>NC_022018.1:20803243-20807992 GCF_000317375.1 Microtus ochrogaster
TTGGAACTTGATATATTGACGGGCCCCAATGTACCCATCTGCCTCTCATAAAGTCAATCTTTAGTCTAGAATTCCAAATATACCTTTGAAGTCCATTTTACATGTATATTTAATGTATATTCTTTTGGGGGGGACAACAGGGTCTTACTATGTGATTACCCTACTGCCTCTGCCTCCTGAGTTCTGGGATTAGAGGAGTGAACCAGAGTTCTGAATCTGTTTTTATTTTCATTGTGTTCAAAAACAAGAGAAAAACAAGTCTTGAGGATTCTGAGTATTAAATAATTTAAACAAGAAATTTAATGGTACAAATAATTTAGGGTGTGATGTCTTTGTAGGGAGGGATTCCATGGTACTTGTTCATAGAACTTCGTCTTGGGATATTCTTTCCTATCCTCCGCAAATTAGTGTGAAAAAGTATATTTGGAGGACTCGATAGATACTTTTTCTTTTTTTCTGAGAGATGTCTCAACTGAGTATGTGTTGATTCCTGAAATTGTGGGAATTTAGTTATATATTTTGTTACTTAAAGTTGGATATTTTGTATTTTGTTGTTGTTGGTTTTTTTTTTTTTTGAGACAGGGTTTCTCTGTAGCTTTGGAGCCTGTCCTGGAACTGTTTTTTTTGTTTTGTTTTGTTTTGTTTTTTTGAGACAGGGTTTCACTGTGGCTTTGGAGCCTGTCCTGGAACTAGCTCTGTAGACCAGGCTGGCCTCAAACTCACAGAGATCCGCCTGCCTCTGCCTCCCGAATGCTGGGATTAAAGGTGTGCGCCACCATCACCTGGCCCTGGAACTAACTCTAGTTTAACAAGGTGGTCTTGAACTCACAGATGTCTGTGCCTGTCTCTGCCTCCCACTGCCCGGCTTAAAATTGTTTTTAATGAAAGGAAAACTGCATGTATTAGAGAGTCAGTATTGTACCTGAGGATTTGAGGTTTCTTAGGTGTGTATGTATATATGTATATATTTTATCCCATCAGTTCTAGAAGTCTTCTTACATTCACTGTGCTTATTATTAAGCATACCTCATTAGAAAATCTGAAATGTTGTCAAAATGTTTAATTGAAAAGCCTTTTGGATAATATCTGTACAGCTGGTGAAGTCTATAAAGAGATACCCCAAACCTCAAAAGGTACTGAACATTTTTGTGTAATACATTAACATCTTGAAGATTCTCAATACTGCTGATCATTAGAAATAATTTAAATTTAATAGATAGTATTTAGTGTAGCCTTGTGCTCATTTTAAACAGGATTTTGAATTAACAGTAGAAACCACTGAGATACACTTGACCCTCATGTTAACATTGGAAATAGCACACAGGTAATATCTATTTTCACAATTTTACGGAGAGGGAAATACAATGGAAAACTAGTGTTAGGGGTGATTCTGGAAATTCTATGCTGGGAAGTTCTAAACTCAGAAGTGAGACAGACTAAATACTTGCTTGGTAATGTTTAATACGGGATGCATTATTTAAAGACTTGTCTTTGATCCTTAATAACTTCAGCTTTCATTAATGATAAGTTTTTTTACTTAATTTGTAATATATCAAAGTTAGGATAGTGGACATTATAGCACAGTATACATGTATAGCTTTAGGTCAAGTTGTTCTATACTAGTGCTTTCTATTTTAAAAGATGTTTCATCTTTAAGTCATACCACAAGTTTTTCTAGGAAGAAGCTATACTCTCCCACCAGAGGATAAAGCTTTTTTTTTTTTTTTATCTATTTCATTTTATAAAATGAGTTGTTACTTTGGTACAGAATTTAATACACAATTTGCATTTTAATAAATTGATAATGTAATTTTGGTCTAATAAAAATAGTTTCTTTAAAAAAATCATTTTTTATAATATAGACAGAATTATATTACTCTTGGGCGAGTAAAAAACTGATCAACAGAGCAAGATTGAAAGAAAGATGAGCAGTCTAATCTTTGTTTTGTTGTTGTTGTCACAGGGTTTCACAGTAGTAGCCTTACCCAGTTTTGTTCCTCCGTCCTCAGCATGCTTGATGTGTTTTATTTTTAATTACATATTTATGTGTATGGGCGTATGTGGAGGTCAGAAGTTATCTCCTATGGTGTGGTGCCTGGGGATCAAACTAGGCCCTCTACCCTCTGAGCCTTCTCATCCCTAAAATGCTTTCATTTTTTGATCTTTTTGAAACAGTGGCCCATACTGGCCTTGAATTCCTGATTCTCTTGACTACATCTTTGATGTGCTTGAGCATATCAGCAATCTTAATTTGCTAGTGATTCAACTCTGGGACTTTTCCTTAATCTTAGAAAACACACAGGCTCCCCTATGGTCTAAGAATGTGTGCTTGTAAATTTTGGTAATTATAACAAGTCATTTGTCTTAGAGCTTTTTGTCATGTCATTATTTTTACATTTCTGGTTTGCTCTTGAGAAATTGCGTTGTTGAGTTGTTTTTATTGCATTTCTATTGGTTAGTCCACTTTGACTCTTTAAGACAGTCTTAAAGACCTGATTTCTACTTAGCTGGATTAAAAACAAAAATGGGTATGACAAAAAAAATTGGAGTAACATGCCTAGGACTTCTGCTCTATAAGTTACAAGAAAGTTATGATTGTATTTGCTGAAAACATTACTAGTGTGTGTATGCAGTGTGGCTTTGGGGTAGCATTTCAGTTGACTGATGAAACAGTGAAGATGACACCGAATTGGTGCCTTTGAGACATTGTAGCAAGTTGTGTGGCACTAATTCCCAATCATTACAGACCCTGGTATTTCAGGTTTTTATATGTATATAAAATAGTGTGTGTGTGAATTGTGTATGTGTCTGTCTGCGTGCCTGCCTGTCTGTCTGTCCCCGTCCGTGTCCATCCAGTCTCTTATTGTGGCAAAGTCCCTTTGTATTCTCATCTGTTCACAAAGCTGCCCTTTGAAATCAGTTCATAGCTTGTACTGGTCTACTGATGAAATTGATCAAAACCCTGTTGCCAGTTGTTGAAAGTAGCAAGCCAAGTCTTCCCTGCATATAAAACTATTTCTGCGCTCAGATTATACATCCTAGTACTTAGACAAGGATGCTTTTGTGCGCACTGCCACCCTCTATGGTGATACGGTGATTCTATAAAAGACCCTGGGTGGGTTTGTTTTTTTTTTTTTTTTTTTTTTTTTTTTTTTTTTTTTTTTTTTTTTTTTTTTTTTTTTTTTAAAATTTTTGCTACATAGGTTTTTTTTTTTTTTGTTTTTCCCATACAAGAACTAGAGTGACTTAATTAAGGTGTTGGACAGCTCATGGCACTCTGAGGTTTAAGAGTTTTTCAATGACTTCAAATTCTTATGAATGAATTGTTTTGTTTGTTTTGAAGATGGGGTCTTATACTGTAGCCCAGGCTGGCCTTCAATTCATGGCAGTTTTCCTGCCAGCTTCTGAGTGCTGGGGTTATATGCCATGCATTCCAGAATAGTTAAAATTTAGTGTCAGATCCAACTACTAGGCTTAATGTTTCATCTAGAGTTAGAAAGGAAAAAGGTGGATAGTTCGGTAAAGAAGAGCTACATAACAGGCTGAAGGAATTTGCTCCTATCCAAATTTGGGGTTGGGGGTGATATGGGGTTTAAAGGCAAAAAGAAGTGTGGAATAATGGTAACCAGATTTGGCTGCTTGTCAGGATTGTAAGAAGAACTTGCTGTGGCTTATTCTATAATATCTGAATCACTCTGAATCATAGTGGTTAGTTGATGGAATCTTAAATTAAATTGGTACGAATATATATATGCTACAAAAAATACAAATATAATATGTACTCACTCATAAGTGACTTTTAGACCTAAAGCAAAGAAAAACCAGCCTTCAATTCACAATTCGAGAGAACCTAGACAACAAAGAGGACCCTAAGAGAGACATATCTGAATCTAATCTACATGGGAAGGAGAAAAAGACAAGATCTCTTCAGTACATTGGGAGCATGGGGACCATGGGAGAGGGTTGAAGGGGAGGGGAAAGAAAGGGATGGGAGCCGAGAAAAATTTATAGCTCAGTAAAAACAAGAAAACTGGTTTAATGTAGGTGTTTGTAATTTGCAGCTTTAGAGAGTTTCCAGCTCTCACCTTGACATCATGAGGAGTCTTCACATTAGAGTGATTATTTACTAGAATGTGTATTCTGTATTTTTTTTTAAAAAAAACTTTTAAGGGCTTTCATATCACCTTCCTGTACTAATAGATAGTATTATTTGTATGTATCTTAAATAGCGAACTTAATGTCTTGTGGCACAGGTATCTAACCGATGTTAGCAACTGCATAGACCACTGGAAATAATGAATTTTGGTAATCATAGCCACTGTTTTAGATAAAATTATTTTAAGCACTAAAATCTCCCAGCTCATGAAGTTGGCCTAGGATGGTTCAGTAGTAAACTTGAGGTCTTTTATGTTTGGAAATCAGTCACTCAAGTCAGTGTATTTATAGTAACTTTAAGTGCCACCTATTATTTTCTAAAATTTGAGATGATTCATGAGATCAAAGCACTTTGCTGTACAAGTCCTAAAGAACTTGATCCTCTTGGGAATCATGGTAGAGCCTAGTCCTGAAAGTTGTCTATTGACCATTACACTTAACGGTGTAATGTAGCATGTACCTGGATGAACATATCAAACGCACACACAACACACTTTCAGAAACAGTATTTAAAGAATATTTATTTTAGGCTGATAAATTAACATATGCCTAGATATGTTAAAAAATTATTCTATTCTTTTTTTTTTTTTTTTT
>NC_022018.1:20808167-20812158 GCF_000317375.1 Microtus ochrogaster
GCCTCCGCCTCCTGAGTATGACAACAACATGTTCTAAAAAGTTCTGACCTACTTTATCTTCATAACTAGTTTATTCTCGTAACTATAAAAGCAATATTTATAAAGTATGATACTCGGACTGTTCCTACTATGAGGAGAGGATGCATAAAACATTTTTATTTAATATTTCTGATTTATAAGAATAATTTTGAATATTACTATATAAAAGACTGTGCCTGTTGGAGATACTTGAATTGTAAAGACCCTTGAGGGTTGAGTAATAAAGAACATTAATATTTTGATGTAATGATAATGGACATCTTTTTGTTTTGTTTGTATTTGGAGACTCTCTATGTAGCCCTGGCTCTTCTCAGATTGCATTGTAGACCAAGCTGGCCTTCAACTTACAGACAGATCCTGACTCTGCTATCCAATTTGGGAATGAAAATTTATTACCACCATGCCTACTCATGTTTAAGTTTTTCGAGACAGAGTCTCAATATGTTTCCTTGGTTGGCTTGGAAATTGCTGGCTTCTTATTCCAGTGTATGGGATTAAAGGTGTATGCCACCATACCTGGCTGAGATCGTTTTTTTAAATGACCAGTGTTGGTTGTGCTTTGAAAAAGTAGAATAACATACGTGAGTTAAGAAATTTGGGCCGGACTTACTTTTTGAGAACTTTTCTTTAGTAGGCTTTAGGGTGGCCTTGAATTTCATATCCTCCCAAGAGTAGCCTTGTCTTGATCCACTTACCCCACAGAAGCCACCTTCCTGCTTATTACTGAAACCTGTAAAATTTAAAATGTTGCTCCTTTGTTCCTATTTTATAGGTTTTGATTAGAGTTCAAGAGTCATCTTGTTTCTCATTTAGACATGTGTGATTTCAGTTTGCATTTTGGCCCTTGTCCACATGAATTAGTTTTATTTGTCCTTTTTGGCCTATGTCTACATGAATTAGTTCTAATCACCATTACATTTTAGTTTTCTTTTTGTTACGTTTTACTGGCTTTTGCAGGTATGACTCTTTGCATATTTTAGATTTCCCTTTATCCTTGGGTGTTGGAACTGACACCCAAGGCAGGGCCTCATGCTAAGCAGTTGCTGTACCACTGAGCTTTTTCCTTCCTTAGAAATATTTGTTTGATTCTTGGAAATAGTTTTTCCTTAGTATGTTATCAGCAAATAGATTTGCTTAATAAGTCTTTTATTAATTTTTACTTGATCTGTGCTTTTCCACAGTGATAATAATGTAGATTTCATTTCTTGGTTTTTAAGGTCTATTTTGATATATGTATTCTATTTTTGAGTAATGACTCAAGCTTTTGGTTTTTTGAGACAGGGTTTATCTGTAGCTTTTTGGAGCCTGACCTGAAACTTGCTCTGAAGGCCAGGCTGGCCTTGAACTCAACAGAGATATCACCTACCTCTGCCTCCCAAGTGTTGGGATTAAAGGCTAAGCACCACCACCACCCAGTTGACTCAAGTTTTTTTGTGGATAGTAACTAGACTGCATATAAGGAAATGTTTTGTCATCAAGCCTAAAAAAATGTTTGGTACTTACCCTATTCTTAAATTTTAAATTAATGAATTAATTGATATTTTTGAGGCAGTTTTGTTGGGCTGCTTTCCTGGAACTCATCTATGTAGACCAGGCTGGTCTCACACTTGGGATAATCCTGCTGCCTTCCAAGAGCTGGGATTACAGGTTTGTTCTCAGTAAAATATCAGTTATCTACCAGTTATTTTCTCCCCTAATAGTTATTTACATTAGTGATTGTGTTACAGCAAATGTGGCATCTGCTACCAAATGTAGTTCTTCTTACTAGTAGATAGTCATTGGGATGGATGTTTTCTGCTCTTCAGTTGAAAGTTTGGATTCTTGGGTTCAGGTTACTTAAATGCAGGATACAGTTTTTAGTTCAATGTAAGTCTCTAGACATGTGTGTTTATATTAGCTGACGTTATGATTACTTTTCTACAACAGTAACTGTGTGTGAGGAAGTTGTAGACAAATACAAATTAAGGAATAAAGTTTTCATATTCCCATAGTCCCATACTATGTCCTTTTAGGCTACTGAGAAGAGGTTGTGCTCCTTGTAAGAACATTCAGTGCCTCACTTTGTCACAGCTCTAGACCTGCTTAGCCAGGTTGGCTTTTAATATCAGCTTGGTGTTTGCTGTGAATGTAAGGGGCCTGGGTTAAGAATGAGATCAGCAAGAGATTGAGCATAGCCAAAATCCAAGAGTGTCCTCAGGAGTTCTGTTCGACTGTAATGTGGCTCCCACTGCTTTTGCCTTTCCAAATGTTCCTTCTCAGTCACCCTTCCCTTTGTTTCTATTCAGCCAAGTAAAACTGCCTTCCTAGTGCTTATTTTTATACTGTTGTCTCTTTATGTTTATAGCCCAAACTGTTGTGTTGCTGCTCCAGCCTCACCTTTTTCTTGGCTAGTCTTTTACTAGAAAATAGCAGTTCTCTTCTCCCAGCCCTTTTTCTTTGCCCATGTGTATGTTTGTGTACCACTTGCATAACTGGTGTTGCAAAAGAGGAAGCCAGAAGAGGATGTTAGATTCTCTTCAATTGGATTTAAAGATGGTTGTAGGCTACTATGTGGGTGCTGGGAATCAAGCCTAGATCCCAAGCTACTGCTCCTAACTTTTGAGTCATTGCTCCACACCTTAGTGTTTTGTCCCCATTTTAGAAAACCTGTTCTGATCCTGTCTCTGTTTTACATTATAGTTGGTTTTTTTGTTTGTTTTAATATTTTGAGACAGGCTGTCAGGTAGCCCAGGCTGTCCTTGACCTCACTGTGAATCCTTAAAATTCTGATCTATTGTCTCACGGAGTGCTGGAATGACGTAAGTGCACCACTGCCACAGCTGTTATACATGTTGCTGGTAACATGACTATATGGCTTTATTTATGCTAGGCAAACTCTGTACCACCTAGGTGAACTACATCCCCAGCCTCTATTGTAGTGCCTTTATGGTGATTTGTGATTTACATATGTGACTTATATTTTACACTATATATTTCTGGTAGTTAGAAATTGTTGCTGTTATTTTTGTCTATCCCTAAAAATGTTGACACATTTTGCTCTATAATCTTCATTATTGAGAATCACTCAAATTTAAACTAGTGATTTATTGTGTTAGGATTTTATTTCTGAAGTGACTAATGTTAACTGAAAGCGCCTTTGTAAGTGAGAATACCAGTACTACACAGGTAGACTTCATATTTTTAAAATAAATTGACTTTTGAAAAATAAATCCATTGAAAACAAAAAGGTATCCTCATTCAGCATTGTGTCAGTGTTTTAAAAGTCTTAGAGATTGATTTTTACTGATTTATGTTTCAAAGTCAGTTAGCAGGTAAGTTGATGTTACATTGGAATTTTCACCTGAAACATGGTAAACCAAATTGCCTTCTGTATCACAGTATTTTCATTGAATTCATTCTTTTCAGTAGCTATACCTGTTCTCAGGGATAACGGAGTCAGGTTATATTTGAGTGAATGTTAACAGGCTCTGAATTGGTTGGGGTGCTTTTGGCTGTTTTTTGATGGAGTTGAAGAATGGATAGATAGTTATAGTTTTCCATTGTTATGATAAAAGGTAAAATAGATATAAATATTATAACTGTAATTATTGCTTATCAACTGTTTTGTTATATGTAATTTTACTATGTTAAAGTTAAAGCCTTTTTGTTTAAACAGAAAAAGGGGAAATGATGTAAGAGTGTCTTCTGTCTGTTGCTTTCATTGTTTAATTAATAAAGAAAACTGCTTGGCCTGATAGGTCAGAACATAGGTAGGCAGAGTAGACCGAACAGAATACTGGAAGAAAGAAAGCAGAGTCAGGCAGACGCCATGCTTCTGTTGAATTAAGAGCGGCGGGGCTGCGTCCTAGCACCCGGCCGCCCATATGGCTAGCTTAGCTTATGCCCCGAAATAATTACACGGAAACTGTATTCTTTTAAACACTGCCTGACCCATTAGTTTCAGCCTCTTATT
>NC_022018.1:20814354-20877300 GCF_000317375.1 Microtus ochrogaster
GGACTGTGGTTAAAATCTTCTCGGTAAGCCACCGCTTTGTGATGCCACACAGGTTATTAGAAATGGGTTAATCAAGATGTGAGAGTTAGCCAGTAAGAGGCTAGAGCTAATGGGCCAGGCAGTGAATACATTTTGTGTGTTGTTATTTCGGGTGTAAAGCTAGCCATGCGGGAGCCAGGCAGGATGAAAAGCAGGCCTGCTCGCCTCATCACTACAATAGGTTATCCCAGGACGCCTATGTCCTAGCCAGCCGTTGTTTTTGTTTTGTTCCCTGTTTATGGGTGTGGGTACCAAGTTAACCCCGTCAAGTATGAGTTCAGTCCTGCGTAGTAAGGAGACCTTTAATCATTCACAAAATAGTTGGTTCGTTCCATAATATTTGGGCGAATGTTGCACCAGTGGGCATATCAATATGCTCAGTTAGTCATTATTGTACAGGGGCTATGCTCCTTAAATATTTCCCTCTTCAGCATACAATGAGCAAGCCAGTAGATATGAAGAGTCCATGTTGGTCATGGCTTGGTTTTTCCATGTCCTGTGACTCTCTGGTGTCACCAATAGGGAGTCTCAGAAGTGATGTTTGGAGGGGCAAAAGAGGGATGCTTCTTGTGGATTCCACTGACTGAACAACTCAAAAAAGGTAACCCTTACCTGTCGCTGGGTTTTTTAATTTATGGGCTATATTTGGGGGGAAGGCAGTGTCATCAATTATACCCCAAGTGAGAGTGAACAGCATGCAGTATCTGTCTCTCTGGTTCTGGGTTACCACCCTCAGAATGATAATTGCCACCCATTTACATGGAAATTTCATATTCTTCATATTTCATATTTTTCTAGGTGAATGATCTGTTGTGTATGTAAACGTGTGTGTGTATATATATAGATATATATATGTACATATGTGTATGTAAATATTTTAGGGAGCTTCTATAGTTTTTCCATAAGGCATTTTCAAATGTCTTGAGTGTCTTTCCCATTTCATACTATCCTGTATAGTACTCTGTGCCCCTTTCCTTTTTTTTTTTTTTTTTTTTTTGCCTCTTGCCCCCCATTATGTCCTGCCTTCTGGTATTTCGGCTTACACACACAAGGTTAACTAGCCTCTGCATATGAGCGAGAACATGCATTGTTTGTTTTTCTCAGACCCTCATCCATTTACTTGGAAATTTCATTTATATTTCTAGGTGAATAATATAATATTCCATTGTGTATGTAAACTGTATTTTCATTGCTCATCAGTTGGATGAACATCTAGGTTTCCATTTTCTATCTGTTGTGAATAGAGCAGCCATGAACACAAATTAGCAATATCTGTAACAGGAGTGGTATAGCTGGATCATGTGGTAAATCGATCTTTAGAGTCTTTGTGAGATGTAGAGCTGATAGTGTCATTTGCCCCCTTCCATTTTGTGAGCTGAATCCTCTGTTTATGGAGGCCTTTTAGTTTCATGGAGTCTCTTTTATCCATTGTTGATTTTAATATTGGCACTACTGGTGTCTTGTTAAAGTCCTCGTGATGAAAATTGAAGCACATTCCACATTTTCTATGAGTTTTAGACTATGAGGACTACATGTCATGCTTTTAAGAGTGGAGTTTTATGCTGACTGGAGAGATAGCTCAGCAGTTAAGAGCACACCTTCATGCATGCTTTAGCATTGCCAGGGCATAAATTTCATTTATGCAGAAGCCCTGCATCTTTGATATGTTAGATATTTTAGCTCTTGGTTCAGTATCATTCCTGTTGAAGTCAGTAGAAGACAGGAAGCATATGAAGTACTCTAATAGTCTTTGGGTCTTTAATAGTCAGAATATTGTGGTTAGGGATGGCCAGTGAAGAAGAAACTGTTGAAGCTCTGAGGATTTAACTCAGTGAGAGAGTGCTTGCCTGATACTCTGTTTACAGTGTTGGGAGTGGGGACATTGACTCATACTGTATCTTTGTGTACTGAGTGGATTCTAACATCTGTGAGACATATCCTTTTGAATCTGTCAATGTGTGTGGAGGTGAAGAATACCAAGTGGAAAGAATACTAGGTATATCTCAGTTAAAATTTGGAGGTTAAAGCTTTCCTAGTTTTTAGCATTCTGATTAAAAATATAAAAACGACTTGATTACTATTTAAAAGAGAACCATATTGAAATTTATCATCACTAAACTCCTTTTCAAATAGATGGCTTCAGGTTGTATAGAACAAACTTGTGACTTTTGCTTTGATTTCTGCTTTGCAGAGATTTGCTATATATCCTGCAAACACATGCTAACTAAGGTTCCCAGTCCAGAAGGGTAGCGAAGGAATCTTTGTTTCTTTTGATTATGTGGAGATGTTCATGTAGTGTTTTTATTTAGTAGGTAGTGGAGAACAACAGACAGCAAAAGAGCCACCTTTGATGTTTAACTTGAGGAAGACTTAAAAATGTCAAGAATATTTAGAACTCCCTTGTAAAGGTACCAAGTAAACTTTAAAACGACTAAAAATAGCTTTGGGACACATTTCTTTAATCCCAGCATTGTAGAGGCAGTGTCAGGTGGATATCTGTGAGCAATATTACTTTTATTACTTTAATTAGTTCTTTCTGTGTGCCTTCTAGTTTGTCTAAAGTTGTCTTTTAAATATGATATTCATTTTCAAGAACAAAATTTTCTCAGAAAGAAATAGAAAACTAGATTCAACTGCAGTTCCACTCCTGGGCATATATCCAAAAGGACTATATTCTACTGCAGGGATTGTTTTTAAATTTGCAATTTTAAAAAATTAAAATATAATTGAATTATCTCCCCTTCAACCCACTGTTTCCTTTAATCCTTCATATATTATCCACTCCTGACCCCAGCTCAAATTCATGTCCTCTTCTTTCTGAATTATTATGTGTGTGGTTGTGCGCATGTGTGCACATGTATGTGTGACTTGGTGAATCCATTTAGTGTTGCTTGTTTGTATGTTTACAAGACTTGATGTTGGATTAAGGGGTTTATATCTACATCTCCCGCTCTCAGCAGAGATCATGTACTCTAGGGGTGGGACCCATTAGATTTTAGCATGTCTGTTTGTGTTGTCCATGCTCAGGTCTTATTAGGTAACTGTCTTGCTGAGGCTTGGGTATAACTTCCCTGTGAGTTCTAGGAAATATAGTCTCACAGCAGACTTCCTGGTCCCAAGTCTTAGTCTTTTCTGTCCTCCTTTTCTGGATGTTTCTATAGTCTTGGTGCATATAATCTAATTTCATGCCAATTGGGGCTGGGTACCCCGTGGTCAGTTGTTCTCTACTCCTGCAAAGAGCTTTGATGAGAGCTATATTATATTACCACTTCTATTTAGAAGTATGGCAATGGAATCAGGTTAGCTATTGTACATCATTTGTACATCAGCTGATGGTTAGGTGATAAAATGTGGTTCATGTGCATAATGTAGTTTTATTCAGTCATAAAGAAAAATGAAATTTAGAAGAAAATGGATGAATGTGGAAAAACTTAATGAAATAACCCAGACTCAGGAAATGAAATAACTGCAGGTTCTCTTTTCATAAATGAAACTAAGGGAGAAAGGGAAAATAGGTCTCCAGAATGAGATTGGGATGGACATGAAAAGTGCCTGTGACATGAAAACAGAAAAAGTCTATTGAGGATGGAAAGGTGCAAGAGAGAGAATGTGGGGGGAAGATCTTCAAAAAACAAGTTGTATTTTTAAAATACCATAAAGAAGCCAGACTATGGTGACACATGCCTTTAATCCCAGCACTCGGGAATCTCTGTAGTTGGAGGCCAGCCTGGTCTATAAGAGCTAGTTCCAGGACAGGCTCCAAAGCTAAAAAGAAACTCTGTTTCAAAAAACCAAAATAATAATAAATAATAATAATAATAATACCACCATAAAGAAACCTAACACTTGGTGTGCTAATTAAAAAGAAATACTTAACCTCAGAAAGAGTAGTTTTTGACCCTCAAATTCTTGCTATTAATACTAATTTTTGTTTCTGGTGGGTTTAATTTTAAGCTGAAAATACACAACTGGTAGTATGTTTCAGAGAGTGAAGACAGCTTGCCTCTAAACTTGATGACCTGAGTTCAGTTTCAAGGGTATTTATTGTGAAAAGTGGGAATCTGACTCACAAGTTGTCTTCTGGAATCCACATGTACATATAAAAAAATATAAAAAGGCATTACACAATTTTTATAAATTATTTTATTTGAGAATTTATGCATAAGAATACTGTACTTCATTGTTTCCATGGCTACCTCTTCTATCTCTTTCAATCTCTATTTTTTTTAAATTTTTATATTATATGTATAAGTGTTTTGCTTGTGCTTGTATCTGTGTGCACCACAGACATGCCACATTGGTGCTGGTAATCGAATGCATGTCCTCAGCAAGAACAGTAAGTGGTCTTATTCTCTGAGCCATCTCTTGGCCCTACTCTTTATAAGTTTATTAAAATTTTTTGAGGATGCTATACATGAGTACACTGGATTTGCATATTTCTACGTCATTCCAGTTCGTTTTGTATTTCTCAACCACACCTTATAGAATTCATGATTTATTCTGTTTTTCTTTGCTTTATACACAGTAAGATACACACAGTGCCTTACTGAATCCAGTTATGTTTCCCTTATTTGCCTGTGTTTAGGGTTGATCACTTAGGATTGAGATCAGTATCCTCCCAGAAAACACAGATTAACTTGTTCTTGAATTAGCAGCTTTTGACAATTTGAACCTCTCTGTCTCTGTTATTCAGTTTCAAGGTGCCATTTAAGATTGAGTGGTGAAGAGCTGTGTTAACTTTCTAGGTTTAATAGAATGCAAATGTGTGAATATTGAAACCTAAATTTTAGCTGGGTAGGGTAGTGGTGACACCTTTAATCCCAGGCAGAGGCAGGTGGATCTCTTGAATTCAAGGCCAGCCTGAAGGTACAGAGCAAGTTCCAGAACAGGCTCCAAAAAGGTATAGAGAAACCCTGTCTTGAAAAACAAAACAACAATAGCAACAAAAAAAAGGCAAGAAAGAAAAAATCCCAGAGCCATCTCTCCAGTCCCCATATTTGTACTTCTAATTTCTCTAACCAGTTAACATCTAGCCTAGGGATTAATCAACATGTTGATTGTGGCATATATCTTGTCTGTGGTAAATATTTTGCTGGATATACTGTGAATATGTTGTAATGTTTAAATTTGGCTGCTGCTTTTCCTGTCCCATTCATGCTAATTATTAAATGATGAAAGGAATTTTCTATTTTCAGGCCTGTGGTACTTGTTTTCTCATTTCCATCTTTATTTAACTCTTTCACATAATACTAGCAGATTGTTACCTTGTATAAAAAATGTTCTTGATCGTCTTTACGACTACCCTCAAGACTTAGCTTTGGTCTTCCCCCTATTTTGTCTCTGGAGTTGTACATTTTCAGGTTCAGCTACACTGTTAGAGAGTAGTAACAATTTACTGAAATGTAGTAATCAGAAGGGTTATATTGACTGATGTTTTAATCACATTTTGTATTCATGACAGGAACAGAAAGGTCAAGCCCTTGGTTTCCCTACAATCTTTCTTTACAAGGCCCTTAAGCATATTTCTCCCCTTCTCTCCAGAGGATTTAACATATACAGTTAGTGGTTTTAAATTATGTCAGTTTTTCGGTGTACATCTTTGTTCACCCAGTTTCACAGAGGCAGAACCATGCTTTTCATTTTCTGGCATGGCTAGTAACATTGTACTATTTTTCAAAGTTTGGTTTATGATTGCTTGAGGTAAATAGGAATGCCACTAGTCTTACATAATATATACTAGGTATTATTATACCTAGTATACCAAACTTGAAGATGGTGGGAAGTTGATGTATGCAGGTTTATCATGCTTTCAAAAGTCATGATGATGTTTCACACAGAAGTTTGCAAGCCACTTAACTTAGTACTTTTACATGGCTTAGAAATTATGGAGTTCAGGAACTAAGAATTTGATTTGTGGTAGGAGATCTCGGATAGACATTAAGTTAAAACCTAAAAAATATTTAAATAAGTTCAAAACTATAATTTTGAGGCTTGATTAGAAACCATGGGCCCTTAAAGTTCAGAGAAGTATAGTTTTCTTGTTATTCCTAGGGATTGGTTTCGTATCCTTCTCAAATCCACCTCTACCATGTGTAAGTAAGTCATTTATAGAAAGTTTATTTAGATAGCGTATACAGGTCACCTGTAGAATATTGGTATGTGGTGGTACAGTGTAACATTGATATGAAGTACAGTATTCTGTAAGTAGTTGCTGTGCTGGGCTGTTGAAGAAATGTTAGCAAAAAAAAGTCTGCATGCATGTTCAGTGTGATTCTCCCAAGTTTTAAAAACGTTTGTATGTGATTGGAGTACTGTGGTGTGTACATGTGGCATCCAGGATTTACCTTTGAATTCTTAGTGACATTTTGTCTCTTGAATCATAAGAGAACCTTGGGATTGTACTTTGATTCAAATGACAGAAGGGTGCATATGGTATTGTAAAGATTGTTATAAACTCTACTCTTGAGTACTTGATTACATTAGGAGCTTTCATGTCAGTGATTCTGAACTGTTTACATTAGCACTCTGTTTCTAGCCTAGATGTAGATTGTATTAATTCATATTTATATTCCTGAAAAGACTGCTAAGTTATATTTTTATAACTTGGGTGACAAACTTCCTAGATTTGAAATGTTTCTGTTTATTCAAAAGATTAGACATATAGTAATAGCTGTCAGTGATTTTTTTTGTTTGTTTGTTTTTTTGTTTTTCTTTTTGAGGCAAGGTTTCACTGTGGTTTTGGAACCTGTCCTGGAACTAGCTCTTGTAGACCAGGCTGGCCTCGAACTCACAGAGATCCGCCTGCCTCTGCCTCCTGAGTGCTGGAATTAAAGGTGTGTACCACCCCCACCAGGCTGGTTTTTAAATATTTAATTGACCAAGGTTGTTTTTCAAGTATCCACAGTGATGATTTAATAAATGATATGTTGTATAATTGGCAAATTAATACATTTACCACTGTGCTTTTGCATTAGACCCTTCGAATTTGTTACTGTGTTCAAAATAAAAATTTGTGTCCTTTACCAACATTTCCCAATGGGGCCCAAGTCCTATTATTGTTCTATGAGTTCAACTAAAGCTTCCACATAGAGGTGATATTTTACACAGTGTTTGTTTTTCTGTCTTATTGTTCTGCAAGTTCATCTTTGTTGGTACAAATGGCAAGATAATCTTTTGTGTGTGTGTACACCATACTTTTTAATAATATCAAGATATTTGTATGTTGTATAAATATTTACAAACATAAAATATAGCTACATTTTAATATCAATTGTATACATTTCATGAAACCATTTCCCTTATCAAAGATGTAATTTGTAAACCTTAAATAATTGTGTATCTGTCCTCTTACAAGCAGATGACTTCAATTAAATTTATGAAGGCCATTACTCTGATTCATAAAAGTTTTAAGACATCAGATGAATACAGAGAAAACAATATGCTTCTGGAATCAATATTTTTTTTCTGCCCAAGCAATATGAAAATCTGAGTTTCTTCAACACCATGCTTAAAAATTACAGGAAACAGAAATAGGAACAAAGTTGAAAATGTCTGTTACTTGATCTTAAAAAAGCCAAAGCTAATAAATGTGTTTTAAATGAATGGAGAAAAAAGATACACTAAAAAGCAAATCAAAGGTGTCTTGGTGATATCCAAGCTTTTCACCCTATGCAGAATGTTTAACTTTATAAAGTACAGACCTTGGAACATTAAGAAAGATGCATATTCCCAGTGGAAAAATAGTTGTATAATCTTAGTGTAGGAAACAAGAAACAAGAAACAAGAAAATTACGTTATACTACACACACAATATGCCTATTTTAAATTTTTAATATTTTAACAAACATTTGTCAGTTATAGACTAAGATAATTAACAAAGTACATGCCATCCAAATGTACTTTAGTAACTAGAAATGTAAATTTTCAAATAACAGATCAGATAATGTACTATTTTCATGTAGAAATTAGTGACACAGTTGGGTTATTTTATAGTGTTTAAAATACTCACGGACATACAGGACAAATTACCTTCAGCAGAAGTTTTCCTTGTCTCACCAGTTAATTTTTTAATTTAAACCCTGCTCTTTTTCATATATCAATGAAGTCAATCTTTGGGCATTAATAAGCCTTCTCTAGCAGGTAGTCTGCCTATGTGTTATTTTAGGTTTGACAAGATTAGATTTTTATTTTTTTGAGACAATTACATTTTACTGGGGGTTTCATTTTGGTGTTTAGTAGGTTGAATGTTTTTTGCCAATCTCTATTACCTATTATTATTTCCCTATTTAAATCCCTTTTCGTATATAATTACACTAGCTCTGCCTTTGTAAAAACAGCTAATACTATCTCTAAAGTGCTCAGTTTTCAGTACATTAAAACTACTTAGCAAGAACAGTAGAGGAAAATGAACTTGACTTTATCTTGGGTGGAACTGATCAGAGCCAAACCTCAAATAATTTTGGCCACATCCTGATTGCTGATGAGGACGTCTAGCAGGCTCAGTTTGGCTATTATGTTCTTGTATTCTGCCATTAGCATCCTGTCTTCCTTCTGTGGGCTTCTTCCCATCTGTTTCAAAAACTGTTTATCAAATTCTCGTAGGACTTTTTGTAGCCTCTTCTTGTCAGCCCTAGTTTCTGGGAGATGGTCAAGAAGGACTGGCATAGTGGCCTCGTGTAAGTAGACATGGAGAGCTGGTTACTTCCCTTCTTTCTTTTCATCTGGTAGCAGTCTTCATAGGCTCTGTCTCAGAGTAGGTGAGGTGATCAACAGGAAGGCTGGACACTGGGATCTGGTAAAGAAGGTTGTTTCTCGGTGGACAGTCTTCATCAGAGTCATCTTCTGTAACTGTTAGAATCAGTGACGGTGTTGACAAGACTGCCTGGTAATTCTCCATCAGTCATAAAAAGGCTTAATGAGGTTATTGTGTTGCTTAGTTACTTTCACATCATCCTGGGTCTGGTCTCCTTCATCACCACAGTATCTGACTTCAGCAGAGCTTGGCTTAGGACTCACAGCTTCTAACTCGCCATTTTCTCTGGGCACTGGAGGTTGTTCCTCAGGGTAGGTTTCTCTGGGGGATTTGGGAGTAATCCCTTTTTCTTCCAACAGCTTCAGCTTTAGTTCTTTGAGCTGCGTCCCTTAGCCAAATCATTCATCTGTTTCAGAACCTCAGGATTCGAAGTCTTGTCCTGTGTGAAGGCTAATATTTCTTTTTAAGTTCAAATTTTTCTTCAGACTTCTGAATCTTCCTCTTGAGGCTCTGAATCTGCTTTGTGAGCTGTGTAATGGTCTGGGGCTCCTTGCCATCTCCACCACTGCATGGAGAAGAGCTTCGTGGCATCATAAACTGCTGACTGCTGGGTGGCGACTGGGTTGATTTAGGGTCTTAGGGTCCAGGTTGAACCTCTGACAAAAGATGGAGCACCGTGGTAATAGCGATAGATTGTCACCATTGGTGATGTGATAGAGTAGCCTGCTGGTGCCTGTAGACTGAAGTTCTTCTGGTCTATGGCATCTTTATGAGTTGGCATGGGGTCTTTACCTCAAAGTGGCGATCCTGCCTCCAGGAATCTCAGAATGAGACTATGCACTATATTGTATTTAGTGACTACTTAGGTCCACATATCTTGGCTCTTGCAAGTTTAGTGAACATGAAGTGAGTGTTAGATGATGAAAAAATATTTTGTGGGGCTGCAGAGGTGTCTCAGCAGTTAAGAACACTGGCATTTCTTCCAGAGGACCCAACCAACCAGTAGCCATGTGGCAGTTCACAACTGTCTGTAACTTCAGGTCCAGGGGACATGACATCTTTACACCAGACATGCATTCAGATGAGACAGCAATGCATGTAAAATAAAAATAAATCTTTAAATTGTTTTTGGAAAAAAAAACACATTCTGTCTCATTCCTTATGGTTTTTCTTTTTTTAAATCTTTTAGAGCTTCATACATGAATACTGTAACATAGGGCTTGTTTGTTGGGGTTTCTGTCCTGCCCGGTTCCTGCATCTGTTAAGCCCCAAAGAAATCACACAGAGTCTGCATTACTTATAAACTGATTGGCCCATTAGCTCAGGCTTCTTGTTAAGTCTTATAACTTAACTTATATTAACCCATTATTCTTATCTATGTTAGCCACATGGCTCAGTACCTTTCTCAGCCAAGCAGATTACATCTTGCTTCTTCCCTGGTCTGAGCAGGACTGGGAGAAATGGGCTTCCTCCTTCCCAGAATTCTCCTGTTCTCATCACCCCTCCTCTACTTCCTGTCTGGTTGACCTGCCTATACTTCCTCTGTGGCCAATCAGCGTTTATTTAAAATATGATTGACAGAATACAGACAATTCTCCCATACCAGAGTACTTGTTCATTTCCACCCCCCCATGCTTCCCTTATCCCCAACTTCCTGTCAAATTCACGACCTTTTTGTTGTTTTACACACACACACACAAACACACAAGAGTATATATGTTCTGTCCATTTAGTATTGTTTGTATGTAGTGTGTCTAGGACTGTTCATTTGGGATTGGATAGCTTCTAACATGAGGCTTGTCCCTGGAGAAGACTCTCATCAGCCATTAATTGCTTGTAGCTCTTCAAATAGGGGTGAATCCTTGTGAGATTTCTCCCATCCATAGTGGTATGTTATGTGCTGGTCTTGTTTGGTGTCTTATGTTGAGGTTTTATGAATGCAACTTCCTGTCAAGTCTAGAAAACACATTCTTTGTAGTGGTTCCCTGGAACTCTGGCTGTGGAAGTCTTTTCTCTCCTACCTCTGTATTGTTCTGTGTCGTATGTAGAGACTGTGTTATAGATGTACTGATATGTGTTGGGGACCTCACCAACAGTTCTCTGCATTTTGATCACTTATTGACTCTGTAATAGTCTCTGTTGCAAAAAGAAGCTACTTTGCTGAGTGATGAGGGCTACACTTACCTATAGGCATATGGATGAATATTTAGATTTAATTATAAAGATTTAATTTAAATATGCTGGTTTAATAAAATGGTACTGTAGATTTCTTGTAGTCTGTAAAGTCACCACAGGGTAGTGGCCTGGATTTATACTACAGTTTATAAATCCTTAAATCCAGATAGACAGCTATGGGTTACCCCAACATATACTTGCTACTATTTCACCTTGGGGGATATCTTGCCTTTATGATCATTGTTGCATCCTGATGGTAGGAGTGTTGCTTACTTTTCTTCCTGGGCAGTTTGGATAGCACCTCTGGATTGCACCATCAGACAGGAGGCTTCCAGGTCAGTTACAGCTTGGTTCCTTTAAGTGTGTGGTGTCTTCAGTAAAGGACTTAGCTCCAGGTTCTGAGAGGTAACCAAGGACAAGGGTAAATTGTTTTGCTAGTCTCCTCAAACCTTCTGACCAACAATTTGAAGGGAGGCTTTTCATGCCTGGCACTGTGTCTTATTATTTATGGCTTTTTGAGCGTATCATTTATCACCTCACGTGGGGTAGCTTCTTTTCAAAGTTTGCATACACTAACAAATATATTTTTAAGTAAGATGTCCTTAAGTCTTTTTTAAACTTAGTTATTTCACCCTCATTCTTCTCCCTTTAAATTTCCTTGCTATCCATGTGTGCAATTAAAGGTGTCACATCCAGTTTTCCTATTTTCCCCTTCGTAGAACCTGTGTCCTGTCATCCCAGTCTCTAACATTCCTTCTAGCCCACCCTTACCCCTGTGTCTTCACTTTTCCTGTTTTCTGCAGTTAGCCCAGGTTATTACATACTCACTCCTATAAAGATTGTAGGCTGCAAACATTCAGTGTTCTTCTGGTCTGGATTACTTGATTCAGTAATACATCCCTCATATACTTCAGGTATTTGGACCTTAAGAGGAATTCAGATTTAAAGCGTTTTCTATCATTCTGTAGGGTAGCATTTGCTGCTACTGCTTCTGCGTAGAGGGTTTTTGTGTTGTGAGCCACTTATTTTTTATTTTGTTGTTTGTGTCTGATATCATACTCAAAATTTTCACCAACACCACTGTCAGTGAGAGTCATTCATATATTTTTAGAAGTTTTGAACAGTTTTACAAAGAGTTTTCATACAAATATTTAAGCTTTTTTTGTATGTGTTATAAATGGCTGTTTCCTTCCTTCTGTTTGAGGGAGATAATTATTTAGATTTTCTGCTGTTTACTGTTCGTTCCTTATAATCCATTCTTGGTAGCAGTGTCTGTGAATCTATGTGCGTTTGTTTTTGGTTTTTTTTTTTTTTTTTTTTTTGGTTTTTCGAGACAGGGTTTCTCTGTGGTTTTGGAGCCTGTCCTGGAACTAGCTCTGTAGACCAGGCTGGTCTCGAACTCACAGAGATCCGCCTGCCTCTGCCTCCCAAGTGCTGGAATTAAAGGCGTGCGCCACCACCGCCCGGCGTGCGTTTGTTTTTGTATATGTCTTAGTAGCAGAGCATATTTGGATTACTATGCCTTTTTAATATAGTTTTAAAATTGAGAGTATGATAATTTGAAATTTCTTTTTCTTTCTCAAAATGGTTGTATTTTATGGATGTATCCACATTTTCAAAGGTTTTTTGGGATTATTTTGTGTGTGTTTGTGTATGTAAGGATGTTGATGTTGAGTGTTAGTCAAGTTGAAATGACCTTTGTCTAATAAACACAGGTAGTTTTTGCTTGAATAATATATGAAAATGCTTATGTAATCAATTACAATAATCAATTATAAATAGCTTTAAAACAGATATATAGCAGATAGATAATTTCAACTACTCTTTTTAGGGTTTTTATGTTCGCACATGTCTGTGTCATCACCCCTCCCAGTCCTTTAGACTGATTCCCAGAACTAATGAATGGTTACAGTCTGTAGTCAGACTTTCAGCTCCTGAATAATGACACGGAGGCTTATTAACTATGAAACTATGGCCTTAGTTTAGGGTTGTTCCCAACTAGCTCTTATAAATTGACCAGTTTATATTAATCTCTCCACATGGCTGATTACCTCTCCTCCATACTATGCATCCAACTGCCCCCACATCTACTTGGAGAATCCCTTGCTTCTCAGATTCTTCCCAGAGTTCTTATCTCTGCCTGGAAGTCCTGCCTATTCTCTCTTGGCTAGCTATTGGCCATTCAGCTCTTTATTAAACCAACCAGAAGGCACTTTACGCAAGTGAGATAAAACAGCGATACATCTTCACACAGTATGATCAAATGTCCTTCAACAAGAGTCATCATCAATCAAGCCCAAGTCCTTGGTTATAGTGGCAGATTCTTCAGTGGCCCTCCAATATGATTTACCCACTCCTTCTCTCCCCTTTCCACCTCTAGGTCTCTGCTCCCAGATCACCTGCCACATTTTTCTAGTGCCAAGCAAGTTATCACAGCTCATTCTGGGGCCTGATGTTCTCAGTAATGTACTTCAGTGTCATCCTGGGGCTGCAGAATTCCATCTAAGAGCACTGTGTCCTATTTTATTTTCTGGATTCCCTTCTGATAACCGCCCTGTTCTGACTATATTACATGGAACCTATGCCATCTTTTCTGTCAGGAGCTACATTTATATAATTAACTGATGAACCTTTAGGCCATAACTTAATGAGTTTCCAATGCCAATACTAATGACAATATAGTAGCAGTAGTATAAAACTAGTGACATACAGTGTTGCCATTATTTGTATGAAAGATAAATTTTCATTTTAAGCAACCCAAATAAACTAAAGGAATAGCTTTAAAATGATTCAGTAAAATGTTATTTTGGCATATTTTTCACCTTCTTGTTTACTCCCTTAACTCATCCTGAAGAGTGGGAGATATAGTTGAGAGAAGTGGATTACTCTTAAGAGGCTTTGAGTCCAAAATGAGAAACAGATGTGGTGCATGGTTTGATAGAACTTGAATGATTAACCTGGTGTGGGAATTCCTTCTTTCTATCTGTTGCTTGTACTGATTAATGAATAAAGAAATTGCCCTGGCCAGATAGGAGCAGAACTTAGGTAGGCGGGAAAAACAGAACTGAGTTCTGGGGGAAGAAAGCAGTGTCGGAGAGACGCCATGGATCCTCTCCCTGAGACGGATACTGGTTACAATCTTTCTTGGTAAGCCACTGCCACGTGGCGATACGCAGATTAATAGAAATGGCTTAAATCAAGATGTGAGAGTTAGCCAATAAGAGGCTAAAGATAATGGGCCAAGCAGTGATTTAATTAGAACAATTTCTGTGTGGGTTATTTCAGGGCTAAGCTAGCTGGGCAGCCAGGAAGAACAAGCAGGCCCTCTCCCTACAACAATTAACCTATTTTTGAAAAAGTCACCTGAAACAGGTGTGAAGAATAGCTCTTAGAATTTGAACCTTAGCATGTATGCTGCATTCAGAGTGTTGGAAGAAACAGAAATCAAGGTGGTGTTTGTCTTATAATAGAGTGTTTGGTTTAATAATCAAACAAGCATCTAAAAATTATTTTCTTTCTTATATACCAAGGCATCACCTGCCCAGGGATGGTGATGTACTGTAATTGAAGTCAGATAACTCTAGCTTATGTCATGTTAACAAAAAGTGAGGACAAGGACTCTGAGTTTAGAGCCAATTGGGCTATGGAGTGAGACCCTATCCCAAAATAAAATCAGAAAAAGTAACCCTCTTATAATTAGTTTATCTTTTAGCATTATTCTTTTCAAATAGTTTGTCTTTCCTAGGACTTTGGAAGTTTTGGTTATAAAAAGCTAGTATTTTTTGAAGTTTCGCTTAATAACCAAGCTTGATGATTTTGTTCAGAGGTATAAAACAAGAAGGTTTGGAAGTGGTAGGGCCTGCTACAGACATCAGATACATTGCTCTTTAGTATTAAATTTCAGGATGGTGTCTGAAGTATGACACCCAAAGTTGTCCTCTGGCTCCCTCATGAACATTGCACACATTGTACACACTTGTGTACCTTCATATGAATACACATGCACAATACAAAGAAAAATTAAAAGTTTAAGAGTAGTGAAAAATGCCTTGGTGTTCATTAATATGACTGATTTTTTTTTTTTTTTTTTAATATAGAGAGCAAATTGAATTTGGGGACCTAAATGACCTTAGTCAAGTCTTGGAGAGAGAATAAAATTCAGATGAGCTATTAAGAGAGTTAGTAGGCCGGCTGTGGTGGTGCATGCCTTTAATCCCAGCAGAGGTGGGTGGATCTCTGAGTTCGAGGCCATCTTGGTCTATAGAGCTAGGGTCAGGATAGGCTCCAAAGCTACACAGAGAAGCCCTGTCTTGAAAAAACGAACAAGGAAAAAAAAAGAGTAGGAATGCATGAGTGTAAATTGGTGGAGCAGAAGTAGTGTCTGTAGGGTTCTATCATTAGGGGAATGAAAGAACAAAAGCACACTACTTGTCTTGTTAATGTAGACGTATGTCCTTAATGTTCTGCTGCTTTTAGCTAGTTCATTTGTTTCTTTTCCAGAGGACAGATAAAGGGGATGTATGTGTTCTTTCCTCCTAACATGTGGGTTCTGTGGCATGAACTAGGTTTTAGCTTTGGTTGCAGTTGCCTTTACTGGCTGAGGCAACTCCTTAGCCTTCTTTCTTTTTATCATATTTATTTATTGGGTATGAGTATTAAGGTGGAAATGTCAGGAATAATTTACATGTGAGTCTAAGGATCTTACTCAGATGCTTTGACTTAGTTGTCCTCAAGCATTAAGCATATGTAGGTTTGCCTGCCATCCCAAGTTCAGCATAACTTTCATTCAGTTCCACAGTATAAAATTATGTAGATTGCTTTTTTTGTTGTTTCTTTGATTGATTTTACGAGGCAGGGTTTCTCTGTGTATCAGCCCTGGCTGTCCTGGAACTAGCTCTTTTGTAAACCAGGCTTGTTTCGAACTCACAAAGATTCGCCTGCCTCCCGAGTGCTGGAATTAAAGGTGTGTGCCACTACTGCCCGGCCCTGTATATTGCTAATATTTTATCTATTAGCAGTTTTATCAATTAGCAATTGTGATACTCATGTACAAATGTCTTGGTCATCATATGTAGATACAAACAACATATTCTCAATGTTATCAGAGTCAAGTTGTTTTATAATTACTAATGACCTAATTTTCCTGTTTTTGTTCTCTAATCACATTGTCATTATGCAGATGCTTAAACGCTTTTCAAGGAAAGAAGTTAGAATGCCAGTGCAGCAATATTTGTTTCTAGTATGGAATAACATTAGGTGGACCACATTTGCTTTTCATTTTGCTTATAAAATCTCAGCATCTCTTTCTGGATAATATGCATTTTAATGTTTGATTATTATATACTATAGAAAAATTATTGTACATAAACAAACTAATGGCAATTTCTAATTTTTAATTTCTAAGGCTCTTGAGCTACCATTTTCAGAGGTTCATATTGTTGCTGTTCTATATTTTGTGATAAAATGAAAGTAAAATATAGAAAGTAGTGTCTGATATTTATGGCCAAGTGTATACCTAGACCATCACTGTTATTCCAGAAATAAGAATACAATACAGCTCTGGATTTTAGTCTGCCTGTTAGAATATTCTGTGGACTTGAAATACACCATTAGTATGTTTTATAGTTACAGGAGACCTGGCTGTCAGAATGAGCTAAGCAGTTCAATACAGATTCAAAAGGCCCCAGATTATCAAGATCCTCACCTAATTGTGTTTTGGAAATTAGACAGAATCATATTAAGTGAGATATGTCTTTTACTGTTGGTTTCTTATAGGAGCTTCAACACATAATAAGTTACCAAAGATTAAATGATTGTTGCATAGAACAGTGTTCGTGTTAGGCATGTGCTTGCTCTTACACGTGGAGGTGTGCAGAGTGAGTCAGATGTGACTAATAATATATAACAATGAAAATTTATAATGAGTATATTATAGAGTAAATTAATACCTGGCTCTATAGTGTCTGTCATTTGCCGTAAACGAAAGCAGTAATCAATCAAAACAAGCAGTTGTTGATCCCATTGACTAAGCTGATGTATTTAGTTGGGTTTGACATTTTCTACTACTCACCTCAGAGCTGGCAGTTCTGCAGATTATGTCTTTGAATTTTCTTTTTTGTTCTTTTGCCCAAATTATAATTGCTTTAATTTTGAAATCTTGTCTGGTCTTGAGCATACAGAAGTCTGTTTGCCCCTTTCCCTGATCCTACCTCCTGACCATTGGGATTAAGCATATTTGCCCATTTGTCTGTATAAATGCTTTGTGATTTCTTGATCATATGCTTCTTAGGAGTGACATTGCTTTGAGTGGTGTTCATTCATTCCTTCCCTGTCTCTTGCCCCTCCATCAATTAACTAATTCCTTGACATTTTCATACATGTATTCAATGCTTCTTGACTATTATCCACCCTCAACCCCCACTCCCACATTGCCCATGAATCTGTCTTCCACATGTCCTCTTCCCACTTCAGGCACACACACGTCCACACACTTGAGCGTGTAACTCCCAAAGTCCAGTTAGTACTGCCTGCTGTAGTATTGATTGATCTTGTTGGCTTCATCTTTTGCAGGTATCCATGACTGTAGTGAGTTCAGTAGTGCAGTCACCGTGTTCTATCCCAAAGACAGCATTCACAGTGCTCCACCCTATCACCTTGTTCTTGCATTCTTGCTTTCCCATGTTCAGCAATGCTTCATGAGCCTGGGGTAGTTGGTACAGATGTCCCATTTGGAACAGAACACTTAACAATCACTTGTTCTGAGTACTTAGATCAGGTTTGTGGTTTTGCATTGTCCAGTGCTCACTGCACAGAGATGTTTCTTTGAATAAGGTTGAGAACATTACTAACTCTGTAAGTAGAAACATGAATACTTGAAGGGTGTTTTGCAGCATCCATTTTGCTGAACAGCTTTAGTGTTTAGATGTGTCTTCTTGGAACTCTGATCTTCCAAACTGTGGGCTTTTGACCTAGTTTATAATACCCAGTGTGAGTTCCTCCTGTGGAAGCAGGCCCCAGTCAAATCTAGAAGTGGTTGCTTTCCCACACTTTTTCAGTGTCTGAGAAGCAATGACAATTCTTATTTCATTCCTTTGTTTGTTCGTTCCATGGTTTTTTCACGGCAGGGTTTCTCTTCAGCTTTGGACCCTGTCCTGGAGTTTGTAGACAGGCTGGCTTCGAACTCAGAGATCCGCCTGCCTCTGCCTCCCAGCTGTTGGGATTAGAGGCATGTGCCACCACCACCCCAGCAACAATTTTTATTTTTATGCTGTTTTTTGAAACCAGAATAGAAACAGTCTATCAATAACTTCATTTCTTAGCCATCTTTGATTATTTCTGTTGTACTGTTTCTTTGTGTCATAAAGTTGTGGAGGAAAAACTTCCTCAAGATTGCTTTGAAAAGTGGTTTCTTGACCAGTTTATTTTGTGTACTCCTTTGGTCTTTGCATATTGGTTGTCTTTGGTTCTTATTAAAGTTTGTTTTTTGTAATTGTTAGTAATCTTGTATACAAATACTACCTTGTATATAAATACAGACAGAAGTTTGATAAATTTATTGGAGGGAAGTGCCAGGTGTTGCTTCTGAAGTTTCCGGTATTAATGAGTTGTCTTCTCTGGCAAAGACCTAGGCTTTCTTCTGGTTCAGGAAGCTCTTCCCTTACTAGATAGACATAAGAACTGTCTCCAAAGGCTGCTTTTATTTTTGTTTTTTATCTTCAACTTTGGTTTTGGGTATGCATATCTTGGGTCATTCAGCAGCCATGTGCTTTTTTTGTGTATCTTTAAAGTTTTTAAAAAAAATTTAATGTGTATGGATGTTTTGCGTGCCATGTGTGTGCCTGGTACCATAGGAAGCCAGAAAAGGATGTTGGACTCCTTGGGTCTGGTGCAGATGGTTGTGAGCTGCCATATGGATGCTAGACATAAACTCCAGGTCCTCTAAAGAGCATCGAATGTTCTTAACTTCTGAGCCAGCTTTCTGGGCTTAATTTCACTTGATTTTCATGTTGGGCTTTTTTTTTTTAGAAAAACAAGATGTAAAATTTCTCATTATCACAGCGGATCAAAGTCGTTTTCAGATACTGGTTATGATTGTAGAAGATGTCATATTTAGCCTTCTTACCTAAATCCCGATACTCAAGTTCCTTTCTATAAAAATGTTTGCATATGACCTACATTCATCTTCCTGGTGCTTCTGACCATTTTCTGTTTTACTTACTACTACAATTCAAATTTAAAATAGTTTTGCCATATATTGTTTAATTAAATATATTTCAATAATTGATATGAGAAATGACTAATATTTTGCATTCTTTTGATCATTGAATTCCAGTGTAAATATTATATATATGATAAAGCTCAATTCATGATCTTTGTTTCAAGTGTTGAGTAACTTTCTGGTTGCTACCATTAAAATTATCATTGATATAAAGTTGATGACTGACTATCAAGTGCAGTCCCTTTGTATTTTATCTTCTAATTTTATTTGTTCTCATTTAAGGGACATTGTCTGTTTCAGTGTCAGTAAATTGCAGTATAACCTACAGTAAACTTAGTTTTATTTTAAGGTAGGGAGGGTAAGAATAGCAGAAGTATAGGTTTAGCATTTGAACAGTAAAGCACAAAGGCCATCAGTCTGCTACTGAACATTCAAGAAGTTTAGCCTGAAAGTAGTACAGATTCATACTCTATTTTATGCTTCTTGGGATAAATATTGAAGAGGGTGGAGCCTTTAGTTTATTTACAAAGGTAAATGTCACAAAACCCACCCCTGTCATTGCCCTTTAAAAACGACCTTTGTTTCCCCCCCCCCCACACACACACACACAGGGTTTCTCTGTAGCTTTGGTGCCTGTCCCGGGACTAGCTCTTGTAGACCAGGCTGGCCTCCAACTCCCAGCGATCCCCCTGCCTCTGCCTCCCGAGTGCTGTGATTAAAGGCGTGCGCCACCACTGCCCAGCTAAAAGAGACCTTTAATTAAGGTGATTATTCCAAATTTTTGGTTTAAACTTGAGTCTCTTAAAACTAATCTTATCTTACTAAAGCTGTACTGGGGAATATTTCAATAATGCTGAAGTTTTATTAGTAATGTTCCAACAGCATAGAGAGGACACTAAACCATAGCTTGGTTTCTGTTTGCTGAATTGAATGAAACACTCTTGAGATTATTTCAGCACATATATGTTATCTGTTACTGTTCATATGAAAGATCACCAAGTTTTTGTGTGTAACTAAGTTGAATTGTGATGGTTCTCGACTTGTTATTTCCCCAAATGCTCATTCTTTATGTTTGCCTTAGTTGTTTGTTACAGTAAGAAAAGATAGTTTTTTTTTCCTTCTCACTCTTAAAATATCATGGGGTTGATACAGAAGTAAATATGAGATTAAAACATTAGGCTTCATAAAAATTGTGCCTGGCACTATTTTTGGGTAGGATTCAAGCTTTAACCATCACTGCTACCGTTACCCTGATCTTGGGAAGTTTGCTCCTCTGCTTGTTTGTTATATTGCTTAAGTTTAGAGAGGACAGTATGCAGAAGGTAAACCTCAAATAATGTTCCCTCCAAATGCTTTGATAAATTATGGCTTTTACTGGTTACCTTTGTAAAGCTTATGTTTTAGTCCAGTGGATGTTGATGCTTAAGGTGTTTAATTTTGACATTCCATCTGAAGATCTGTATTACTTGACCTAAAAGCTAACTGATAAACTTCTGTCAGCTATGAAAGCTTATGGTTTTTAAGGGAAGAAGCTTATCAATTAGTCAATGTTTGCCGATATTTTAGTTTCATTGATAATCACTATAAGTAGATTTTTGCATCCTAACTTTTAGAGACCAGGTAGACCCTACCCACAAAATACTATGTAAATAGAGTAAATCATTGTGTCTTTAGCAAACCTCTTCTTTGATCACCTGTAGATTTAAACACAGCTTTTTAAGAAAATTAGCAAATAAATGTCAGAGTAGAACTCTAATCCAGCCTTCATTAGTAGATTATTCTGGTGTCCATTTCAGGTAGCAGCAGTGGCTTTTCTTATCATTATAGTATAGTCATAGTTGTATGAAAATCTATGGAAGCAACAACTTAGATAGTGTATAAAGACATTCTAGTGGCTCATTTTTATATATCTGCAAGATGGAAATTTTAGCATATATGTCTTTAATTTGGTATAATAGTTGTTTATGATAATTGTAATAATATCCTTAGGGCAGTGGTTCTCAGCCTGTGGGTTGCTATCTAACACTTTGGAGATTTAAACACCTTTTCGCAGCAGTGGCCTAAGACCATTGGAAAGCATATATATATATATTTTTTTTTTTAATGATTTCAGTTGAGCTCTACATTTTTTTCAACCCCCTTTTAACCCTCTACCAAGGTCCCCATGCTCCCAATTTACTTTTAGATTATTACTAGAGCTAACTGATTGGAAGCCAGATGTACTGGTTATACTAAGAAAGTAAGATCCTCAACAATAGATAGAGATGTATAGGAAGAGTCAGGATACATCGACGAAGTGTCAATATGCTGCTGCTTTAAAGCCAAAGTGATGTTTGGATGTAAAGAGAAATTTTAGTTGTCGAAGGTAATGAGAAAGGTAGATCTGATGATTACGTGTAGTCTGTGGAAGCCTGTGGCTATGAAAATATGTTGACCCATAGATTTCGTTAGAGATAGAGAATGAGGTTTCAAAATATTCTGAGGTTTGTAGGATGGTAAAGTAAACTCCTAGTAAGATTGTAATTATTAGGGCTTGATTTATGCTATTACGTTTTTCCTCTGTCAGGCTGTGGTGAGCTCATGTAATTGACACTTCTGATGCCAGTAGGCCTGATGTGTTCAGAAGAGTAACTTTTAGGGAGTTTAGTGGAGTAATTTCTGTTGGTGGCCAGCAGCTCCCTAGGTCATGTATAGGTAGTGATAAAAGGCTCAGAAAAATACTTCAGATACAATAAATAGGATTATTCCATAGCGTAGGCCTTTTTGAACAATAGGTGCATAGTGGCCTTGGTATGTGCCTTCTTGGATTACATCGCATCATCATTGGTATATTGTGATCAGTAGCCCTCCTATACGCAGATGATAAATGGGCTGAGAAAGAAATCAGAGAAACATCACCCTTCACAGTAGCCACAAATAGCATAAAATATCTTGGAGTAACTCTAACCAAACAAGTGGAAGACTTGTATGACAAGAACCTTAAATCTCTGAGGAAAGAAATTGAAGAAGACATCAGAAAGTGGAAAGATTTTCCATGTTTTTAGGTAGGTAGAATTAACAAAGTAAAAATGACAGTCTTACCAAAATCAATCTACAGATTCAATGCAATGCTCATTAAAATCCCAGCAAAATTTTTAGCAGACCCCAAAAGAACGGTACTCAACTTCATATGGAAAAGCAACAATAGCAACAAAAAAAATCCCAGAATAATGAAAACAATCCTGTACAATAATAGAATTTCTGGAGGCATCACAATCCCTGACTTAACTCTACTACAGAGCTACAGTACTGAAAACTGTCTGATATTGGCATTAAAAACAGACGGGAGGACCAATGGAACTGAATCCAAGACCTGGATATTAATCCACATACTTTCAAAGACCTGGTTTTTGACAAAGGCGCAAAAAATCAAATGGAAAAAAGGAAAACACATCTTAATGTTTACATTAAGTCTCAAAACAGTAAATTTTTAGTTATGAACTAGTAACAAAAATAATTTTATGGTTGGGGGTCACCATAATATGCGGAACTGTGTTAAAAGGTTTCCACATTCGGAAGGTTGAGAACCACTATCTTGAGGCCCTTAATACCATCCGATTGTCATTGATTTGTTTTGAAGCTTCAGGGTCTAATTTGTAGTCCTTAATCATGATGTTGATTGTCTAGAGTAGAGAAAGATGCACATGGTGTAACATGGATGAATCCAGTACCATGCTACCTAGTATCTTCTACCTAGTAGCCTATGAACAATACCTATCATTCCTCCAGCATCAGATTTTGATAGTAACTCTGGAATGCTATCTCTTGGAAGCTCAAATTAAATTTAAAATTAACTTGATGTAGTTTTACCCCTACCAACTGCCTAGGACATAGAAAATTTAGACTCTCAGTGGGAAACTGATGTTCAACACAAGCTGCATTTTGTGCACATAGCTTAGATAATGGTGAGCTTAATGGCGAGTAGCTCTTATTAGGAAATTTTTCTGGAATTTAAGGTTTCCTCATTAATATGAGCTGTTGAGATAAACTGGTGTGAAACTTACTCTGCCCCTGTCCTGCTTTGGCCTAATTTTGATGGGTTTCAGATTTTATTGTGTTGTTGAATATACTATATCTAGAAAAATGATTTGTTAACGTTTAAGATTATAACTGTAATTTAAGTAGATGCAAGTCTTTAGGTTTTGCCACTGTTAGACATTTGTGTGAATTTCTTTTATTGAATTGCCCACATTGGCGCTAGATTACTTTGTTAACCATACTAATGGTTAATCCTCTTTGTCTTTTGTGACATCAATAGTTTTTTTTTTTTTTTGAACATTTGAGTCTATTTGTAGCTTCACTTATAAAAGGACCCATAACCAAAATTTAATCTTGGCTGTAGCTGTCACTGATTACTATTTGTTTGTCACCGATGTTTGTGTAATACCATGCCAAATTCATCTGCTTTTGACCTCTAATGGGGAATTGGCAGTCTACATTCAAATACTTGCTCCTCTCTGTTCTGGTTTTTAATAGATCAGCTGACAATTTCTGTTTGGATCTCTTGAGTCTCAGTAGAGTCGTTCCCATCTCTCTCAGTTCATCTTTCTTTCTTGGTAATTCATGGACCACAGGACCATTACCTTAACCCATATGAAACACACCACTCTTAGTCTTTATTCATTATAATTAGCATTCATACTGTCTCCAGTACTTTCCTTTAAAATGCCAGTTATGGCCTGGAAGTGGTGAATCGCCTTAAATCCCAACACTGGAGAGGCAGAAGCAGGATGATGTCTGAGTTTGAGGCCAACCTGGCCTACAGAGTTCCAAGATAGCCTCCACAAAGAAACCTTCTTTTGAAAAACCAAACAAACAATAAATGAAATGCAGTTTTATTGTCTCTTGCCTGAAAAACTGAAATGACGTGGAAACATTAACAGACATTTGTTGACTCTTTACACCATTTATTGATGAGTTTTTGTTCATATTTAGATTTATGCTCCTAGGCTTTTATTTTGTTTTCCTGGTGTCTTTTGTGTTGATGTGACAGACAGTACTCCATATTGAGCTATGTTTCAAGCCCTCTACATTGACTTTCCCTAAAACAGTAGTGGAGAAACTGTTACCCCTGCTGTCTTTGGGATGTGAATGAGTAAGACTCTGGTCATTGTTAAGAATGTTTAGGTAGAGTTGGCCCTGTCAGGATCAAGCTTTTTATGTCATATTTACCAGTTTGAGTAGGTTCCTCTCTTAGATTTTAAACTCTTAAAAAAAAAAACAAACTTGATGTTATTTTAGCTTAGGAATTTTTCAAAACTATTAAAAGCAAGTTTAGGGATTATTTTTTAAAATCAGCTTTCTAAAATACTGAAAACAGCAAGTTTTATGTAATCTCTGTCCTTAATCATTTGGGTTTTCACACTCCATTCAGAAGTTGTCATTGTGGTTCCCTTCTTCGTTGTTTTTTGTTTGGTTTGGTTTTAGAAAGTCTACGATAGTCCTGGCTGTCCTGGAACTCACTATGTAGAAAAGGATGGCCTCAAACTCACAGAGATCCTACTCTGCCTGTAGAGTTTTAGGATTAAAGATGTGTACCATCATGTTCAACTATGCAGTCTTATTTTTAGGCAGGATCAGACATTTTTTTTTTTTTTTTGTAGTATAAAAAGCATGACTTGAGCTCGGTGTTATAGCATACACCTATGATTTCAACATTGATGCTGGATGTATGAATTCAATGCTGGTTTGAACTAAAGGGTTACATGGGTTTTTTTTTTTTTTTTTTTTTGATGTCCCTAGGATAAGATAGTCAAATATTTACAGTGGCATGGCTTAAAAAAATCTATGACAATTATGGTTATTCTTTATTCTTCCTCTTTAAGGGACCAGTTACTCGCCACAAGAAAATTCACACAACCACAGTGCTCTTCATAGTTCAAATTCACATTCTTCTAATCCAAGCAATAATCCAAGCAAAACTTCAGATGCAGTAAGTATTAAAACAATATTCAGTTGGTTAAAAGGCTGTCTGTCGAAATGAAAAAGAATACTACAAATTTTCTTAGACGTTGTCATTTAATTTTTAAAATGGTTCAACTGGATATGAGCTTAATGTATTTCTGGATGTATTGCTCATATAACAAGAAACATTGCCTTTGTTATATATGAAGCATAATACCAACTTTTCTAAAGTTATTTAAGGTTTGTTTTCTTTTAGTGATAAATAAGTAGCTTGTTTCTTCTCTGCTCTGAACTTTGTACTTTGCCAGAGAGTGAAAACAATATCCTGGTCCTAAAAGGCATAAAACAAACATTAACAAACAAACAAACAAAAAAAGCTCATAATTTTAAATACGTTGTCAAACATTGGTTAATGAAATTACTGGCTATTTCAATGTGGGTCCAAATGTATTCGTTTAGTAGAAGAATACTTTAATTTGTAGCTCATTTTCATGGAACTTGATTGTGTGTGGTGTTGGTGACAGAAATGGTAGCAGGTCAGAATGTTGTGAAAGCTAATTTGGGATTCTTAAGAAGACCTCCCCATCTCTCCCAACAAGTTGTTGTATAACTTAGCCAGTTTAAGATATTGTTAGGTTTTTGTTTGTTTGTTTTTGTTTTCGAGAAAACAGGGACAGGGAAGCTGTCCTGGAACTGGCTCTATGGACCAGGCTGGTCTGGAACTCACAGAGATCTGCCTGCCTCTGTCTCCTGAGTGCTGGGATTAAAGGCGTGTGCCACCACTCCCTGGCTCATTGTTTAGTCTTAAGGATGACAACAGTTAAAAGGACTGAGATGTGTAAAAATTGATGGAAAAGATGGCATATGCCAATAATATCAGAACTTGGGAGGCTGCTACAGGAGGCAAAACTGAGGGAGTTAGCAAAAACTTGTCTTTTAAAAGAAAATAAACATGACAAGAATATTTGATAATTTAGGGGAAGGGAAGGAACTGACCACAGACTAAAACATCAGACCTGAATCATAAAGAAAGTGAATTTCATAGAAAAGCAGTGGAGAACCAATGGAATATGTAATGCAAAGCAACTGTAGATTTGCAGTTTTAAAAGTTATCACTATTAGGACTGTCAAATACAGGAAAGAGTTAAAAGCAAAGCATTTGGAGAGATGACTTAAAGATTAAGAGCACTTGCTGCTCTTCCAGATTACCCAAATTCAGGTCCTAGTAGCACCACTTTGATAGCTTACAACGAACTGTAACTCCAGGGTATATGACGCTGCCTTTTGCCTTGGTGGGCATCTGCTCTGCATATATTGTACATATATACATGCAGACAAAAACACATAAAGATTCTCTGAGAATTTTATATAACTCAATAAATTTTACCTTAGATATTTTGGATGATTATTATGTCTTATTTGGTGTTGAAAGGCAGATCTTAGCATTGTATTTTCTTTTGTCGTGTCGGGTGGGACTATACATTCCTGTAGGAGACTGGGATGTTAAGAGTAATATTTAGCTGAATATCAAATTTTTAAAATGTTTAAGATACAGTAAGGATGTCTGCATAGTATGCCTGGAGGCCAGGCGAGGGCACCGGATCTCATTATGCTCATTACAGATGGTTGTGAGCCACCATGTAGTTGCTGGGAATTGAATTCAGGACTGCTGGAAGAGCAGTCAGTGCTCTTAACCTCTGAGCCATCTCTCCAGCCCCGAGTATGTAGACTTTGAAACAAGGGCTCTCTGACTCATTTAGGGGAAAAAAAAAAAAGTGCTCGAAGGTCAGACTTACAACCAAAAAGGTAGAAAAAATTTACTCCTGTTTAGAAACAACACGTAGGATAGGCCTGGAGGGGAGGCTCAGAAGGAAAGGCATTTGCTCTTCAAGCCTGAAGACTTGAGTCCAGTCCATGGAAAGGGAAGAAGGAAAGTGGAAACACAACTACTTCACAGTACCCTTTTGACCTCCTCCATCGCGCACACGTCTGTGTATATGTGTTCACGTAAGTCCAATTAAAAACAAAAGTGGAACACTAATGGAATCCCTCTGTCTTCTAAGTATGCTATCCTAATTTTGAGTAGCTGAAAAGTGCTTTTAGCTCAAACTTTACATTCATGTAACCCTCTTGTTATCGGCTAAGTGGCTATTGATATTTTAGAGTTCATCTGAGTATACCATATTTTTGCAGACTTGTAGGCAGGGTTTCAACTGTAGCTCCACTTGGCCTGCTACCCGTTATGTAGACCTAGAACTCAGATCCACACGACTTTGCTTCCTCCTGAGTGCTGGAATTGTCACATGCCTAGCTCTGCAGCCAGTTTTGCCTGGAGACATTCTCCTTAATTTACTAAAAGACTTATCAGAATTATTAGGACTTCATGAAATTTTTTGTTAATAGGGAAGGCCAGCTTTTTTATTTAATGATCTATTAGTAACTCATAAGTTAATATCACATTTCTGTAATTTTAGGAAAATTGATAGTATGAACAGTTGAGAAAGTAGAGATAACTTTTTTGAAGAAGAAACAGCCACATTCATGTAAGAGATCTAAAAGATTTGAATTTAAGGAGAGAGTAGATAGGTGTCTTGGTAGAAGTTCCTTTTGTGGGAGGGTTTAGATATGGTTTCACTATGTAATCTTGGTTGGTCTGGAATTTGCTTTGCAGACCAGGCTGGCTGCAAAGCCTTAGAGATCTGTCTTTTAAAGTCATGCATTCATACCCTTTTCTTACTCAATTTATGTAAACTTGATGTTTACTATATTGAAGATAAGAAATACTTTAATGCTCAATTTAAAATGCCAACCAAGCCAAGTTTGTTAATATGTGTAACATTTTAATAGAAGATAACCATAGATGTTTTTCTATCCAGCTTATTTATTTATTTATTTTGGGGCGTGCCTTCATTCACAAGTCCTCCGTAGCTTCTGAGTAATTGCTCCTTTGATTAAGATAGATTGAAGAGGGAAAGGGTAGTCATATGGAAGAAACTCGGGCTTTTCCTCAAGTATTCGTAATGTTACCTAGAGTCTGTGGCTGCATGTTAAGTGTAATTTAGAAAATGTGAACTGTATGCAGGGCTATAGTTTGTTAATTTCAGATACTTTTTGTAAAGTCCTGTGTTGACTCCTGCCATTACACATTGCTATTTTTAAATTACACCATTGCTTAAGGGATTTTTATACTTGGCTCCTTAATAGAAATGGTGTTGAGATGATGTTCATTGGTTTGCGCTTGGGAAAGTAACTTACATCTTACTTTGTACAGTAAGATATTCCACTTGTACAAGCTGAGATTTGATGCTAGTGTTGTAGACCCTTAAATTTCAAGGCTGTGAATGTTGTGTGGTGGAAGACAGGGTTTTACTAGATTACATGTTCTGTGAACTTTTGAGGTTGTTTCTTTTTTTTTTAATTTTTTATTTTTTTTAGATTGCTTAAATATAAACCAGTGCTCTAAAATGAACACTGTTGTTTAGCATCTCTCCTTCCTTATCCTACCCCATGCACCTTCCAGAACAGGCCTTCTGGTAAAAGAAGCACTGAGCCTATATATTCTGATGCAGAATGTTGATTCCCTTGTGACAGTAGGCATAATGCAGACTATTACTTTGAAAAGCACTGGTGGTTTAGACCCTAGTATCGATCTATTCCGCTGAGTGTCTGTTTATTATTAGCCTTAATCTTAGTATGTTTTTCTGACCAGTCTCTCACTGTTTATCACTTCTTGGCTATTGTTAATCTCTGAGCAAACATTTAAAGGAGAACAGCTAAAACAAAAATACTTGACAGTTTCTGGATAGCTTGGGGTTGATGAACCAAGTACTTGGGTTTACCTGCCTTTTTTTTTTTTTAAATCTTAGGCACCAGTTCCATGTTTCCAAATTTCTCTAATTTCATCATGATTTCACATGGCCTATCTAGTATCTACACAGAATCAACTGAGAATTTTAAAAATTAATTAAGAACTATACTGCAACCGTGTGTTCTCCATTAGACAAGATTCTTCTTAGTACTTATCCTATGCCATGGATTTTAAAGGCAAACAAAATTCTCAACTTTTTTGTTGAGAAAACTCAAATTGTTTGTCTTGAAAAACCTTTGGTTTCTTTTTTACTAAGTAACAGCACATAATGGTCGGCTGTCCAACACTGTGCTTGCCATTTTCCTTCTGAGTTTAGAAGTAATGATTTCATGCCTTCATGTCAGTTGAGAACAGCATTACCCCTTCCCGTGTCACTGGTTTTGTAGATAATGCTACTTAACCTTCTAAATTCAAGATATTAATAATTTCGTGCTCTTCCCAAGCCTAATAAAGTAATACAATTATCTTTCTAGATATAAAGGTTTTAGTAGACACAGTATTCTAAAATATGTATATACATATATGTGTTTGGTATATAACTCATTGAAGTTTTTACTATTTCATATCAAATGATTAAATGACATTTTGTAATTTTTTAAATTATTTTTAAGCCTTATGATTCTGCAGATGACTGGTCTGAGCATATTAGCTCTTCTGGAAAAAAATATTACTACAATTGTCGCACAGAAGTTTCACAGTGGGAAAAACCAAAAGAGTGGCTTGAAAGGTATTTGCTTTTTAATCTGGTAGTACTCTTTTTCTGAAGGTCAGCATACTGTGGCATTAAACAATTTCTTTAGGTTCTACATAGTGAAGCCATTTATTTCTTTAGTTTTGGTCATGGTCCCATTTCTGTGTTTTCTCTTCATGTAAAACAATTTCTTGAACATACAGGCAACCATCTATGAAGGCCTGTGAACGCTCAGTATACTTGATAAAATACTTAGTAATGTGTCATTTGACATTGAAATAGAGTTCTTTTTATTAATTTTACTTGTTTGTTTAGAGGCAAAATTTGGTACTTAGGCTGGTCTAGAATTCTCTTGATTTGAAATCCTAATACTCCTGCCTTTATCTATCACACTTTCCTTCTGGACACCCCCCCCCCCCCCCACACACACACACACACACACTGGGTTTCTCTGTGTACCTTTGGCTGTCCTGGAACTTGCTCTGTAGGCCAAACTGGCTTCGAACCCACAGGTCTGCTTCTGCCTCCCAAGTGCTGGGTTTAAAGATGTGTGACAACATCTTTATATTTTAATAGAAGTCTTTATGTGAAAACTTTACTACAGTTTTTAGTAGAACTATTTTCAGGAATTTAGACTGGAGTTAGTATGAATAGCTGGTGGTTTTCTTTGAAAAACATTCATAGTTCTCTGTTTGCTGTATTTTATTTTGGAGACCAGTTTCAACTGCAAACCATTTTCCCTTTTATTCCATGTACTGTTGTGTCGTTCATTTGGTAAGAAAAGTTACTACAGAAACTCAAGTACTTCATGTCATTTTTATTCATAAACTGATGTTTGATCTTTTCCTTCTAGAGAACAGAGACAAAAAGAAGCAAATAAGTTGGCAGTTAATAGTTTCCCAAAAGATAGGGATTACAGAAGAGAGGTGATGCAAGCAACAGCCACTAGTGGGTTCACCAGTGGGAGTAAGTGTTCTTTTGTTGTCTTTCTAACAGTATTTTTGATTTGTTGCTATTGTTTGTTTTAATCTACCAGTGCCATCTGTATGTAAATTGCCATGAAAATATATGTGATTTCTGTTATCAACTTCTTTGATTATTTCCTGGAAAGGGAAACAGGTTCAGGGTGAATGGTGGTATATGTGGTTCTCATTAATACAGAATTGGAAAAGAGCAAGATTTTACTTTTCAAAGTAATAATAATTGAGTTCTAGCCATACAGATTGATACCAGTGCACTACTGACATTTTGTTACCAATGAGAAGTTATCAATATGTTAGATGGGCACAAATTTGGATTTTGTTTGACATAACAGTTGTGCAAAAGCAAATTTTAAAACTTTTGTCATTTTCACTATGTTAGAAAATCACATCAGATAGTAACACTTTATTAGAAAATAAATTTCACAATTAATGTTTTGCCTGACTGTGCTGAGTGCACATGTAGTCTAGGCTGTACTCTTGTTTATTTCAGTAGCTCATATGTCGTAATGTGTTTTCGGTGTATCCCTGATTTATAATAATATTCCTGGGATCTAACTTCATTTTCTGTATTTAGAAGTTATTTCCAGTGTGTTCAGAGATCTGTATAAATTGTGATCTGTGGCTTTACAGAAACATTAATATTTATTACAGAAACTGTTCTTCAACCTGTATTTAAGGTACTTTGTATACAACTAATTTTCAATAAGGGGTATTTATTCTTTGATAGGAAAATTAGTTAGGGTTAACTTTTTAGTATAGCTACATTAAATCTTCAAAATATGAATAAAAGAACTAATTTAAAGTATTAAGTTAGAGAATTATAGTACATTTCATTTTGAGACATAAATTGTGGGTTTTAATCTTGTGTTGCTCTTTGTCTCAAACTGAACAAAAAGGAAGCTAAGTTTTTATCTTGGTTAATTAAATAGCATATAGTTTGTTGTCTCATGCAATTGATAGCCTGGCAGGGGGAGGGGGATCGTGTAGGAGTGACACACATGGACCAGAAAAGAACTTTTAAAATCAAGACTTAAGGAAAATCTATTGTGCTTGTGAAATAAATCCTAGAATTAGAAGGTACTGAATTGGACCATCTGATTGTAACTACTTTTAGGCTGGTAGTTCTCAATATGTGCCTTAACTGAGTCTGTGTCCATGGGTCTGTAGCTAAAGTTGTGGTAGTATATTTTGTTTTCTTATTTTTAAAGTTTGAAAGGTCTTTCTTCTCCAGGCTTAGAGTTTATAAATAAAGGTAAACTGGCTTGGACTGCATAGTTACTATTGCGCTTGCATTTTAATATTGCAGAACACACTTCTCCAGCACCTTCTTACTTTCATTTTTAATGATTTTCATTATTAATGCCTTTCCCTTTGGGAAATTTTTTTGGCTTTGGTAAGGAATAAAAATGTTCAATGGTAGCCTATTTAAACAAAAGTAATTCTTTGGGAAGAAAAAATCCTTGCCACCACAGAACCAGAAATTCCATTGTGCCCTACTAACCACACCAAGAACAGGAAAGTTGGAGATTTACTAGACACCTGATTCCAAGGATGAAATGCCTACAATTCAGATCTTGAGCTTGAAGGCATTAGGGGCGAGAATTCAGTTAATAGATGTAGAGAAATAAGAATGGTACAGTATATTGAGAAAAGAGTAATTTATTAGGGCCTTCCCTTTTGGGAATGTTATGAGGAAAACAGGCCCATAACATATAGTATAGTGTCTGCTTCCCATAAGTCCTCCCCTCTTCCCCCCAAGGTCAGGCATCTGGACAAGGTCTCCATTCCCTTGGGGACTTGAGGAAAGTTCTGGCTTTGTAGAAGTCAGTCTTCTCTCTGGCAAGAGGAACTTAGGGCCTTTTGTCAAGGTCAAGGCTAGCTTCCTCAACCCCTGATCTCAAGCCTCACCTCAGCTCGCAAGTCCCTTGTCTTATGTCTAATCCTATGTGCAATTATACTAAGTGTAGTCTAGCTGGGCCATGGTGGCACATGCCTTTAATCCCAGCAGTTGGAAGGCAAAGGCAGGAATATCTCTTGAGTTAGAAGCCAGCCTGGTCTACAGAGTTTCAGGAAGGCTCCAAAGCTACAGAGAAACCCTGTCTAGAAAACAAACATAAAACAAAAATGTATAGGTTTTTTTTTTTTTCAATTAAATGTGCTGACAGCCAATCGGATTTACCCTCAGATCGTGTCCTGTCCCATCACCACTCCCCTCCACAGTTCCTCTTTGGTACCTGAACACCCTCCCTCCCCCTGCAGAGCAGGTCCTTGGCAGTAAACTCTAAGAAACAGTGATGAACGGGTAATTTTTTTTGTGTATGTATGTTTTTATATGCTGGCTTCTTGTTCATGATTTCAAAATAAGGCATGCTTATAATTTTAAAAGTTAGAAAGGCTTTATATGGTGGTGCAAAACTTTTAATCACTATACTAGGGAGACAGACACAGGTAGATCTGTATAAAATAAAAGTAGGATGTTAAACGTTTAGTCTCTTGACCTAGTAATATTTTTGAGATACATGCTTTGTTTACTATTTTTTAAACTTTTAAGTAGTGGTTGAGAAAGAACTTCAGCTATATTAGGTTTCATTTTTTTTTCCTGTTTAATTTTTCCACTAAGTTATATAAGGTGCTGTAGTAATAAAATCAGTATTCCGTTTAGTTACTTGACACTGTCATTGTTCTATGTGTGTGTGTGTGTTTGACATTTGCGTAGAATAGTGCTTAGAATGTGTTCCTTTCAAGAAATGAAAGGAGTGGAAAGATTGTTACATGCAGAGAGATAGTAGAGTTTTTACAACAATCTGATTATTGAAAATTGGACTTCTGCACTTCTCTTCTTCTGGATTATTTCTTACTGTACTTAATAGTATGATTTCTGTAAATTTAGAGCAACCTCAATTGAGATTTCTTACTGCTCTTGGGTATTTTGGATCTGGCCATTCTTTGTAAGAGAGATTGTCCTGTATTATAAATCAATACATGTTAGATTAGCTAGTCACACACCTTTCATCACGGTATTCAGAAAAGTCTGGAGAGCAGTGGTACTGATTAGAGGCACTTCTGTAAATGCCTGCTGTCTTGTGATGGATAGGAGGAAGCAGTTGGTGCTCCATTTTCTTCAGCTCCTGTACTTGCTGTCTTTTTTAATTTTCTTCTGAACATTTTGACCTTTGTATGTTTTGCTTTTAGTTATATAGAACTAAAAGGGGGATTTTTTTTTTTTTGGTAAAGAAAAATAAAAGTTACAGGTAATTAATGTTAATTTCTGATGAACATGTCTCTGAGACTTTCTGTTAGGTGCATTTTTTAAAGAAGAAACTAGAGTAAGATTCAAATAGTATTTTGTTAGTACAAGATTGTAATTTACTGGGGTGTGTGTGTGTGTGTGTATGTGCGCATGCATTATTTTGTATACCACTGTCATAAGTTCATCTGTTTGTTTCTGTTATTAGTGAGTTGTGTAACATACTGAATCTATATATTCAATAACTACAGGGGTTTTTTTTGCGATATAATTGAGGACCTTGAGTGTACTGTGGTAGTTTTATAGTGACAGTTTAAAATTGACTTGGGCTTGAGTCTTTAGATTTAGAAGAGCTCTAGATTAGGAACAAAAAACATATTCAACATTGGGCATCCTTTATGCAACTGTCAAAACCTGTCCCATCCTTTTAATCTTAGGGTGTTTTTTTTTTTTTGATGTTTCTTTCTGCTATTAGAGGTTTTTTGCTTTAATTAATGATCTTTGTTTACATGCTTTTTAAAAATTTCCTCCTTTTGTATTCTGTGGGAGCACCATATCAGAATTTAAATTATTGGCAGAGTTTGAACTATTTTTTATACTTTGTGAGCTTAAATGCTTCTGGTATAGTTTCTGGTGATAAGCACGTTTTTCTGATTATGCTTACATATGTTGGACTTCAGAATAGCATGTCAGTGTGAAATATGGTTACTTTACCCTTGTCGGTGTTATTAAAAATATTTTACTGATTTATCTACCTATTGTGTAACATACCCAATTCAGTGTATGTTAAACAATCTTAAATCATTGGAAGCCCTGAATAAAACACTTTAGAGTCCACATTAATAGCTTTAGTATTCCAAAAAAAAAAAAACCCTGATATTATTGATGCCAATGTTCTCTTCTAATTTAACCATTGGATAATTCTGTTAATTATATGAATCTACGATCCATATTTTTTTTTTAAAAAAAAAAAAGCTCTTGCCTTTTTATTTTTGGAAACAGTTTTTTGAGTGAAATGTTATAACTGCTTTTAAAGTTTTTGAAATAGTTTAACTTCAAAGAATCCATTAAACAATTTGACCTATTGATTCTGAGTATGGATTAATACTTTACAGTAGTTAAAACTTGCTGTATTGATATTTATGCCATTGTTAAAACTGCAGATACTAACTGGGTTTGCAGTTTTATGAAAAGGAACATAATTGCAGTTATGTTGCTCAATTAGCTGATGTTCATAACACAGGATTCTAACAGCATGTTTTTCTTCCCCCTTCTGTCATTCCAACATCTCTTTTTCGAACTGTGAACTACAGTGGAAGACAAGCATTCCAGCGATGCCAGTAGTTTACTCCCACAGAATATTTTGTCTCAAACAAGCAGACACAATGACAAAGACTACAGACTGCCAAGAGCAGAGACTCACAGTAGCTCTACGCCAGTACAGCACCCCATCAAACCAGTGGTTCATCCAACTGCTACCCCAAGCACTGTTCCTTCTAGTCCATTTACGCTTCAGTCTGATCACCAGCCAAAGAAATCATTTGATGCCAATGGAGCATCTACTTTATCAAAACTGCCTACACCCACAGCTTCTGTCCCTGCACAGAAAACAGAGAGAAAAGGTATGCTGTTATTACTAGATACTGCACGTTGAATTATAGTTTGTAATATTCTTTCCTTTGGCTTGAGTAAGATCTTAATTATAAATTCTTTTTCAGTCTTTTAAGAGTGTTACTAGGCAGACTTAGGTCTAAAAATAGTCGTTTGGCTTTTCTTTTAATAATTCTCAAGACTCTTTTTTTTTTTTTTTTGTCTTTGATACCCAAACCAAGTATTGAGTTAGTAGCAGTTAGCAGTCAGTGGTTTTAATAACATGTGGAATTCAGATGGCACAGTGCTTTCCTTTTGCATTTAGTATTTTTCAGGTTTTGTGGCTATTAACTAGTTAGTTTGTGAGATATCTATTTTCTCTTAAAGATATTTTAAAGCATGATTTTCCACTTCAAGGAGATACTGGCCTAGCAAACTATAGCATGAAGCAGAAAATAAAATGAATTAAACCTCACTACTATTAGACCTCAGATCTAAGAATTGGAAGGAAACATTGTAACCCAAACTGCCATCCTTATTGCAATATCCTTAGCATGCTCAAAAGTTAAAGTTGTGGCAAGAGCTACTTGGGGTGGTAGACACTACAAGCATTGTTAAAATGTCCCCTTTCATAAGGCTTTCATAATTCAAGCTTGCAGATCAGGATATGGTTTTCACTCTTAGGGTAGTTGAAAGGAATCTGTAACCAATCCCAATTATATGTGTACTAGAAATTGTTGATTCAGATCAGGTTGATGTGTTTGTCTTTGTTAGTGTGCTATAGTAAATGATGTATAAGCAGGATCTTTGGTTTACTGATCTTTGGTGGTGCTCTGGGCCTGGGCCAGATATTTCTGGTTTGTTGTATAAGGTAGGAAGTGGACACCTGAAATAGTGGTGGTAAATATGGTAGAGTTGGAGAACACACCTGCACCGGCCACTGTTTTAAAATGTACTTGTAAAAAGAGAGGAGTGTGTGTGCGCATCTAATTAAAGACACTCACACAGTGGGTTTAGATCTGTTTAATGGAGAACTAGCAGTTTGTGTTTGCTTGAGGGACAGAAGAATGGGAAAACCTGAGAAACTCCAGTTTTGCAGGAAATAATGGTGTTATGGTGAACCAGTGTTCCAATGTTTTCTCTTTTACCTGTTTAGGTAGGTGACTGTGACCGTTTCTTGGTTAGCTTGTCTTATCATACAAACAAACAAGAAGGAATAGACAAACGTTATTCCAGCATATCATACTTACCATGTAGCACCCAATGACCTTTCTTCTAGTTGTAATGTCCTTTCTAGAGTTGTGAAATCACAAAACAAGCAGTGGACGTGAGTCCTTGTACTTTACTCTGGTCAAGGAAGCCTATATTAGATAAATTTCAATTAGCAAGTTTTTAATTTTGTAATTTAAAGGAATGACTTGTTTTAAGTTATTTTGCTAAGACAAAACAGGTATGGAAGCAGACTTGCTTGCCAGCTCATAGCACATTTAAGTCACATAGCTAATAATCTGGTTGAGAATGGAGCAAGTAGTCATTTATTAATATGCAGGGTGAGTTACTTAGTCTAAAATTCCTTATTTTGTTTTAGATGGCCCCAGAGTAAGTAAAATATGACAGAGCTCCCTAGACTTTGTTTAGTTATGAATGGCCTTTTGTTGTTGACATAAAATGGACATTAATTGACTAATGTGAACCAACCTCAGACCCCTATTCCTTGTTTTAAAGTTCCTTAAGGTTATGATCTTCATTAAAAAAAAGGGGTTAGAAAGAGATAAACTGTTGAATATATACTAGGTAATGTGGTAAAGTATGTTTTTTGTTATCAGTTTAAATTTGTTTGCAAAATTTTGAAGTATGTTTAAGTTGTACATTTTTGGTGACATTTTTGAAAAGTGTAACAAAAACAGCTTTATAAAAAGAATAATTAATAGAAGATAATTGCTTATAATGTGAGCATTGAATATTCTAAAAATGCTTGTTTACCTTTGCACAAATTGGCAAATTTCACTGTAGACATTTAATACAACTCCGTGACACATGCAAAAAAAAAACCAAGATTGAGAGATAAGTATCAAATTAGAATAATGTATTTGTGTAGAATGTTGCAAATGTGTGAGTTCTTTTAATGTGTCAATTTAAGAATACCTTTTTTAACTTCCCTCATTTTGTGGGGGCTTTGCCAGGAATTGAAGGGGGGAACTCACACAATAAACACTCTCTCTACCACTGAGCTTTATTGACAGACATACTTTTAACTTGCCTGCAGATTTTCTCAGTTGAATGGAAGTAACAATCGCAAACTATTTGTGTATGGTTATACACATGTAGAAAAAGATATGTCCATGTGTATGTGTGTTGACAGCAGGTGCTGTTGTTACCTTACTGTTTTGTTTTTCTGCTATATATTGGTTCATGAAACAAACACTTGTGCAAAATAAGAATATGATTCTTCATTGGATATAGCAGTACTTTGGAGTTCCATGTGTCTGTTCTCTATTGTCAAAACACCACAGAGGATTAATTAGTATTACCTGATTCTTACAACCTTACTATATGCCAGAAGGGAGTTACTTGTCAGACTAGAAATGGAATACGTTCTGACTAGCTTTTTTTCTCCCAAGGGTAGTTTGGAAGAGTTATCAGTAGAACTCTTTTCACGTTTAAATGTAGGTAAGTTCCTCCCTCTTCTGACAAAAGTTGGAAGTACAAGTCAACAATTTACAAGTAAAAGATAAATAAACTTTCTTGTAGAAATATATTTTAAAAGTGGAGCATGCCCTGCTTTATATTATAGTATATTTTATGTAACTTAAGCAATTATGATAAGCAGTCTGTTAAGTAATAGCACTCAGAAGCAAACTTGTTTTTGCACCTTTTTTTGTTTGTTTTCAAGATAAGGCTTTTCTGTGTAGCCTTGACTGTCCCTGGACTAGACTTTGTACACCAGGCTGGCCTTGAACTCAGATTTACCTGCCTCTGCCTTCTGAGTGCTGGGAGTAAAGGCCTGCCTAGCTTTGTCTGTCTGTCTCTTTCTCTCTCTCTCTCTTTTCCATTTATCAATCAGTCATCTATTTATTTATTTATTGGGCTACTCAGTCACTGGCTGCCCTACAATTTTCTTTGTCCGCCAGCCTACCCTAAAACTCAGATCCACCTGACTCAGTTTCCTGGGATTAAGGATGTTCTCTACTCCTGTACTACATTCCACTTTATTTCTTTATGCTGATACGTACTAGTGTCATTTTTTTTTCTGAGTTTCATTTATTTGGTGTAAGGAATAATACTGCAGAATTTTTAAGTTCTTACATTTGAAAGCTCTTGAGTAGACACGGCAGCATCAGAACAAAACTGAAAACTTTCTACCTTTACCAACATTACCCTGCCTATCAAGGGAGCAAACTCTACAATGAAAGGAGAAAATAATGCCATAGGAATGTAAGTACTGATTTGATAATTTGTGTAGTAAATAAAATAGCATTTTTTTCTCTCTGAAGAAAGTAAAAGAATGCTTTTTAAGGGACAGTATCTTAAAAAGTCTTAATTATAAATTGTACAAACAAATTTTAATGAATACAAATAAGTAATAGGTGTCCTAAATTAAACCACAGTAGGTGACAACAGATTTTCCTAAAAATAAACTGTTATCATTTCAATAACATTTCTTTTATTTGTCTATGAACCCAAGCCAGCAAAACTGGGAAGTAGGTGATAGGCAGTCTGCTAAACTTAGGGTTTGAAAAATTATTTAAGGGCTTCTGAGCTGATAAATTTATTAGCCTGTCACTGGGAAAGTAGCTGTGAAATCCATACATTAGAATGGTATTATTCCTAGTTCTTTGACCATCGAATTGGTGTTGTGAAAGACTGATACTCAGCAAGCTTATGGTAATTGAAAGCTCCCTGTTTAGTTCCTAGAATTAAATACAAGTGTTGAAGATCATGTTAGTTAACAGTGCAATTCTTATGCAGTGGTTCTTGACTCTATAAACGTTTGACTTTATTTATGCAGCCTTATCAATCATAATATGTATGTGATTTTTAAGTGTATACATAAAGTGATGCTTTAACAAATGTTCATAGTCTGTTGATTGATTGGGGTGTCTATTGATTGATTTGGGGGCGGGGCGTGGGTTCTAAACCCAAGACAGGGTTGCTCCGTAGCTTTGAAGCCTGTCCTAGAACTAACTTTTGTAGACCAGCCTGGCCTCAAACTACAGAGATCTGCTTGTCTCTCCCTCTGGAGTGCTGGGATTAAAGGTGTGCACCACCACTATTGGACTTGTTTGATTTTTGAGACAGGGTTTCTCTGTATAGCCCTGGCTGCCCTGGAACTCACTCTGTAGAACAGGGTGGCCTTGAACTCAGAATCACTTGCCTTTGTCTCAAGTGCTGGGATTAAAGGTGTGCGCTACCACTGCCCAGCTCACTTACCGGTTTTGAACTAAAATAAAGAGCAGTGCTTAGAGAGAGAGAGAGAGAGAGTGTGTGTGTGTGTGTGTGTGTGTGTGTGTGTGTGTGTGTGTGTGTGTGTGTGTGTTATGGTTTCTCTGAAGGCACATATCTGAGAGCAGTTGCAGGCCATGAAGAAAGTTTATCTTCACCTTTTCTAAATGTTATGAATTATATTCAGTGTGGCCAAGTTTAGTCTCCTTCAGAATGGTTAATGTTTCCGTTACTCTGTAAGTATCTAGTATATTGTTAGAATTAAGTTTTACCAATGTGATGTGTCTTGTTTTTCTGAATTGTTCCCCCTTTTTTTGGTCTATTTAATAAAATCTAGTGGTATTTAGAAATTCTTTAAATCATATTCTGGTTTGCTATTACTATGAAACCAGATCTCACTAATGTTGCCCATGCTGGCATGAACCTTGGAATGTTTCTTCTGCTTCATGTTTTCACTGAACACTCATAATTTTAAAGACACACATAGCCACACAAGTTAAATTGGACTAGTATTAGTCAGGCAGGCGGTATCTTGCCGACTGTGTTCTTTTTCTCCAGGAATTGATAAAATCTTTATATTTCCAATTTGTTAAATCCTATAAAAAATATGCTATTGGTGCTTTGTTTTCAGGTGCATTGAATATACACATAGATAGAGATGGCGGCTTTCCAAACACGTTCCATCTATCTTTTATTTTCAAATACTAGGTAATGGATAAATGATAAATAGTAATATAAAAATTTCTACCACAGCTGGACGGTGGTGGCGCACGCCTTTAATCTCAGCACTTGGGAGGCAGAGGCAGGTGGATCTCAGGTGGATCTCTTGTGAGTTTTGAGGCCAGCGTGGTCTCCAAGAACTAGTTTCAGGACAGCAGGGCTGTTTATACAGAGAAACCCAGGAGAGAGAGAGACAGAGAGAGAGAGAGAGAGACAGAGAGAGAGAGAGAGAGAGAGAGAGAGAGAGAGATATTCTACATCAGTATATTATATATAATTTCCTGAGAATGAAATGCATCTTGTACTAAGTATGTATGTAGCACGTGGAAGATGATGCTATGATTGTGTTTAATTTCTGATGTTGACAATGTTTTGAACCTCATCTCCCTTTTATTTAGAATCTGCTCCAGGAGACAAATCAGTATCACATTCTTGCACAACTCCTTCCACATCTTCAGCCTCTGGCCAGAACCCCACATCTGCACCTCCAACTTCGTCTTCAACAGTACCTGTTTCTCCTGTGCCACAATCACCAATACCTCCTTTACTTCAGGACCCAAATCTTCTTAGACAGTTGCTTCCTGCTTTACAAGCCACGCTACAGCTTAATAATTCTAATGTGGATATATCCAAAATAAATGAAGGTAAGGAGTCATAATAACAATTTTGAACATTAATATCTATATTATGCAAAGTTATTTATAAACTCAGCAATTTATTATTTATTCTCAACACAGTAGTGATATTTGTTTTCTTTTCAAAATGTTAGGGTATGCTGCTTTAGTATTGATACCTCCAATGCCCTTGGTTGCAGTTAGCAGTGTTTGTGTACAATTTTCAAGTCTCCTAATACAACAGGCTTAGAAATTCTGAGAGAGGGGTTAGAAGTACTTGTATTTGTTTTTATTAGTGTTTCTGTTGTTTGTTTGATTACATTCATTTTAATCTGTTTTTTCACTGTTTCTTAAGTATTGGGACATATTCTTAAGTATTTGCTCATAGAAATCTGAGCAAAAAAGAAACTAGTTTAAATTTGAAAATACTAAAACTGAAATGTTAAATTATAAAAATATAAGTTTAATCAGTGTCTACTTGTGCATTTTCTTTTGACAGTAGTGTTAAGTGATTTATATTCATCCAGAAGGTAGATAAGTTTCACACTGGTTGGTTTTCTTGTTACTCTCAACTTCTTGATTTATTTTTTTTTTTTGATTTATCCTGTAGGATACATGCTATTCTTTTTCTTTTTTTCTTTTTTCTTTTGGTTTTTCAAGACAGTGTTTCTCTGTAGCTTTTGAGCCTTTTTTGGAACTAGCTCTGTGCAGACCAGTCTGGCTTTGAGCTCACAGATATCCACCTGCCTCTGCCTCCCGAGTGCTGGGATTAAAGGTGTGCACCGTTACCACCTGGCATGATACATGCATACATAGTATGATGCATACTATTCTTTAGTTTTGTGGATAAAAAGCATTCTTAGGCATTAAAAGTACATAGTGTTCCTAAATTCCAGCTGTTTTGGTATCCAATTTTAAAACATGGTGACTATTGTTATGCATGACTTGTTAGGTCAGCTTGTAGAAAAAAATAAGTCATGTGAAATAGCAGCCATTTCTTCAATTGATTGCCAATAATGTATGAATAAACACTAACTTACATAGGCTCCTACTGTTCTTGGCAGCTGACTTGAGGTGACTGACTTACCTTTATTGTTTCCTGTTTTCTTCCTCCCGTCATTTCAAGTCCTTATGCCCATGTTTTTATGTGTGCCAGGCTTTTATTTTGAATATTTATGAAACCAGTTTGTCTTTTTTACTATTACTAGCATTTTCAAGTTTCAGTTCAGCCACTAATGGCAGGTAAACTTCTTTATTTTGATGGGATTTTGAATATTTTTAAGTTCTTACGGCAGCTGTTACACAAGCTTCCCTGCAGTCTATTATCCACAAGTTTCTTACTGCTGGACCATCTGCCTTCAACATCACCTCTCTGATTTCTCAAGCTGCCCAGCTGTCTACACAAGGTATTCTTTATTTCTCTTAGGTCATTTATAAAATTCTTTCCGTTTTGTTTTGAAATTAAGGGAAAGTTTGTTTTTGGTTTGAGAAAATACCAGTTAGAATTACGGTTTTGCTTTATTTTTGATAATGGGCTTGCTCCCAGCTATGTTTGTTTCCTTTTGTTTTATTTTTGGTCTTTACTTGTATTAATGTGTTTGTAATATACCAAATATGTAAGTTAAAATATAAATTATTTCTAATACATTTTACTCAAAAAGAAAGCTATACTATACCCTCAGTCTTTTCTAAAGTGTCTCACATACTTGAGGACTTGGAAGTTTGCCCTGAGTTGTTAGACAATTTTTGACTAGAGGATGCAGAAACCACTTTTGCGTTTGAGTTAGTTTGTGTCTCCTCGCCTCAAATGTATCCAAAAGGGAGATCCTGCAGCACAGTGATGTCTGTCACAAAGTCCACAAAGCAAGACACAACATGTTGAGGAATAGAAGTTTAACAGTAGAAGTCCACTTGGCTAGCCACATGAGACAGGGTATTATTGACACTTCCTGAGCCTAAGTGGAGAATAATTATTAAGTAATAAGCATGATAAGGAGGCTGCTGTGTGAGAATAGGTTCAGGCTTAGCTTTCCACGATGATAGGGAAGGGACTTTGCCCTCTAGTGAGACATTGTTCCTTCAGTGAGGATATAAGATTCTGATAATCACTTGTGTCTTTGCAAAGAAAAGGTTGTTTGGGGTGATTGATATTGATTACTCTATTCTCTCACAGCCCAGCCATCTAATCAGTCTCCAATGTCTCTAACGTCTGATGCTTCATCCCCAAGATCCTATGTGTCTCCAAGAATAAGCACACCTCAGACTAACACAGTCCCTATCAAACCTTTGATTAGTACTCCACCTGTTTCATCACAGCCAAAGGTAGGAATTATGGAAATGGTTGACTTGTAGAAATTCACATTTTAGAATCTACATTTCAGGAAATGGCCCTATGAGAGTGAGTTAGTCATGAAATGAATAACTAGTAGGTGACATTAGATGGGTCATGCTGATGAGAAGACTTAAATCTGAATTGTACTGTGTGATTTATTTCTGTTGGTGATTATGACATGGAATTCAGGTATGCAGGGTCTTTGGGAGAATCTTTAGCATTTATCAAATTTCTCTAGACTCTTTTTGTTGTTGTTGGGTTTTGGGTTTTTTGTTGGTGTTTTTTTTTTTTTTTTCCTCCCAAAATTTCCTAAAAGTGAACCACCTTATAAGAATTTGACAATGTTTAGCTTTTGCCAGAGAATCACATGCTGTTTTCTTCATTTAGTAAAATTAAATATTTGTGTAAGTCTAGTTTTTGTGGTGGAGTTAGAATTGAAAGTGAAGGTCCTTCTAAATACACAGAACATTTTTTCCTAACATCACTGGCTGTATTTAGGTACCAAAAGCGTTCCATAAATACCTGCTTAGAACATAGTTTTAAATTATAACTGGAGTATAACTGGATTTTACTAATGTTACACTTATTTTGCTACTTACCACTCACATATTTGAATATTGACCGCAATTCATAAGTTACTGCCAGTTCTTCTGACTCTGGTTTTGTTTGGGGTTTTTGTTTGTTTTTTGTTTCTCTTTATGTATTTATGTGTAGATGCTTGTTTATACACACATGGAGTCATCTTCAATTGCTCACCTAATTATTGTCTTTTAGTTGAACTTAGAGATTATGACTAAGGCTAGTGAGACTAGCCAATTTGATGAGGGAATCCTGCCTCTGCCTTTTGAGTGCTGGTTTTCTAGGTTGGCTGCTGTGCTAGCCTGACATTTGCAAAGTTCTGGGGCTGTTAGTCTTGTATTGATAATTGTATAGCAAGGCCTTTCACCACTGAGTCATCTCTCAACTTTTTTTAGGTACCCTGTCAGTTAGGGTTAGAGCTTTCTGTGTGTAAAAGTTGTGGGCTCATATCTTTTTTATTTTTCTTCATTTAATTGTTTTTAGTGATAAAGGGAAGAACTTTTCAGAGAGAATTATTAAAACTTCATTTTCTTTGACCATGACATGTATATATTCTATCTATAGGGTAACATCTTTTGAACATTTCTCAAATTGAGTGCACACACACACTCACTATCAATGTATATTTGCAAATACATTTTGATAATCAGAATATCTGTATTCCAGTAATAAAATGCTTAATTTTTTAGGTGTCATAAAGAGAAATGCTATTGTATACTAGAAAATTACTGAATAATAGTTTTTTCTGTTGGGTTAATAATGTGCTCTGGTGATTTTTTTTACTATAGAATGTTTTATAAAACAAACGATTCAAATTTTAATATTGGGAGCAAACTGATGACTAAGTTGTGAAAGAGTTATTGTTACTGAAGAGAGGTGGAAGTTTGGATCCTAGCACTCAGTATGGGTCGCTCCCAGACATCTAGCACCAGCTCTAAAAAAATCTAACCTACATGGGCAAATACACATACAATTTTAATTTGACTTTGTAGAAATAGCTAATTTTAGCTTATTGACTTGATGTGGGTGTAAATGTATTATTAAAAGCCAAACAAGCATCACCAATATTAATGTAGTGAACCAAAGTTGTGACAACTCTGTTAACTATTTTGTTTTGCTTTTTTTTTTTACTATTTGCCTGGGTTGGTTAAAGCCTGTCTTACAATTTTGACATTTTTAGGTTAGTACTCCAGTAGTTAAGCAAGGACCAGTGTCACAATCGGCCACACAGCAGCCTGTAACTGCTGACAAGCAGCAGGGTCATGAGCCTGTCTCTCCTCGAAGTCTTCAGCGCTTAAGGTTAGTTGGGTTTTTTAACGTGGCATTTTTGTGGTGTTTGAGCAAGATGTACATGATCAGACTTCACAGAAGAACTTACTGACAGGGTGGCTTTACTGAAAGAGTTAAACCATCTATATAAAGACTGTACAGCAGTTATAATTAGATTATTTGAAGAAAATGGCTCTTTTAAAATTTATTTTGTGGAACTAAAATATGTGATACTTAATGCATAGAAAGCACACGACTTCATGTTTGGTACTATATTTGCCTACTCAAGTTTTGAGAGTGTTGATGAAGTAAAAAACGAAAGCCCTCACTTCCAAAGTTGGTGTGTTGCTCTTTCCTAATATCTTCAAATCTGACCTTTCTTATACAAATCATGTTTAATATTATATAGGATTGTATTATGTTTGCTCTTTTCTGTGTTTATTACAATACAGTTTCAAAATGAAATGTATTAAATGTTTTTTACTTGATTTTTACTGTTTTTATTTCTTGATGTGAAGTGGCAAAATAATTGTACTTTTTTGGTTTTGGTTTTTTGAGACAGGATTTCTCTATTTAACAGCCCTGGCTGTCCTGGAACTCTCTTTGTAGCCCAGGCTGGTTTTGTACTCACAGAGATCTGCCTGCTTCTGCCTCTCAACTGGTGGGATAAAAGGTTTGCACCACTAGTCCCCAGCTTTGACTGGTTTTATATATATATATATATTTGTGTTCTAAGCAAGCATTTAAGAATTTATACATTCAAGCCGGGCGGTGGTGGCGCACGCCTTTAATCCCAGCACTCAGGAGGCAGAGGCAGGCGGATCTATGTGAGTTCGAGGCCCACCTGGTCTACAAGAGCTAGTTCCAGGACAGGAACCAAAAGCTACGGAGAAACCCTGTCTCGAAAAATCAAAACAAAAACAAAAAAATTCATACATTCAAATGAGACTTGTTCCCTTCAATGTAATTGTCTTTGTAAGCTGGCTACTTTAGTAATGTTCCTGTTGGGAGAGTGTTGGGAAGCTCTCTTTAAACAACCTTAAAGGATACAGTGTTATTTTAAATTTACCTTAAGTGATGAAAAATCTTTTTTGGGAGATTTACGTTTTGGAAATAGCTGAAATCCATTCAACACCAAGTTGTCTGGTGCAGCAGATAGGAAATTATCTTGAGTGACTGAAATTTGGGTTTTCACCTATGTGTGCCCAAGCCATTCAATTTTTAAGGAAGACAATTAATCTTAGTGTGTGGCTTTTTTGGTCTCATTTTTATCAGTGTGCTCACTTGGAGTTCTTAAAGAAATGGCTGTGTTTTGCTTGATTTTTATTTCACCCTCTGATTGAAGAATATTTTGATATTGAACAGATATACCTCACTTTAACTAGAAATTTATGAAGTATTTGCACGTGCCTTACATTTGTGACTATTGAAAGTTTGATACTTGCTTTGTTTGTTGTATCTGAAGTCAACTATTTTGTTTGCAGCTTGAATTTTAAATTTTATATAAACAGTAATGTTCCAAAGACTATTTTTTTTAGTTTATCTTGGATCAGCATAGTTAAAAAGAAAAAACACATGTTTATAAGAATTTGGACTTTTTCAAAATTAATACACGTTGTTTCCTAGTATTTAGAAATTATTTTGAAGCCAGCTAGGCATTCAGTTGTATTCTCTTGCAGCAGCCAGAGAAGTCCATCACCTGGTCCAAATCATACTTCCAGTAGTAATGCATCAAATGCAGCAGTTGTACCACAGAATACATCTGCTCGGCCTGCGTGTTCATTAACACCTACACTAGCAGCACACTTCAATGATAATCTCATAAAACATGTTCAAGGGTGGCCTGCGGACCATGCAGAGAAACAGGTATGTCTCTCCCTTTCCTCTCTTCCCTCCTCCCCTCTTTGCTGTTTTTTCACTTCTCATTTTTTCTTCTGTGTGATGCTGGTCTGAAATTTACTATCTAAATGCAAAGCTTGCTTGGAACTTAATATCTTATCACTTATCTGGTAAGTGCTAGGATAATATGAATGGACTAAAACCATACCTAATCTGACTGAAACTATATATTTTTATTTTATTTTGGTTTTTCGAGACAAGGTTTCTCTGTACCCTTGGAGCCTGTCATGGAACTAGCTCTTATAGACCAGGCTGGCCTTGAACTCACAGAGATCCCTTTGCCTCTGCCTCCCGAGTGCTGGGATTAAAGGCATGTGCTACCACTGCCCGGTTTAAACTATATATTTTTAAGCACCACTGAAAAAACTTTGTGCTTATCACTTTGCACTTTTAGTATTAAGTTCTTAAATTTTTTGTGTGTGTGTTCATTCCTTTAACTATAGGCATCAAGATTGCGTGAAGAAGCCCATAATATGGGAAGTGTTCACATGTCAGAAATATGTACTGAATTAAAAAATTTGAGATCTTTAGTTCGAGTATGTGAAATTCAAGCAACTTTGCGAGAGCAGAGGTAAGTTCTTTGCTGGTGCATGTGCGTTTGTGTTTGCATGTGTATTTTCCCATATGATGAATCACCTGCAATGGATTGAATGAGTTAAATAAGCATATTGTAAGCAAAAGTAAAAGAGGAAAGCCATAGATGTGTCGATAAGAAAAGAAGAAATCAGGCGATGAGTTCCTGATTGAGAGATTTTCAGGCATTTCACTCCCATGAGATAAACTAAAGTCACCTCCCTACCAACTGTTCTTTGTTTTCCATTTTTCTGGTCAGTGGGTTGAAATAAACATGTAGATAGTTTAAACAGCACATGACAGCTAATATGTTTGTTGATGTGTTTGCGTGTTAGCACACAGTTGCTTGCCACCTTGTATTTTTGAGGCAGTATCTCCTAGACCTTATAGGCAAACTCCAGAGATCCCCTGTTTCTGCAGTGTCAATACTGGGGTCACAGACACATGCTGCCACACCTGACTTTTTAACATGCATTCAGGGAATACAGACTAAGATTCTCATATTTATACAGCGAGTACTTCTTTAACTGAATAATTTTTCTAGCCCCTGAAATAATTGTTTTTGCAGGAATTATATATAGTGGTTTTTCTTGTGCCTGTATCTGCTGGAAGTAAAGACCCCACATCAGATGTCTAAAACTAATTAGGAGCAAATCCTGTAATTTTATTGGGACAGTAGTATCTGGGCAGGTTTTAATTTCATTCATGGCTTCTCAGGTTTGAATTACAATAATAGAATCAGCATGAATAATTTATCTACTATAATTTCATAGAAAATTCTTTCTAAAGTTTGGTAACTCCAGCTTCTAATTTTTTTTTTAACACTTGTTAAGCATCACCTTTTCACTTACTTAAGAAAGCATTTAGTAAATTGTCAATGTCATGTGGGAGGTTGCAGGATCTCTGTGTAATGGAACTGCCAGCATCATGCCTGTGTTGTATTATTTAGTAAATAATGACTTCTTGAATACAACCATTGCAATAAGGAAAAGTCAGTCTGATACTTAAGAAAGGGACAAAGTGATAAAATAGTTGGGGTATAGATACCATGTGCAGCTTGTTTATACTGTACAAGATGATGCTTCGCATCCTAGGGCAGGAGAGGACAAGAAGGACACACTCATTCAGCTAAGAAGAGTGCAGTTTAACCTAAGGAATCGTTCATTTTCTGAGCTTTTCAAATTTAAGATGAACACAGCAGAAAGGCCTGGGTATTTGATGTTGCTTGACTAAGGCGACGGCGTCCTTGTTGGTTTCTGTAACCCTAAGGAAAGGGTAGCTGGTGAGTGTAGAATGACCTAGATGAGATAAGCATGCAAACAGGAAGTTGATTGGAAGAAACACACCATTGTCTATTTCAGGAGGAGGTTCACGTGGTTTTAGGTCAGACATAGGCATTATAGAAATCAAATTGAGATCTTTATAATCTGTAATTGTATCATTTTCTAGAAGCATTTTTAATATTTAGTCTACCTGCTGAGTGCTATGGTGCCTCATAGTCTCTTTATTTGGAGTTTTTCTCTTAGGTTTATAACTCTGATTTCTTGGTTTAAAACTGCTTCAGAAGGAATCATTACATTAAAAATGAGATGTTTATGGCAGCTAATAGAAATGTCCCTCTTGATTTAAGGTTAGCTGTAGATTGCATGGTTAAGTTGGCTCAGTTAAAATCTGAGATTGCTGTTTATATTTTTAGATCCGTTAGGAATAAAGACATATTTTCTAGCCAAGATATAGTGTTTTTGCAAACTTAGAACTTTCCCCTGTTTTTATACTACATATCTGATATTTCATGTAGATAAAATTAGGGAGCATGGGTATATTTGAAATGATAGATTTTATATTTGGCATACGTTTTATCTACATCTGTTAGTAATTATTATAGACTTGTCTGTTTAGTTCTAACCTTAATAATAATATGAGCAAGAATATATGAAATACAGCTTTATCTCAATTACTGCCTACCTCTTTGCTTGTACTACATACAAATTTCAAATCATTCTATGTATTTGAAGTAAATATTGACATTAATGCTAGGAAATTAAGAAATTTTCCAGCTTACGTATCCAGTATTTTAATGTATGATTTGTTAAGTGCTCTTAACTGTAAGCTAAGACATTAATCATTCAATGTTAGTATTCATTTTATAGTTTTCTGTAACATACAGATCTTAATATGTTTTTATATTTCAGGATACTGTTTTTGAGACAACAAATAAAGGAACTCGAAAAGCTAAAAAATCAGAATTCCTTCATGGTTTGAAGATGTGAATAATTGCACATGATATCCTGTAGGAACTGTAAATCTCTTGCCCAGTCATAACATTTTGAGCTGCATTAAGTGGACCGTTAAGCTGGGCAAATGAAATAACAAGGGGATGGGGATCTGTGAGAGTCAATTCAGGGGAAAGATACAAGATTGATTTGTAAAACCCTTGAAATGTAGATTTCTTGTAGATGTATCTTCACGTTGTAAATATGTTTTGTAGAGTGAAGCCATGGGAAGCCATGTGTAACAGAGCTTAGACATCCAAAACTAATCAATGCTGAGGTGGCTAAATACCTAGCCTTTTACATGAGAACCTGTCTGCAAAATTAGCTTTTTTTAAAAAAAAAAAAATCTGGGGGGTTAATTTATCATTCAGAAATCTTGCATTTTCAAAAATCCAGTGCAAGCGCCAGTCGATCTGTGTCTAAGGATACAATTTTGAGCAGTGTACAAATATCATGAGACAACTGTTCCACACTTGGACCTGATCAGGAGCAGTGCTGCTCATTTGTTTTGCAAAGAAATTTTCCTGTATGTTCCATTCCCTCTGAAGTTCTTGGCCTGATTTTATCCATTTTTTAAGGTGCCCCTTCTCTTTTCTTAGGGCACTGTTGCTGTGGCACTTTTCTATAACCTTCTCATTCCTGTGTACAGTAGCTGGAAGTTGCAGTGATTGAGCATAACCCACATGTTTGTATAAATTATTGAAATCCATTTGCACCCTGTAAGAATGGACTTAAAAGTACTGCTGGGCAAGTGTGCTGAAAGTACATTGACGGCTCAAATATAAGGAAGTGGCCCAATGAACGAGGTTGTGGGAGGGGAAAAGGAAGCAAAGCTAGTCAGATGTGAATTGTATCTGTTGTAATAAACATGTTTAAACAAATAAATTTTGTTACTTTCTTTTCCTTCGGTCAGTGCATATTTGAATTTGGACTACATGGGCAACCTTTATCATAACTATTCTTGTTGAATATTTATATCTTAATACAGTTATTCCTAAAAGGGAGGTTTTGTTTAAATCATATTAACAGTAAATTGTGGAAAATATGTTTAATGAATGTGAAATTCAACAAGAATGATGAAGTCACTTCCCAAGTGGTATCATTTATTCAAGCTGGTTTACTGTCTTGCTATTATGACATTTCATTTTGAAGGATGTTTGCGTTATAGTTAACTCTTCCAAGTCTGGTGCTGACTGCTTTTAGCCATCACAAAATGCTCAGTTTGTATAATTGGAGTTTCCTGCTGTTACACAGAAATGGTGGGAAAGCTCAGCTTTGTATATTGTTTCCTAAAGTATTTTAAAATAAAAAAAAGAAACCATTGCTACTATAAAACTACCTTGTGCCCCCTCCCCCCGTTTGCTTAAAAATGTTAGTCACATGGCCTTAGCATGACACTGCCAGTGTTGTTATACCAAATCGCAGAAGCTTTTGTATTCAGACAAGTCTTTTAAACTCAAATTGTAACTTCTGATTTAAGAGGATTTTCTGTTTGTTTGCCATTGTTGGTACGCTGTGTGCTTCCAGATCTATCATCACCAAGGGCTGAATTTTGTTTTGCTCCAAAATCAATGTTGACTTTCTGAAATACTTCTAAAAATTACTTTTGTGCTTTGACTAGATTCATTTAATTATATTTAAGCTACGGGAAGTAATATTGAAACTCTAACTTTACCAGAAAATCTTGAAAGTGTTGGTGTTTGCTAACAAACATGCTATGGTGTGGTGGAGAGAAGGGATACTTTACCTTAGAAGCTAACTTCCTCTTGTTACAAGTACTTTTTAAATATCAAGAAGGGAGCATTGTCAGGAGTTAACAATGAAATGTTCATACCTGTGGAGTTTTTACCATCTGCTGAATTGTGCGCATTTGTGTAAATAGAATCCCGAAGAACTATGTCAAGCTGAGACCCAGAATTTTCTTTTGTGGTCAGGTACAGCTTAATTTGTGAGTTGCATAAATGATTTTTGTTGTCAATACTCCCTTTATTATGTCACTTTATTCCTGTTTGTTTTAAAATTTACAGCCTTTAGTGGGTTAGTTAAGTATATTAGAAAAAAATGCTTAATTTTCGGTTTCTTGTAGAAATACTTTGTAAGTGTTCCAATTGCATTTTTGTAGTAAAATATTGAACTTTAATACACATGCTTTGCCTGGCTCCTTCTGAGGTGACTAAGGCATAGCTGTTAGAGCAGGTGCAGTATATCCCAGGTTATCCTTAGTTGCCATCAATTTGAACATGTAACCTGGTCTAAAGAATTTGAAAACTAGAAATTCTGGATAGCTCTAGAAGACATTCTTCCTCCCCCTACCACCCATTTAAAAAGTAAATATTTAAACTTTGTAGCTACTGTCACCACATGGATGATGATAAAGCTGTTAGAAAAATTATCCTCTGAAGAGAATGGCATCTCTGCTTATTTTTTTTTTTCCTATTTAGTCTTACCTTGGTTTCAAAACTTGGGGCTGTAAATTTAAAAGTAATATGTAAGCACACAGAATACTCCATACTCATTTTTTTAAAAGGAAGATGATCTTTTTTTTTTTTTTTTAAGAGTCCCTAAATGGGTGACTTTTGTTTGTTTCATGCTTGTTTGTAAAATAATCTTAGGGAAGAGAGGCTTTTCAAAAAAAAAAAAAAAAAAAAAGCCAATGAGTTTGCTTTTTCTATTCCATGTTGTGTTTATCAATACCTTAGCTCTACGGGGACATGCAGGAAAGACTATTTACTCTGCCAACCAGAGTCTTGCAGTTCCTACTTCAAGCTACTGTAATTAGGTGCTGGGTTTAAGTATCCAGATTTCTTTTCAACACCTGTAAATATGGCTTTATTCTTGTATTTGTACAGAAGTATACAAAAATGATGCTAAAAAGTAATAAAAAATGTTTTGACTCTATTGTGCAGTTATTTCAGAAATGTGTGGAAACACTCTTCAGGGTAAAATCTTGTTTTTTAGGAAACTTAAAATACTTGTACTTGGTAGCTACTTAAAATGTTAGTAGTTGTGTTTCAGTGTTCTTTCAGTGATCTGAGTGAAAATTCCAAGAGATCTAGGTATTCAGGTCTGGACCTGTGTTCACACTGTGTGTGTGAGTCCCAAGACTCAGAACAACCCCCTCTCCCAAAAGTGCAAATCTGGGTTGATTTTGAGATTCAGGCCCTGATGTGCTTTGCTGTCTGCTCCTGATTCCTGAACTTTGGTTGGGTAGGGGTGGGGGTTTCTACATGCGGCTTGCCTAGATGATCTCTTAAAAGGAGAGACTCAATACATTCAGATTTCCTTTGCACTGAACTGAGTTCTTGGTGACAGTCAGTGTCTACATTTGCCTTGATGAGGTGAGTACCTGGAAAAGACTTGTTCTTTAGGTTTTTTTCTCTGTGGTTGTTGAAGACTCGAGTCTTATCGTTTTGTTCCTTGCCATGCATAGCCTACCCTCCAGCTTTTTGCCTTTCAAAATGTATTTGATGCCACTCAGAAGTGACCACAGCAATCTACTCTGCTGTCATACGCGAGTACATCCTAACCTTTCTGCTGTAGGTTCTCATAGTTGCTGCTCATTCTACGCCCATATACATCACACTGCCTGTTAATCTGTACCTTTGCCTGGCTGGGAGGTAAACTACACCGTTTGTGTAGAGAATCTGACAGACCTACTGCGCAGTTTAGTCTGAAGCATTGTGTCTGGATTTCTCCTCACATTGCAGGCCATACTACCCACTAGGAAATCAATCTTGACTTGACTTCCAAAGAGGACTGTATACAATATGTCTTAAGTACTTAATATTTCCTTAATGCTGAGCTGTCACAAGGCTTTGGAGGGAACCAGAATTTAAAACTTACAAAGGTTCCTTAAATTGTTTCTTTTATGCTTTTATTTTGAACACTTGTGATGTGGCAGGAAAAGAACACCAAAAAAAAAAAAAAAAGAGGACATGGGAGGAGATGATGGCTGCAGGTTTCTCTAGATGTCTCCAATAGACCATACAACTTTGCTTAGGCCATTTCTCATTTACCCAACTAGATACTTCCAACATTTTAGCACAAAAACAGTACCCATTTTAAAAATGTACCACCATACATTTGCTAGCAAATGCTTGCAATGTGAGAATTACCCGACCTTGGAGTAGGTCTGAATGATTGATTGGGTACCTGATGTAGACTGAGAATCAACTGATTCTTATTCGTCAGAAACTTCGTGTGTGTGTGTGTGTGTGTGTGTGTGTGTGTGTGTGTGTGTGTGTGTAGGATATAAGGGCAATGGTTTTTATTAGCATGTATTGTTTCCATTCTCTGGAGGAACATGAATGCTAAACAAACGCCTTGAGGGTGAGGTGAGTCTTTGAAATGTTTTCCCTGTAGTGTTCAATGTTTTGTGAAATATTTAAAATTCATTCTTAGGGTAAACTACATCATGGACAGTTCTTCCACAAAGGATGTTTAAAAGTGCCACCTTTGACAATATTTTTGCAACAGCTATTTGAAATAATTCATAGTCTATCCAGTCTATAATTTATTTTTCAATAAATGAAATCTTAGTGGCTTAGACACAGATACCTTAGAAAAAATATTTGACGAAGAGAATTGTAACTTGTTGGAGATTATGAGTTGCTCCTGAAAAATTATAAAGTGAAGATTCTATTAATTACCTAGGATATAAGATAAATGTTACAGGAAGTTCAACCAAAGAAAGTACAAATCAGGAGAAATCAATTACAAACTCAGTATTTTCAAAAATTTCTAGGAGAGATTAAATGGATATGGCCCAAAATTGGGTCAACTACTCAAGAGCTAAGTAATTTATTTTAAACCTTATAAGGTAATAAAGATTTAAATAGCCTGAGAAAATAAACAGCTGAGGGTAAGAGAGAATTGGCTCTTGTAGTAAAGAAATAATATGTACATCTGGATTGGTTGGATCCAGACCTTGACTGTATCCCAGTTGCTCTTCTCATTCTACAGGAATTCTAAGCAGAGAGAAGATAATATCTTTGAATTTTTAAAGCCACACAAACAGGAAAAATACTAAAAACATATTTAGAAAAAAAGATTCTGAATTGATTCTAAAAGGAATCAGCAATCAGCAGAAACTGTAGCACCATTTACTAATGCTGAAATTGCCTCATTATGAGCAGAGTATGAGCGTTGGCAAAGAGCTTAAAGTAATTTTTTTAGGGAAAGATTAGCAACAAAATATCCCCAAAGCAGGAGACTTAAGTTTATAAAAAGAACTAATTGGATTCTCTATCACACTGTGAAAGGAGCACCAATTTTTTACATTCTGTACTGATGAAAAATCAGGAAAGACAGGTTATTAAGTAAAATGACTGAAAGCCCTTTGATTCATTTCAAAAATCAGAACTATATGCTATTCTCATAGTACTATTAAATTTTCCAGAACATATGCACTTAATATGCAGTTATTTTACATATTAAAACTACTAAACTTATTCCAAATGATTCAGAATTAACTTTGTTAATTCACTTACAATAATTAGAAGTAGAAATAACCCCCTGAATATAACTTCCCATAGAAATCTACCAGGCCTGCTAGCACAAGGCAATAATTAAATTGATCAGCTATTGGTAAAAAGTGTACTAGAAGTCTCAGAATTTCAGAAGAAACACTACATTAATAGCAAGGGTTTGAGGAAAGGTTTTTTTTTCTGTCACTTTGAAACAAGCCAAATTTTTAAAAAATGTCATAATTATGCTTTGTACAATTATCCAAATGTAACCCAAAAGGTACTCAAAGAAATGAAATTTGAAAGATATATGTACTTCATTTTGAAATTTGGAAAATAAAGTCTGCACCATACTATAGGCACATACTCAGAATTTCAATGAGCAACTGCTTTAGTTCTGAAAAGGATAATTCTTTAATTACACAGTTATTAGAAGTTATAGACATTATGGGGCTATCTGTACAAATTGAGACTGACAGTGTTCCACCAATATCTCTAGTAAAATGAAATAGTTTTTGTGTATTGCATAAAGCATATTTCAGGTATACTAACAATCCTACTGGATAGGCAGTTATAGAAAGATCTAATCACACTTTAAAAGATAGGCTTAATAAACGGGTAATAAGGACCCCGATATAGATTACACAGTGCTTTATTGACTTTAAATTTTGTGAATGCTAATGAGAAAGGTCAGATCAGGGAGGCATTGGGTAGTAGAAAAAATGCTGAATTAAAAGTTTGCATATTTTTAAGATGTATTAACCTCAGAATGGAAACCCAGGATATGTGTTATGTAGGGAAAGAGGTTTTACTTTTGTTTTTACAGGAGAAAAACAGCTATGGATACCATCAAGATTGATAAGATTCAAACAAGAGAGCCCCCTTGATTAAAGAGAGGTACTAGTTCATTAAACAGCCTGGCCATTCAATCCAATTATAATGCCTTTGTTCAGGTATGAAAATAATTTATTAAGAGACAATACTTTTCTGTTGCCAAAAAACAACGAAAAAAAAAACAAAGCATTTTGCCTTAAAAATATTACCTGCCGCCGGGCGATGGTGGAGCACGCCTTTAATCCCAGCACTCGGGAGGCAGAGGCAGGAGGATCTCTGTGAGTTCGAGACCAGCCTGGTCTACAGAGCTAGTTCCAGGACAGGCTCCAAAGCCACAGAGAAACCCTGTCTTGAAAAACCAATATATATATATATATAACCTGCCAAAAAAAAAAGCAACACCCCAAAGTTAAGGTAGGGACAGCATTTTGGTTTTTTTTTTTTCTCTCCAGGATATTAAAAGCATACAACTGAGATATCTGGAGTCTATTGGACAAATGAGACATCTGAAGAAGGTTGAATCATCAAGAGAAATTGCCACATGCAAATGAGTAAATTGGCTTAATGATATAGCACACCTCTAAAAGGATAGAACTTCATAAATCTTCCCAACTGCTTATTATTGCTGTTCTGTACAAACAAACAAAAAACAAATGATCTTATTTTAGCTCCAGTTCAATTAAAAAGTAAAGCTGACTTTAAAGTTGGAGTGTGACTCTCTTCTAAAACCGAGGATGCTTGTTAAAGAAAAATAAAAGATTTCGTGTCATGTCAGAAGGTCTACCTCATATGGAACATAAGAAAAAACAAAATTAAGCGACTGTTCTATTGCCATTAATAGCATAATCTTTTGGCTTACTTTGACTCTTTAGAACTTTTCTGTAGGTGAAATTACCTGGCGCAAGTGAAAAGAAACAACAGAACACGCAACAAACCCACTTAGTTTATTAGAGGGGGTGTATACAGGCCTGGGGAAGTCAGTGTGCAGAGAGAGATAAAGGAAGATGGCACATTCAGCTTTAAAAGCTGCCTAGCACATGTGCACAGGTGGTTGATGTGGGTACGTCATATGCAAATAACGGCACACGAATGCGCTCAAGGGCTTAGCTGAGTCATAGATGGATGATGTAATCCATGCCACACCTGGGTCATACGTGGCCCTTTAACCTCCCCTGGGGCCATTAGGCACTTCTGCCTGAGGCATGTCTGCACAGTATGGCCCCTAGAATCTGAAAGTATTAGCTGTATGTGACTGAAATCATTACATTCCACCTTTTTATAAAATTTGGTAGAGCTTAGGGTCTTTAATGAGTGGGAATGGGTTGTTATAAGGTCTCCACTGCTTCCTGCTGATTTTGTGGGCTTCAGAGAGTTGAGATGCTTGACCATGTCTTGGGGTGGTTGATTACCTTTGTGTTTTTGGGTGCTCTGTGGAACTGGCTGCTTGGACCTCGCAAGATGCTGGAAAGGCAAAAAATTATGTCTGGAAAAAAGTAGATCCCGGTGATTAAGGAAGGAGAGTCCCAAGATGGTAGATAGAGGGTATTTGGGGGGGGGTGTGGAGGAGGGAATTTCCCAGGGGTTCTCGAGACCAGGAATGATAAGGGAAGAATTAAATGAAACTTATTTTGCATGAGTCTGGTCTGTTTAGATAGGTCCAATTGGCTCCTTGGAGCTTATGAAAAAATATTTGAAAATAAATCAATTTTAGACATATTTAAAACATGATTATGATGGAATAAAAGATGGTGGGAAGGAAAGCGGAATTATTAGAAAGGGGAATTATTAGACCCTTTAATGTTTTACCTGAAGCAAATCTTAAGGCACTTCTCTTTAGCATCATAGTATTACCTTAACATCCAAGAGACACTGCTGCAGTCAGTGATAAACCTGTTATATTAAAAGTCTTTTGTGAGTTTTTGGAGTTTGGGGCTGTGAATGTCTCCAAACTCATTGTTTCTTACCACCTGGGCTTTTGGCAATCCTTGTACCTCTGGCTCTGTGTTTAATGATGGTCCCTGTAATAACAGCTGAGTGGTTAACTGGAAATTTAAGCATGACATTGGAGATATAGAGTTCGTAGAACAGGAGAAAGGAAAAGGGAGAGTAATGGCAAATTTTTGGCACAGAAAAATTGAGTACAATGATGAGACTTCTATTTTTCTGGAACTGGAGAAAAAGTGACTGATCTTTTTGTCCTCTGAGATTTAAGGGAGCAGAACCCTGTTTTAGTTATCACATACAAGGGATTATCTTGAGCTGGAAGAGTAAAAGGTTTAAGGTGAGACAAATGAATCCAATAAGGGAGAGTCCCTTGAGCTTTAATTTTGTAGGAGTTACAAGAATTACTTTAAAGGGGCCCTGCCATTTAGGGGAAAGGAATGAGGGGCATTGGTCTGGGGGGAGGGGAGAATAGTACCTGATCTATTTTAATCAGCAGTCGACATGGATTGGCATATAAGAGGTACTGGGCAGGTTGGCGTGACTAAAAATGAATGAGTGAGATAAGTACCCCTAAAACCAGAGTTAAGTGGTGGAGTCTGCTGAGGTAGATAAGGCTGTCCCCATACCCCAACAGCAGGGAAACGAAGGAGAGGTAGGCCCCCAGAATTCCCTCAGTACTGAGTATGTGGCTCCAGCATCCAAGAGAAAGAAGATGGGCTGTCCTGATATCGTGATGTTTACCCATGGCTCCCAGTTACAGATGACAGTTGTGGTCAGGTCAAAGGAGCTCAGTCAGCCTCTCTTGTCCATGGCCAGACCTAGAAGGTCAACTTGGGAATTTTCTGGGTTTGACGTCTCTATGTCACTATGTGCACAAAGATAATTGACTGCCCAAATTCCTTCCCTATGGCATCTTGGACAAGGTTTTATGGGATCAAGATGAAGATTAGGGCATGCTTGGGCCCAGTCACCAGTTCTACCACATTTGAAACATGGGCATGGCCGTTCTTGAGCCCTGGGGGCAAAAGAGCAGCACAAACAGCACGGATTAGGTGGTCTGTCGTGGTGTCTAGCACATGACAATAATTATGGGCTTTGTAATTCCTGGCACGACACACCTTAAAGCCAACTCTGAGACTTCTGCCTGGAGGTGAAGGGGCCTTTTTCTAAATGTCTAAGTTTAGCCTTAATGTCAGGGTAGCACTGAGGAAAAAAATGAGTCATGCCTTCCATGCTTTCTGGATGTAAGTTAGTATATTGTAACAGGGCTTTAGTGAGGTGTTTCAAAAATGCAGGAGTTTTCTTCATATCTTGAATGACCTCTGAGAGCTTATTATAGTTTACTGGCTTGAGGGCAGCTTTATGGAGATCTGCCAGGAGGCAAGTCAAAAACCAGTCCCTAGCTAAAATCCCAACTGGAGTGTAATAGTCCCAGTGAAGTTCTTGCTCTGGGACCGTCTCTGCCCCCGAAGGGTGTGTTGCATGCTTGGTGAATATCATCTGCATGTAGTCTCACAAACACTCCTGCACCCTTCAGGAAGTAGATTATTAGATAGTATCATGTAGATATTATGAAAGGTGGGATTATAAGACTGGGTAATATATTGGTATTGCTTCATAAATGTGGTAGAATTAGACATATAGGACCCCAGTTTTTTTCTATATGGGAGAGTTCTGAGATGGAGGAAAGAACATGTACCCTAATCAGTCCATCTACGCTGGCCACCTCTCGCAATGGGAGAACTGCAGCCAACTTGGTTTGGTCAAGATTGGGTTCCATAGCAACATGTGAGCATGTGAGAGGTGTAAAGTGGGTGCCAGAACTGGGCAGCTGCCAGGCACTGGAGAGGAAGAATGATCCATCGGGTCTGATAGAGTAGTTAGTAGGGGGAGAGAGAGCTGAAGAGTGAGAGGAGGGAAGTGGCAAGGGGTAGGAGCTGATGGGATGGTGGTAGAAGCTAAAGGAATAGTGGTAGGAGCTTAAAAAAAACTGGTAGGGATTGGAGGAATGGGGGTAAGAGTTGAAGGAACAGAGGTAGCTATCCCCTGAGGTTGGAAATTCAGGGTTTTGCTAGCTGGGTCCAGAGCAGAAGTGGAGATTCTTCCAGTTCAGATGGCATAGCCAGGAACATGTGAGCAGGTGAGAAACTTGCAAGCACAGAGGGTTTAGGCTTAGATCTTAGATAGCAAAAGGCTTGGATGTAAGAAAACTACTTTTATTTGCCTGTGTGCTGACAGTAGTTAGAAAGCTCCTGTAAAATATTGTGATCAAAAGTGCCATTAGGGGCCATTTTAGATTGTTATCAAATTGTAATAAGGCCATTTTTAAAAACAAAGATGGACAAGTGTGGGAATCTGTAAGTAGGGCATTAAGTCCTGGGGTTTTAGGGCCTCTAAAAAACATCCCGGGGGGAAGCTGAATTGATAGTCTTTGATGGCTGAAACCTTAAAAATAGTGATACCACAAGGCTTACAGGGAGATGTCTCCCCTCTATAGGCAGGGTGTAAAACAGTGATGAACACTGCAGGACATGTAGGAGAGCTTCCTCTGTCTATAAGTGGGGTGCTAAGGCCTGACTGGCTCCAGTCAGGGCGACTCAGAATTTAGGGAGGCCAGAGGTCGCTCCCAGCAGCCTTTCATGGGGGGGGAAAAAAAAAAAGAAAAATAGAGGGACCCTGGGCCCCCAGTCACAGGAGGACCGACTCCGGGTTGTCCAAACACAATTTAGCTAAAGGAAGCAATCCAGAGATGAATGTCAACAAAGGACTCAACAACAACCATAAAGATGGTGGTTGAAGGCTGTCTCCCCCCCATCTCTAGGAACACCAGAAGATTGCTGGGTGCTCAATGGTCAAGTCCTTAGGTTCAGAGAAATGGTTAAGCTGACCAGAATGGGAAAAACTCACCAATTGAAACTGGTGGTGTACATAGAAATTGTGCTTAGGCAAATGAAACACGTGGTTGTTGTGGAAAAAATATCTGGTTCTGGATCTTGACCCTGGGAGAGCTTGGGGCAGGAAAGCCTCCCAAGTCACACAGCACCAATGAAATTACTTGGTATGAATGAGAAGGAAACATGGAATACACAACAAACCCACTTAGGAGTTTATTAGAGAGGATGTGTACAGGCCTGGGGAAGTCGGTGTGCAGCGAAAGAGAAGACGATGGTACGTCCAGCACATGCACACAGGGGGTTGACATGGCTACATCATACATAGATGACAGATTCACTCATGCAAGCAAGGGCTTAGCTGAGTCATACGTGGATGTTGTAACCATGCAAGTGTGCAAAGGCTTAGCTGAGTCATACATGGATGGTGCAACCACACATTGCACACAAGGGCTTAACTTAACTGAGTCATACTTGGATGATGTAATCCACACAGCATGTGGGTCACATGGGGCCCTTTAATATCCCGGGGGGCTATTAAGCACTTCTGCCTGAGGGCTTGTCTGCACATGTATGGCCCCTAGAACCCAGGAGATCAGCTTTATGTGGCTAAAATCATTGCAGAAAGTATAAATATCTCAAAATCTGTGAGATTATTATGTATATATAATTAAACTTTCTATTATGATATTAGTGGTGTAGAAATAAGCTTCATTTAGTTTCCTGTACCTGATTTCATATTTGAGTCTGATGCAGGGAACTAGTAATTAAGTCTGTGTAACTTGGGTATGCTTAAAATATTGTGGTCCCATTATCTTTTGGATATACACTACTTATAGAATTTAAAATAGATTTGCTTTATGCAGTGAACTGAGACCATTTCTAGCAGTGGCTTTTAAGGTCTCCAAGAAGATGATAGGGTCCTGCAATGAATAATCCCTAATTATTGTTTTAATACTACTAAACTGACAAACAAACCACCCAAAGATCATGTTTGAACTGCAAAATGTTACAGAGAATTCCAAAACTGCTAGTTGCGAGGGTCCAGACTTCTCCAGCCAGGCCTTCAGATGAGCCCTGCACTTTCCCATCACACACAGAATGGAGAATAAATGGTACAGCTACGTGTTTTAGGACTTGACCATTACCCCAATTTTTTCAGGGTCACTTAAAGAGGTTGTCAGACAACAGCAAATAATTTTAAGACTATGACACGCATATTCCCAAGAGATAGTTGGGTGGATTTTGTCATTCAGTGGGTTGTGGATGTTTGTCATCATTTAAGGTGGTTAGAAATGCAAGTTGTTACTGGTTATAGTCAAGGAGGAAACTAAACCAGGTAGTTAGGTTCAAGAATCTCTTTCTGAAAAGAAAAAAAAAAAGGAGATATAGGAATGATAACATCAAAAGGTAGATTATCGAATCTATTCTTTTTTTCTTCTTTTTTGTTTGTTTATTTATTAAAAATTTCCAGTTCCTCCCCGCCTCACATTTCCCTCCAATTCCCCCCACTACTCCTCCCCCGTCCCTCTCCAATCCTAAGAGAAGTCAGGGTGCCCTGCCCTGTGGGAAGTCCAAGGCCCTCCCCCTTCCATCCATTCTAG
>NC_022018.1:20885500-20887717 GCF_000317375.1 Microtus ochrogaster
ATTCTTGGATTGGCACCTGCCCATCTCTTCCTTCAAATGCAGCCAGGGGAGTCTTGGCTTCTTGGCCCAGTCTTTGCTGTGACTGACTGTCTGGGTGGATATCCTCAGTGAAGGACCAGGAACTATTGCTGGGCCAAGTACCTCGCAGATAATAGGGCAGGCTTGGGGGAGGCAGGGTTGTGTGGAACAAAGAGGACCCTGCAGCAGAAGCTGGAGGTGTCCTGAGCTCCTTTTCTTGACCAATCGCTCCAGTATGGCACACACTCACCCATCTGGATGGATCTCATCAGCACAAGAACAGGGACTCCGGGAAGTCTTAGGACCCCGCAGACAAAAGGATGAACTTGGGTTGGGGCAGGGTCATGTGAAACAAAGAAGCCCCTCCAGCAGAAGCTGGAGGTGCCCTGCACTCTCTTCTGGGGACCTTCTGGCTGGTTATTGAATCTATTCTTAGACTAAAAAACACCCACTAGTCTCAAATATTTTGTATTGCTCTGGGTTTTTGTACATTAATACAAATTTAAGATTATATACAAATTTTTGCTATATCATACTTTAAGGTATTGTACCTATGCAGTTCATTTAAAATTGTAATGTAAGGGTTTATATGTAGACAGAAATAATATTTATTTAGCCTCATGTGTTTTAGAGAGATAGATGGTCTTCAAACACTTGAGAGACCTATGGAATATGCAACATAAGATGTTTTAATAACATAAAGCTTTTTGTGACCTATAGACACATTTACTCCTAGCAGCACTAATCTACTTCAAAAAAGTTGATGGACATTGAAGGACCTCCATATGGAGTTTCTTTCAAATGTAGCAAAGCTAGTCACTGCACAAAAAACTACTTTTCCAGTGACTGCTTCGTGCCATTTTCAACAGGAAAACGGATTTGTGCAGGAGAAGGCCTGGCACGAATGGAGCTCTTTCTATTTCTCACCACCATTTTACAGAACTTTAAGCTGAAATCGCTGGTTAATACTGAGGATATTGATACAACCCCGGTGCTCAATGTATTTGGCTCTGTGCCACCTTATTTCCAGCTTTGCTTTATTCCTGTCTAAAGAAGAGAAGATTGCCCAGCCCAAGCCGTACTGTTTTCTGTAATTCCCCTCTAGACCTCCTTCCCCATCTTTGACAAGATATCCTTCCCTCCTCTCATGTATTCTCATTCTGTCATGATCCAGGAAACACCTGTTAACTATTTTGCAACTTGTTGAATCACAATAGAAATATATTGCTATATTCTATTCTCTGAAAAAAAACTACTTTTCCCTTGCATGATAACTGTATACGCTACAATTGGACAAGCAGGACACAAAGGAAGTTGACTATCAAATTTTGCCAAGGTAGTCCAGTTCTTCAAATTTCCTGCCTCACAGAAAATTCTGTCAGATATTCTAGGCCTGTAGGCTGAAGATGGATGCCCATACAGGAAACTTGAGTGACTGTCCAGGTAGCCAGCTGCCTCTGTCATTTATACAGTTTTTCTGCACTTTCTTATTCAGGTAATATTATATCCTTCTCAGGTGTCTGATAGGTTTAAAGTCTAGATGGTTACAGTTTTACCATTTTTTGTTACCAAATTCAGAAAAGAAACTCACAAAGAAATGTGAAGATTATGAATATTGAAAGACATAAAAGCTTAAGGTGTTTATCTAAAAAATATTTTATGGTCTAAAAGATATTTTTCAGTTGGCAACACAAGTTATGATAGAATGTGATTTAGGTACAAAAGTCTGGACTCACCAAAATAGGAAAGATAGTACTTTCTCCAACAGTGCTAAATACAAATGGACTGATCATTGTGAATGTAATTTTTACCTGTTGATTGTTCTTATTGCATATAGTTTTACTCTGATAGAGATAAATCCTTTCCTTTTATGTAGACAAAAAGGGGGAAATATTTCACACTGGTACAGAATTTTATATGCTGTTCTTGTTTAAAATGTAGCCATACATCCCCACTGATAAAAAAACACAAAAAAGTCTTTGGTAAGAGTTTTTATGTTGTCTACAAAGGAAGAGAAATTTTTGGTATGTTGTCTAAAAAGTGAGAGAGATTTTTGGTATATTCTCTAAAAAGCAAGAGTGATTTTGGTAAAATAAAAACGTGCAAGGGGCTGGAGAGATGGCTCAGAGGTTAAGAGCATTGCCTGCTCTTCCAAACGTCCTGAGTTCAATTCCCAGCAACCACATGGTGGCTCACAAC
>NC_022018.1:20888387-20889405 GCF_000317375.1 Microtus ochrogaster
AGACGAGTGAAGATGGACAGATACACCCCTTGGACAAAGACCAATGTGCTTATTGTAAAGAAAAAGGATATTGGGCAAGAGAATGCCCAAAGAAGAAAGGAAGGGCCTCTAAGTTACTGGCCCTAGAGTAAGATGATTAGAGGGGATGGACCCCTTCGCACCTAGGGTAACACTGACTGTGGAGGGGACCCCTATGGATTTTCTAGTGGACAGAGGGGTTGAGCACTCTGTGCTGAAACAACCATTGGGGAAACTAAAGAATACAGAGACTATAGTAATTGGAGCAACTAGACAGAAACAATATCCATGGACCACCTTACGAACTGTAGATTTGGGGAGAGGGAAAGTGACTCAATACTTCCTGGTTATCCCTGAGTGTCCCATGCCTTTATTAGAAAGAGACTTGTTAACAAAATTGAAGGCCCAGATCAGGTTTACTTGAACCAGGCTGGAGGTGATCAAAGCCTTTTGTTGACCAAACCAGTGACCTTTGCTTCCCCTGCTGTCCTCAGTTCCGCTACCCTACTGCCTAAGACTGATGACACCTCACCTATCCATCACTGTGCTGACATTTTGGCAGAAGAAGCTGATACCTGAAATGATATAAAGGATCAGCCTTGGCTTGGGAGTTCGAGCAAGCAACAGCAGTTTCGTGGTTGAAGGTAAGCAGAAGGCGGGGGCAGCAGTGGTAGATGGGAAACAAGTAATCTGGGCCAGTAGCCTCCCTGAAGGATGTTGGTCCAGAAAGCTGAACTTGTGGCCTTGATATAAGATCTACCGATGTCAGAGGGGAAGTCTATCAACATCTACACTGACAGCAGGTATGCTTTTGCCACTGCTCATATACATGGAGCAATATACAGATCAAGTTATGGACAAATTAGGATTGGTAAAGAAAACCCCATATGCGGCAGTAGAGTCAGAAGGAGGAAAACTAGTCCTCCCACAAAAAGAAAGGCATAAGTATGTCACCAACTTACATTACCTGACCCGCTTGGGGGCCAAGAAACTAAAAGAT
>NC_022018.1:20889765-20891978 GCF_000317375.1 Microtus ochrogaster
CTGCCTTTGTTGCCCAGGTAAGTCAGGGACTGGCCACCCAACTGGGAATCAATTGGATATTGTGCTTACCAACCGCAGAATCAGGTCAGGTAGAAAGGATGAATAGAACCCTAAAAGAGACCCTCACAAAATTGGCCCTAGAGATTGGTGAGAATGACTCAACAACCCTCCTTCCCTTTGCCCTGTTCCGGGTTTGGAATACCCCAGGGCGATTTAAACTCACCCTAATGAGATCTTATGTGGGGGACCTCCACCGCTCACTGAGTCGGGTGGAGTGTGTAATCCTGATGCTATTCTTTCTAGACCTTTATTTGCCCACCTAAAGGCCCTTGAAGTGGTGAGACACCAGATCTGGGAACAACTGAAAGAAGTATGCATCTCTACCTGGATCCACGCCTCCCAGGGGAAGCAAGATCTTGAACTACCCAAATTGCAGTATCTGGGCTTTTAACAACACCACCAGTCAGGAGGCTTGTGTTTGGGGGACTCTTACTGAGATTATGTAATGAGACTCTTAAGAACCCTAAGACTCCTGACACCAGGTACTTGGTTCCAGGTTTAGATAAATGGTGGACTTGTAGTACAGGTCTGACACCTTGTGTGTTGACATCGGTTTTTAATGACACCAAAGATTACTGTGTACTTGTACAACTGGTACCTAGGGTCTTTTATCATCCAGCTAACATGCTTGAAGATGAATTTGACAAGCACCCAACTTGCTTTCAACGACAACCTATTTCTCTGACACTAGCGGTAATCCCAGGCCATGGGGTAGCTGCCAGTGTTGGTAAAGGTACTACTGCCCTAATACAGGTCCCTCAGTACTTTAATAAATTAAAACTAATTACCTTCATTAAAGAAAGAATAAGTGCTGTTCAGATTTTGATGTTACACCACCAATATAGCCCTTTACAAGGTCAAGAAGATACTGAAATCTAGTTCTATGATTAGAACTAGGTACTAGAAGAAGTGGGGAGATGAAAGACCTGGATAAAGCCAGACCTCTCTAGCAGGAAAAATAGAGCCAAAAATCTAGCAGATAGAGAAGAGCCAAAAATCTATGTTAGCCAGTTCAGTGACTCTGTTTCAGGAACTAGCTGAAGATAAAGTTAGATTATAATCTCGAGAAACAGGAGTTACCCTCTTGTGGTTATCACTGGTATTTTGGGAATTTTTCAATGATCATTGGTATTTTTTGAATTTTCCAATGATGCCTTCCCTACCCCCTTTGGATTACTGGGTTGTTGTTTCTTCCCTTAAATACCCCTTCTCCCAGCTTCTCAGGGTCAAACTCTCTACCTCTGCATGGGAAATGAGTTTTGGCCACAGTGCACTGATTCCTGTCCTGTCAATAAATTTCATGTGATTGCAGCAAGGACTGTCTCTCATGAGTTCCAGGGAGGTCATGTTATCCCTAGACTTGAGTGAGAGTCTCCCCACTCCAGAGGTCTTTCACATCTTGGTGTCATAGAAAAAGGCTATGGCTTTAGGTTAAATGACATGAACATTTTCGAAGACAATTAAAGGGAACTGGAAACTCCGAACCTCTGAAGATACACCTGAAACCTGTTAATCCTGGACTATGAAGCCTGTGAAAGAGGCACACCTGTTTGAATTTTTAGCAGGAAACTTAACAAATGATATAATGAGTTAATAGTACCCTAAGCCATTAGATGCCATTAGACAGATCTGAGAGGGATAAATGAACAGAAATGAGACAGCTTTTTTATCTACGCAGGCTTTTTTGGATGTGGAGTCTGGACTGAGGTAACTTGCAGGGGAGGGGGCTTGAAAGAGAACTTTCCACCCATACATTCCAAAATGGATGCCAGAAGGTGGGGTGAAACCCCACCCAAACACTGTATAATAATAATAACAACCTGAATTATTAACACAAAACTCTTCTGTGATGGCTAAAAAAACTTAATATGGGTCCGCCGCTGCCGCCTCCTTCTTCTGCCGCTCCTGGTGCTGCCTGTGTGCTCCTTCAGTGCGGACCTGGTGCCTCTTTTGTGATAATGAGGCAGATCAGATTCCGGTTTGATGGACAGCCAATCAATGAAACAGACACACCTGCACAGTTGGAAATGGAGGATGAAGATACGATTGACGTGTTCCAGCAGCAGACAGGAGGTGTCTACTAAAAAGGGAACCTGCTACTTTACTCCAGAATTTTGTTATAGACCAAGAATACATTCGCAATTAGAAAGCCG
>NC_022018.1:20917441-20918784 GCF_000317375.1 Microtus ochrogaster
AATTTCTTTCTTTAATTCCTTGAAGTTCTTGTCAAATAGATCTTAAACTTCATTTGATAGAGTTACCCCAATATATTTTATGCTATTTGTAGCTATCATAAACGGTGAAGTTTCTGTGATTTCCCTCTCTGCTTCTCTATCTTTTGTATACAGGAAGACAACTGATTTTTTTGAGTTGATCTTGTAACCTGCCACTTCACTGAAGTTATTTATCAGCTGTAGGAGTTTTTTGGTGGAGTTTTTGGGGTCACTAATGTACACTATCATATCATGTAGATGGAGTGGCAGACCATTTCCTGCCACCCATGAAGGTTCCTGGCCCCTGGCTAGCTTTACCCAAAATAATTACATGGAAACTGTATTCTTTTAAACACTGCTTGGTCCATTATATCTATCCTCTTCTAGTCTAATTCTCACAGCTTGATTAACCCATTTCTAATCATCTGTGTAGCACCACGAGGTGGTGGCTTACCAGAGAACATTCAGCATGTCTAACCTGGTGACTGGCTCCATGGCAGTCTGACCTCACTGCCTTCTACCCAGCATCCTGTTCTGTCTACTCCACCCACCTAAGGGCTGGCCTATCAAATGGCCAAGGCAGTTTCTTTATTAACCAATGAAATAAATACAAAACAGAAGACCCTTCCACATCAATATCATCTTCAAATTACGAAAGTTTGACTTCTTCCTTTCCGATTCGAATCCCCTTGATCTCCTTATGTTGTCTTATTGCTATTGCTAGAACTTCAAGCACTATGTTGAAGAGATATGGTTTTTTCTTTCAGTTTATTTATATGATGGATTACATTGATAGATTTTCATATGTTGAACCTGCCCTGCATCTCTGGGATAAAGCCTACTTGGTTGTAATGAATAATTTTTTTGATGTGTTCTTGGATATGGTTTGCCAGAATTTTATTGAGAATTTTTGCATCGATGTTCATAAGTTTGTAATTCTCTTTCTTGATTGGGTCTTTGTGTGGTTTTGGAATCAGGGTGACTGTAGCTTCATAAAAAGTGTTTGGCAATAATTCTTCTGATTCTATTTTTTGAAACACATTAAGGAGTATAGGTATCAGCTCTTCTTGGAAGTTCTGATAAAATTCTGCATTAAAGCTATCAGGTCATGGGTTGTTTTTTTTTTTGGTTGGGAGGTTTTTTATGACAGCTTCTATTTCCTCATTACTTATAGGTCTATTTAAATTGTTCACCTGGTCTTGATTTAATTTTGGTAAATGATATTTATCTAAAAACAAGTCCATTTCTTTTACGTTTTCCAACTTTGTGGCATATAGGCATTTATAGTAAGACCTAATGATTCTCTCAATTTCCTCATTGTCTGT
>NC_022018.1:20919619-20925040 GCF_000317375.1 Microtus ochrogaster
AATTGTTCCTGTTATGAGTATAAAGTGTCCATCTCCATCTCTTTTGATTGAATTTAGTTTGAAGATAATTTTGTTAGATATTAGTATAGCCACACCCTCTGGTTTCTTAGGTCTGTTTGTTTGAAAAACATTTTCCCAACCCTTTACTCTGAGTTGTTGTCTGTCTTTGTGGTTGAGGTGTGTTTCTTATAAGCAGCATAATGTTGGATCCTGTTTTTGAATCCAATCTCTTAGCCTGTGCATTTTTATAGGTGAATTGAGACCATTGATATTAAGAGATATTAATCATCAGTGGTTGTTAAATCCGGTTATTTATTTATTTATTTATTTATTTATTTTGGTAGTAGAGTTTGTGTGTTTTCCTTCTTTGAGATGTGCTGTTGAAGGGTTGTTAGATGTCTGATTTATTGTGGGCATTGTTAGACTCCTTGGATTGTGATTTTCCTTTGATTACTATCTGTAAGGCTGGATTTGTGGCTACATATTGTTTAAATTTTTTTTTATCCTTGAATATTTTGTTTTTTCCATTGATAGTGAACAAAAGCTTGGCTGGGTATTGTAGTCTGGGCTTGTATCCATGGTCTCTTTGTTTCTGCAGCACATCCATCCAAGACCTACTGGCTTTCGTGGTTTCCATAGACAAGTCAACTGTAAGTCTGAACAGGTTTACCTTTGTAAGTTATTTGACCTTTTTCCTTTGCAGCTCTTAATATCTTTATTTATTCTGTATGTTTTGTGTTTTGATTATTATATGGTGAAAGGATTTTTTTGATACAGTCTATTTGGTGTTTGTATGCTTCTTACCTTCATAGGAATATCTTTTTTTAGGTTGGAAAAGTTTTTTTTTATAATTTTGTTGAATATATTTTCTGAACCTTCGACCTGCAATTCTTCTCTTTCTTCTACCCCTATTATTCTTAGGTTTGGTCTTTTTATTGTGTCCCAGATTTCCTGGATGTTTGTGTTAAGAATTTGTTGGATTTGCTGTTTTCTTTGATCAGTGCATTTATTTTCTCTTGGTGTCTTTAGCATCTGAGATTCTTTCTTCTGTCTCTTGTATTCTTTTGGTTATACTTGTCTCTGTCATCTCTGTTTGTTTACCTAAATTATCCATATCTAGCCATCCCTTGGTTTCTGTTTTCTTCATTGCCTCCCTTTCAGTTTTCAAGTCTTGAACTGTTTCGATAATGGAAACAGTTTGATTGTTTTTTCTTGGTTTCCTAGGGTTTCTTTTAGGAGTTTATTTATTTCTTCAAACTTTTTGTTATTCTTCTCATCCATTTCTTTAAGGGAGCTTTTCACCTCTTGTTTTAGGGACTCTACCACTTTTATAATGTCTATTTTTTTTCTGCTTCTTCTGGATTAGTGTGTTTAAGTCTTTCTGTTCATTGGATTGTGGTGTTATCATGCTGGTTTTTCAAATTGTTGGAGGAATTGGCACCTGACTATCTCTTCCTTCAAATGCTCTCCAATTGATCTTCTTGTACAGGATTAGGCCTCTTGCTGGCTAGGGACCTTGCAAACAAAAGGACTAGCTTGCTGCATGCAGGCTCAGTGAAACAAAGGAACTCCTGCAGGTTTGCACTCACTACTTTGTCCTCAGAGTCTCAGCCCCAAAGCAGGCTGAGTTGGGGAATCTTATGACCCCACAGAAGGGAAGGGGTGCCAGGGAACAAGCTAAGATGGGATAGGAAGAGAGAGGCTCCTGATGAATTACCAGAAAGTTTAGGGGGATGAGGCATGTCTGTGCTCCCTTTCTGGGGGCATTTTCTGGCCAGTCAGGAACACACTCACCTCTCCAATGGATCTACTGGTACAGGATCATGACCACTTGCTGGCCAGGCCCTTTCAGACAAAAGGCGGGCTTTCTGTTTGCAGGCTCAGTGAAACACATGTAACTTAAATACATCTACGTTTACTGTTAAATGTTATAATTGTCTGTTCATTGTCTCTAATTCCAGTCTACAAAGCAATGTCTCATGTTTTAAATTGGTATGTACTTTTTAGTCTCTTAAATAAAATACTATATATTTAATCCAACCTTGCTTTACTTGTTGAGATCCACTAGAGTCAAGCTCAGACTCAGCTCTCCAGGCAGATTCTATACTGTAGTTATAACTCATCTATACCCAACAAACAGCCATCATCTTCTCAGAGATCTGGGTAATATGACATTTAAATGCTTAATTATTAAAAAACAAAGCTTTCCATAACAAAGACAGATTGGCTCCTAGCAGCAACACTCTATTTCCTCCAAAGAAGGCCAAAGACAAATGGGCACAAATCATTCATTCTCAATTTGCTTCAACTACCAAGCACTGACCACTGGGGAAAAATGCCTTTCATCTAAACTGAAGATATCCAGACATGGACAGAATCGCTGGAATCAACAGCCTAACTGCTCAGGTAAAGCTAGGCTTGTCTTCCTACAGATTTCTAGCCCACAGGATCTTCTGGAGCCTGGCAGTCCCTGCGATAAACAGCAAAAAGGCAAATATGACCCTCTGAGACCATGGAGGACCCTGAGGAGCAGTTCTAGGTGCCAACAAAGTAAGTTCTCTGTCATTTTTTAATCAATAACTCAAGTAAAAATTTATTCTTCTCAAATATCTCTGATGCACCTTGACAGATGAGAAGTTTTATCTGTTTAAAAGGACAGCTCACCAAACAAATTTCAGCAAAATAAAAATACAAGTTGTTAGAGCATGTACCTACAAGTTATAAAGATGTGAGGACAAATGCAAGTTATCAAATTTCTCTCTTACACTGCCTTCCATAAACTTTTTAAAAACATTTTTATTGATATTTATTGAGCTCTACATTTTTCTCTGCTCCCATCCCTGCCTCTCACCTTCCCCCTTCAATCATCCCTCAAGGTCCAAATGCTCCCAATTTACCCAGAAGATCTTAGGCTTTTCTACTTTCTACTTTCCATGTAGATTATATCTATGTAAGTCTCTCTTAGTGTCCACATTGTTGTCTAAATTCTCTGGGATTGTGGTTTGTAGGCTGGCTTTCTTTGCTTTATGTTTAAAAACTACTCATGACTGAGTACATATGATAATTTTCTTTCTTTGTCTGGGTTACCTCACTCAAAATAATGTTTTCTAGCTCCATCCACTTTCCTGCAAAATTCAAGCTGTCATTATCTTTTTCTGCTGTGTAGTACTCCATTGTGTAAATGTACCTCATTTTTGTTATCCATTCTTTGGTCAAAGGGCATTTAGTTTTTTTCCAAGTTCTGGCTATGACAAACAAAGCTGCTATGAACATAGTTGAGCACATGTTATTGTGGTACAATTGAGCATCCCTTGGGTATATACCCAAAAGTGGTATTACTGGGTCTTGAGGAAGGTTGTTTTCTAATTTCCTGAGAAATTGCCACACTGACCTCCAAAGGGTCTGTACCAGCTTGCACTCCCACCAGCAATGCAGGAGTGTTCCCTTTTCTCCACAACCTCTCCAGCATAAGTTATCATCAGTGTTTTTGATTTTGGCCATTCTTACAGGTTTAGGATGGAATCTCAGAGCTGTTTTGATTTGCATTTCTCTGATGACTAAGGATGTTGAACATTTTCTTAAGTGTCTTTCAGCCATTTGAGATTCCTTTTTTGAGAGTTCTCTGTTTATGTCTGTACTCCATTATTTTTATTGGATTATGTGATCTTTTGGTGTCCAATTTCTTGAGTTCTTTGTATATTTTGGAGATCAGACCTCTGTCTGATGTGGGGTTAGTGAAGATCTTTTCCCATTCTGCAGGCTGTGGTTTTATTTTGTTGACCATGCCCTTTGCTTTACAGAAGCTTTTCAGTTTCAGGAGGTCCCATTTATTAATTGTTTCTCTCAGTGTCTGTGATGCTGAAGTTATATTTAGGAAGTGGTTCCCTGCAATACATTCAAGTGTACTTCTCACTTTCTCTTCTATAAGTTCAGTGTGGCTGGCTTTATGTTGAGGTATTTGATCCATTTGGACTTGAGTTTTGTGCATGTTGATAGATATGGGTCTATTTTCATTTGATATCTACATGTTGATATCCAGCTATGCCTGCACCACTTGTTAAATATACTTTCTTTTTTCTATTATATATTTTTTGCTTCTTTATCAAAAATCAGGTATTTGAAGATATGTGGATTGATATCTGGGTCTTCTCTTCAGTTCCATTGGTCCTTCTGTTTGTTTTTATGGCAATACCAGGCTCTTTTCAGTACTGTAGCTGTGTTGTAGAGTTTGAAGTCAGGGATTGTGATATCTCCAGAAGTTCTTTTATTGTACAGGATTGTTTTGTCTATTTTGGGTTTTTTTTTGCTTTTTTATATAAAGTTGAATATTGTTCTTTCAAAATCTTTGAAGAATTTTGCTGGGACTTTGATGGGCATTGTGTTCAATCTGTGCCTTCCATAATCTTAAAGATACTTTTTATTATGCAAAAATATGTCACAGTCATTCTGATGAAAATTTTCTGCTGTTTAAAAGTTATGTTTTCATAAACTCCAAAAATTCTTATGAGTTCTAGGGAACCAAATTGAAGGATCTACCTTAAACAGGTCAGATACACCTCTCTTAATCCCCCTGGTTCTAATTTTTTTCCCAAAACGAAACTGGCCCAAGGTCCGCCAAAAACCTAAAAAAGGGGAAAAAAAAACAAAAAATTCCAAAACAAAAAAAACAAAAAAGAACAAAAAAAACAACCCCCCCAAAATGTGACCAGCACTCAGCTTTCTCCGATTCTCCCCCAAGATGACACCCTCAAATAAGCAGGAAGCAGTCTTGAGAATCTGCTGTCCCATTTCCTTTTAACCTGTTGTCCTTAATCTCCCACCTTTTTATTTATAAAAAAGATGGAAATGTAACGGTCTGTCCTGTCCCTTTAAGAGACAAGCCCCAGCCACCCCCTCCCCCATTTACCCCTGAAGCAGGCAGGTCTTCCTTCTTGCCTGCAGTCCAAGTCTCCTCCTTTCCATTTCTCTCCCAAAGAGGCAGCTTCTGTCTCGTTCCCTTCTCTCCACTTCTCCCCTTTGCCCCCTCTGCTTCTCTCTGCTCTTCTCCCTTCTCCCCTTTCCCCCTTTCCCCTTCCCTTTCATAACCCACTAAATAAATACCCACTTTCTCTGTATGATGTGCCTATCTGTCATGGTCTCTCACTCGCATGTGTCTCCCTGCCTAAAACTGGCTGCCTTAACGGCCTGCCAGGGTCTCAGGACCTGCTGCCCATAGCCACCACTCAGGGACTTGCAGCATTTCTGCCACTGCATACCTTGGGGAACAGCAGCATCTTAATTTTACCATTATAGTGTTTGTTTACTCATATAAACACAAATATTTACATTGCAGTATGGAGCATTGCCTCTCCCAGAACAGAGATCCCTAATTGGATGCCTTAAAATTAAGTTGCACTTCTCTCTCTCTCTCTCTCTCTCTCT
>NC_022018.1:20925190-20926632 GCF_000317375.1 Microtus ochrogaster
GAGTTCGAGGCCAGCCTGGTCTACAAGAGCTAGTTCCAGGACAGGAACCAAAAGCTACAGAGAAACCCTGTCTCAAAAATAAAAAAAAAGCATTTGAAATAATGAAAAACTGATGGTAAAAAAGAAAGCCAATGTGTGTTTCTTCATAGGCATAGCTTTAACCAAATGTTAAGGGCTAAGTCTGGTTACAACTTGATGTGTCATTTATTAAATTTATTAAATGACATTTAATCAACCTCCCACTTGAAAACTCAGGGAAAATCATAGGAGAGAGAATGGAAAAATGCTGAAACTGGGGATGGGCAGGATGTTGTGAAGACTGTCTTCTGGACATGACATGGCAGCTGCACTCAGGAACACACAGCAAATCTGGATTTTTGCACAAGATGGAGGGAGACAACATTCCAGCTTGGATCTGGGAGGGGCTTATGAGGCCCTAGCCCTAGCTAAGAAGCGACTAGAAGTGGGTGTCTGCTAGGAGAGGGGAACTATTTTTATTTACAGTGTGGCTACTGAGATTATCTATGCTCCAGTAGATGGCACCATATCCTTATGCAAGAGAACTGTCCTAACTGGACTGAAGGAGTTATACAAATTGTATATACATTCATAAATATTTTATATACATTCATATTGTGTGTGTGTGTGTGTGTGTGTATGTGTGTGTGTGAGGGAGAGAGGGAAGGAGTGAGGGACGGAGGGATGGAGAAGCAGAGTCTGGGAGTGAATTGTAGGCAAGAGTTCAGGGTGGATATGATCAAGCCACATATACATGTGAAATTGTCAAAGTAAAAACTAGTCTCAGAAAAGATTTCAAGGACGAAAATAAAACAAACAAAACAACAAAAAAGATCATTTTCTCAGACAATTCTTTCAGATAGAAAGGCCATATATAACTAATTTCTTGATTGTGATCCTTAAGTACTAAGAAAGACATTAAGAAAAAATAATGGAATTTACAATTGATTTAAAAACTTGTCTTTTCAATGTGGACTTTCTTTCTTTGCCTTTAGTATCTGGGGGTAAGAAAAGGGAGAATAGTACTATGAGAATTCTTGCCTGGATTGCTTTTCTGTATCTTTGTACTGGTTCCATTAATTCTCAAAAGGTATTGCCTTCCCGACATATTGAAAGGGACAGTGGGTGCACACAGTTTATCTTGCTATTGACACAAATCTATCAAAAACTTTAAATTCTTGATATTACTTTGATAACAGTCCTTGAAAAAAATCAGAGTTCAGAACTGTGTTGAATGTATCATTGTTCAACTGGGTTGGGCGTGTTTTCACCTTACCTTGAGATCCTCTTAATGGAAAGGGTGGAAATCCTAGACCAGCAGGATCCAGTCCATTCCTTAGCTTTCCAGCCTCATGGCTGAGGTACTGGCTGTAGCCATGTTTACTGCCACAACTCTATGGCATTTCAAGGTCCCTGCCAGCAAG
>NC_022018.1:20927627-20934728 GCF_000317375.1 Microtus ochrogaster
CAGAGTCAAGTCTCTTGCCAAGCCTAAAATGGCTCCCTTAATTAAGATATCTACTTCCCTGCTCCCACATCCACACCTCCTCCATCCCAATTAACCCATTCCCTCAAGCTCTTCTCCTCCCCTTCTCCCTTCTCTCTCCCCAATCTCCCCTTATCCCCACCCCACCACCACCCCCGTGTTCCCAACCTCTGTCCAGCAATCTTGTCCACTTCCAATATCCAGGAGGATAACTATATGTTATTCTTTGGGTTCACCTTCTTATTTAGCTTCTCTAGGATCATGAATAGTAGTCTCAATGTCCTTTATTTATGGCTAGAATCCACTTATCAGTGAGTACATACCATATTCATGTTTTTGGGTCTGGGTTACCTCACTCAGGGTAGTGTTTTCTATTTCCATCCATTTGCATGCAAAATTCAAGATGTCATTGTTTTTTACCGCTGAGTAGAATTCTAAAGTGTATATGTGCCACACCTTCTTTATCCATTCTTCTATTGAGGGGCACCTAGGTCGTTTCCAGGTTTTGGCTATTGCAAATAGTGCTGCTATGAACATAGTTGAACAAATGATTTTGTAGTATGATTGCATATCTCTTGGACATATTTCTGAGAGTGGTTTTGCTGGATCCTTAGGTAGATTGATTCCCAATTTCCAAAGAAACTGCCACACTGATTTCCAAAGTGGTTGCACAAGTTTGGATTCCCACCAACAATGGATGAGTGTTCCACTTACTCCACATCCTCTCCAGCCTAGGCTGTCATTGGTGTTTTTGATTGTAGCCTTTCTAACAGGTGTAAGATGGTATCTCAAAGTTGTTTTGATTTGCATTTCCCTGATCACTAAGGAGGTTGAACATGACGTTAAATGTCTTTTGGCCATTTGAACTTCATCTGATCAGAATTTTTTTTTCAGTTCAGCACCCCATTTTTAATTGGGTTATAGAATTTTCGTGTCCAGTCTCTTGAGTTATTTATATATTTTGGAGATCAGACCTTTGTCTGTTGTGGGGTTGGTGAAGATCTTCTCCCATTCAGTAGGATGCCTTTTTGTCTTAATGACAGTGTCCTTTGCTTTACAGAAGCTTCTCAGTTTCAGGAGGTCCCATTTATTCATTGTTGCTCTTGTTGTCTGTGCTAGTGGGGTCATATGTAGGAGGTGGTCTCCTGTGATCATGTATTGCAGTCTACTTCCTACTTCCTCTTCTATCAGATTCAGTGTGGTCAAATTTATATTGAGGCCTTTAATCCATTTGGACTTGAGTTTTGTGCATGGTGATAGATATGGACCTATTTTTCATTCTTCTAAAGGTTCCTCAGTGTCTGTTGTGATATCCCCCTTTTCATTTTTGATGTTGTTAATTTGTGCATTCTCTCTCTCTCTCTCTCTCTCTTGATTAGTTTGGATAGGGGTTTGTCAATCTTGTTGATTTTCTCAAAGAACCAGCTCTTTGTTTCATTGATTCTTTGCATTGTTTTCTGTGATTCTATTTTGTTGATTTCAGCCCTCAGTTTATTTCCAGTCTTCTACTCCTCCTGGGTGAGTCTGTTTCTTTTTTTCTAGAGCTTTCAGGTGGGCTCTTAAGTCTCTAATGTGAGCTTTCTCTGTTTTTTTTTTTAATGTGGGCACTTAGTCCTATGAACTTCCTCTTAGTACTGCTTTCATAGTTTCCCATAGGTTTGGGTATTTTGTGTCTTTATTTTCATTGAATTCAAGGAATACTTTAATTTCTTTCTTTATTTCTTCCCTAACCCAGTGGTAGTTCAGTAGTTGATTTTTCAGTTTCCATGAGTTTGTAGGCTTTCTGTGGGTAGAATTGTTGTTAAATTCTAACTTTATTTCATGGCAATCCAAAAAGACACAGGTGGTTACTAATATTTTTTTGTTTATGTGGAAGTTTGCTTTCTTACCGAATATGTGGTCAATTTTTGAGAAGGTTCTGTGAGCTGCAGAAAAGAAGGTATATTCTTTTCTATTTGGGTGGAATATTCTACAGATGTCTGTTAAGTCCATTTAAATCATTACGTCGATTAATTCTCTCATTTCTCGTTTAGGTTTCTGTCTGGTTGACCTGTCCATTGGTGAGAGAGGAGTGTTGAAATCTTCTACAATTAGTGTTTGGGGTTTGATGTGTGCTTTGAGTTCAAGTAACATTTCTTTTACATATGTGGGTGCTTTTATATTAGGGGCATAGATATTCAGGATTGAGACTTCCTCCTGATGAATTGTTCCTCTTATGAGTATAAAGTGTCCATCTCCAACTCTTCTGATTGATTTTAGTTTGAAGTCAATTTTGTTAGATAATAGTATAGCCACACCTGCTTCTTTCTTAAGTCTGTTTGATTGAAAATCCTATTCCCAACCCTTTACTCTGTCTGTCTCTGTGGTTGATGTGTGTATCTTATAAGCAGCAGAATGTTGGATCCTGCTTTTGCATCCGTTCTCTGAACTTGTGTCTCTTTATAGGTGAATTGAGACCATTGATATTGAGTGATATTAATAACTGGTGGTTGTTAACTCTGGTTATTTATTTATTTTTTTGGTGGTAGAGTTTGTGTATTTCTCTTCTTTGGGTTGTGCTCATGGAGGGTTATTAGATGTCTAAGTTATTGTGGGTGTTGTTAGGTTCCTTGTATGTTTATTTTTCTTCTATGACTTTCTGTAAGGCTGGGGTTTTGTCTACGTATTTTTTAACTTTATTTTTGTCCTGGAATACCTTGTTTTCTCCATTGATGGTGAATGAAAGCTTGGCTGGGTATAGTAGTCTGGGCTTGCATCCATGGTCTCTTAGTTTCTGCAGCACGTCCATCCAAGAACTTCTGGCTTTCATCATTTCCATAGAGTAGTCTGGTGTAATTCTGATAGGCTTACCTTTATATGTTACTTGACCTTATTTCCTTTGCCACTCTAACTATTCTTTCTTTATTCTGTATGTTTTGTGTTTTGATTATTATATGGTGAGGGGATGTTTTTTTGATCCAATCTATTTGGTGTTCTGTATGCTTCTTATACCTTCATAGGAATATCCTTCCTTAGGTTGGAAAAGTTTTCTTCTATAATTTTGTTGAATATATTTTCTGGACTTTTGAGCTGTAATTCTTTTCCTTCTTCTACCCATATTATTCTTAGGTTTGGTCTTTTTATGGTGTCCCAGATTTCCTGGATGTTTTGTGTTAAGAATTTGTTGGATTTGCTGTTTTCTTTGATCAATGTGTTTATTTCCTCTATAGTATCTTCAGTGTCTGAGATTCTTTCTTCTATCTCTTGTAATCTATTATACAAGTATACTTGTGTCTGTAGTCCCTATTCATTTGCCAAGATTTTTCATATTCAGCCATCCCTCAGCTTGTGTTTTCTTCATTACCTCTATTTCAGTTTTCAAGTCTTGAACTGTTTCCATTACCCATTTGACTGCTTTTTTTTGTTTCCTAGGGTATCTTTGAGGGATTTATTCATATATTCAAACTCTTTGTCATTCTCCTCATACATTCATTTATGGGAGTTTTTCACTTCCTGTTTAAGGGACTCTATCAATTTTATAATGTTAAGTTTAATGTCCATTTTTTCTACATCTTATGGATTAGGGTCTTCCTGTTATATGTTCATCGGATTCTGGTGTTATCATGTTGTTTTTCAAATTGTTGGAGGAATTTTTGTATTGGTGCCTGTCCATCTCTTCTTTCAAATGCCCTCTGGAAGGGCAGATCTTCTGGTGCAGGATCTAGGCTACTTGCTGGCCATAGACCTCACAGAGAAAAGGGTATGCTTGCTGGGTCATGCTCAGCGAGACAAAGAAACTCCTGCAGCTGTTGCCCTCACCACTTTGTCCCCAGACCCTCAGCCCCAAAGCAGCCTGAGTTGGGGGAGCCTATAACCCCGCAGATGGAAAAGGGTGCTTCTGTGGCAAGCTGAGCTCCCTTTCTGGGGCACCTAGCTAGCCACCGTTCAGGTACACACTGACCCCTCTGGTAGGATGGATCTTCTGGTACAGGATCTGGGCCACTTGCTGGCCAGGGACCTCATAGACCAAAGGGCATGCTTGCTGGTTGCAGGCTCATTTGGACAAAGAGAGTCCTGTAGCAGTTGCCCTCACCAGTTTGTCCCCAGACCCTCAGCCCTGAAGCAGGCTGTGTTGGGGAATCCAATGACTCCATAGATGGAGAGGGGTGCTTTGGGGGCAAGCTGGAATGGGATAAGAAGATTAAGGCAGCATCCAGGGGGAAGCTCCCACTGAATGGCCAGAAAGTTTAAGTGAGTGGGGGCATCTGGCCAGCTGGTTGGGCACTCACTCATCCCTCTGGAAGGATGGATCTTATCGTACAGGATCTGGGCTACTTGCTGGCCAGGGACCTTGCAGACAAAAGTGTGCACTTGCTGGATGCAGGCTCAGTGGGACAAAGAAAGTCCTGTAGCAGTTGCCCTCACCACTTTGTCCTCAGACCCTCAGCCCTGAAGTAGGCTGAGTTGGGGAAACCTATGACCCCACAGATGGAGAGGGGTGCTTTGGGGGCAAACTAGAATGGAATAAGAAGAGTAAGGCAGCAGCCTGGGATAGCCCCTGCTGAATGGCCAAAAATTTAGGGGAATGGGGTGCCTGAGATCCCCTTTACTGGGTATCAGGCCCGCTGCTGGTTGGACACACCCTCCCCATTTCTTTCTTCAAAGATTTAAATTTCTTGTCTTACAAGTCTTCTACTTGTTTGGTTAGAGTCACCCTGAGCTATTATATGCTATTTGTGGCTATTGTGAAGGGTGATGTTTCTCTGATTTCTTTCTCTGCCCTTTTTCTATCTGTGTAAAGTAGCATTCCTGATTTTTTTGAGTATGTCTTGTATCCGGCTACATTACTGGAAGTGTTTATGAGTTGTAGAAGTTCCTTGTTATAATTTTTAGGGTCGCTTATGTAAACTATTATATCATCAGCAAATAGTGAGAGTTTGACTTCTTTTTTGATTTGTATCTCCTTGATCTCCTTTTTGCTGTCTTATTGTTCTAACTAGGACCTCAAGAACTATATTGAATAGATATGGAGGGAGTTGAAAACCTTGTCTTGTTACTGATTTTAGAGGGATCGCTGTGAGTTTCTCTCCATTTAGTTTAATATTGGATGTTGGCTTGCTGTATATTGCCTTTATTATGTTAAGTGTGTTCCTTGTATTCTTGCTCTCTCAAAGAGAGAAGAGTTGTTTTATTTTGTTGAAGTCTTTTTCAGCATCTAATGAGATGATCATTTTTTTTTATTTTTCAGTTTGTTTATATGATGGATTACATTGACAGATTTTCATTTGTTAAACTATCCCTGTATCTCTGAAGCTGAGTTGATCATGGTGGATGATTTTTCCGATGTGTTCTTGGATTCGATTTGCCAGTATTTTATTGAGTATCTTTGCATCAATATTCATGAGTGAGATTGGCCTGTAATGTCTATCTTAGCTGTATCTATTTGTGGTTTGGGTATCAGGGAAATTGTAACCTCATAAAAATGTTAGCGAGTGGTCGATAGAATTAACAAGACTAACTTTAATATAAAATATTCAGCTTTAACAAGGGGGAAAAGGGGGGCCAGTGAAGCACAGGAAAACAAAAAGAGCACACCCACAAGATTTATAAGTAAACCTTAGCCTAAGTGGAACACGCCCCACAAACAAGGTGATTGGCTGGGCTTCCCCTTCATCTCCCCCTTTTGTCTAAATAAGACAGAACCAAACCAAATACAACTATATATAATCTAAATAATGTAGAGAGTAACTACAATTATCTAATCTTCAACCCCATCAAAGATCTGACAAGGGAAGTAATATTACTTAAGCAACCAGGAAGTACAAATGAGAAACTTCCAAAATGTGCAACAAATGACAAAGATAACTGACTACCTGGGCAATCACCCAAAGTCTAGTTTGCAATGTTGAGTCAGCCAACTTTGGCTAAGGCCTAACATAACTGACATACCATTATCAAAGGCAAGGAACTTTTATAGAACTATCTTACCCTATCTTGGCAAGATAAGACAATCCTGTTTTATCCACTTATGGATATTCTGTATCTTTGTCAGTAGTTGAGGTATGGGCTTTTCTTTTGCCCAAAGGCCAGTTCTTCCAAGAAGAGACAAGCTCCCAGTGGAGTGTTTTGATGCTCAACGTTCTCTTGGGAGTAGAGCAGTGTTGCCAGGATTGATTGTGTCTCATTGGCATGGAATTCTAGGTTAGATTAAAGGCCATTTTCTACAGCTCTTCGAAGAGGTTGAAGATTATACTATCTATACTAAATATAATCTGTATGTATCTAAAAAACCTGATTATCCTAAATATAAATATGACAAACATATATGAATATTGATTTATAATTCTCAATACCTATCTAACTTGAGGACTAAGAGAATAAATAACTGTGCAAATTATGAGGACAATGATCTCCAAATGTAAACAATGTCATTACATAAATAATATCAGAGGTACAAATGTGCATTGCAATATGGTAAATATATCAATACAATACAATATATATATTTTAAACAGAGGTATAAACATACTTCCATACAATAGAGGTAGAAGCATACTCAAATACAATATTCAATATATTAATATACAAGAATCAGCACCAATACAATTTTCTAAAAACAATAATTCACAAATACCAATCATCCCATCAATCCAGTTAATCCCCCCTTTTTAAATAAATACCCCTAAACCCATAAAATACCTCCCCCATCCCCTCAACCCTACACCAACCACTAAATTATGTCCCTAAATCTGAGGGCAAACTCTGTTGGGAGAGGGAATGTCATCCTCTAAGATTGCTTCCAGCTGATATGGGGGCGACGTTCTCCTAAGGGGGTCCTGTGAAAGCAAATGGTGATAAATTTCCCAGATAAACATTTGGTCAAAGAGAATTGTAAATAGCCTCTGAGTGTTTTGAGGAGGTCCAGCCAGAGTGCTGTCAAAAATGTGCACCATTTGAAACTGTCTTGTGTAATTGACACCAAAAAACAGGTCTAATTTTAGGGCTATCAATATCATGACATCATGGTAACCAGGTGGAGTTGATGTTGTGGGGCCCCATCTTCACCCTGGAAACTTCAAAGATTATTATAGGAAAATTTGTTGT
>NC_022018.1:20935676-20936990 GCF_000317375.1 Microtus ochrogaster
TTCAGCAGACTTTTCCATTATCCAATGTCTTTCTGCCACTGTTGTCCCCTTCTCATTAGCATTGAGAAAATTTAAGAGTAATAAAGCATTATGTAACCTATTTCTGAGGGTATTTTCCACCCTTTCTGTTTGTTTAATATATCCTTTATAGTTCGATTTGATCTTTCTATGACTGCTTGACCTGTAGGATTGTATGGTATACCTGTAACATGCTTAATATTGTAATAAGGAAAAAAAACATTTCATTTTCCTAGCGACATAAGCTGGACCATTGTCTTTATTTGTGTAGGTATACCCATGATGGCCATAACTTTTAATACATGAGTGATTACTGAATCAGCTTTTTCTGAGCTTAAAGCAGTGGCCAATTAAAACCTGAATAAGTGTCAATGGTGTGGTGAACATACTTCAATTTGCCAAACTCTGCAAGGTGGAACACATCCATCTGCCATATTTCATTCCTTTGGGTGCCCTTTGGGTTAGCCCCTGCAAGCAGTGGTGTTTGATTCTAGAAAGAGCAAGTAGGGCATTTCTTTACAATCTCTTTAGCTTGTTTCCATGTAATAGAAAACTCTTTCTTCAAGCCTATGCTATTGACATGATTTTTTTATGAAATTCAGAGGCCTGCAACACATTACCAATCAACAACTGATAAATTTCTGCATTACCCTGTGCTAGAGGACCTGGCAGACCTGTATGGGATCGGATCTGTATTATATTCATAGGGCAAAGTCTGTTCTTGATCATGCCTTGTACCTGGATAAACAATGAGGTCAGTTCTGTACCATCATGTATAAATTCAGCAGTTTCAATATGTAAGATAACTCTTTCTGCATATTGTGAGTCAGTAACTATATTAAGAGGTTTTTAAAAATCCCTTAGCACTGTAAGAATGGCATATAATTCTACCTTCTGGACAGAATCATAAGGACTTTGTTGCACCTTACTCAAACCTTCTGATTTGTAACCTGTCTTCCTTGATTTATTAGCATCAGTGTAAAATGTATGGGCTCCGGATATTGGAGCATCATGGATGATTCGAGGAAGAATCCAAGAAGTTCTTTTAATAAAGTTAAGCCTCTTGCTTTTTGGATAGTTGTTATTAATTTCTCCCAAAAAATTAGCACAAACTCTTTGCCATGGTTCATTATCTTCCCATAATTTCTTTAGTTCATCAGCAGTGAAAGGCACTATAATTTCTGCTGGGTCTATGCCTGCTAGTTGACAAAGTCTCAGCTTGCCTTTTATAATTAACTCAGAGACTTTTTCCACATAAGTTTTCAGTTTCTTACTTGGTTTATGTGGTAAAAAGAT
>NC_022018.1:20937525-20940031 GCF_000317375.1 Microtus ochrogaster
TGGGAAATTTCTTGCATATTATTTGCAATGGTTGGTTCACAAAATATTGGCACAGGGAGGGGCTATTTAACATACCCTGGGGGAGGACGGTCCAGTGGTACCTCCTCGAAGGTTGAGAATTGTTATAAGTAGGCACTGTGAAGGCAAACTTTTCTTTATCTTTTTCTTGTAAAGGTATAGTGAAGAAACAATCCTTTAAATCAATAACCATGAGAAACCATCCTTTTGGTAATAGAGAGGGCAAACTAATTCCAGATTGCAAAGGGACCATAGGTTGAATAACCTTGTTGATAACCCTGAGATCTGTTACCATTCTCCATTTACCAGATTTTTTTCTTAACACCAAATATAGAATTCCAAGGGCTGGTAGAATCTCCTATATGTCAAGAATCTAATTGCTCTTGTACCAGCTGTTCTAAAGCCTGTAACTTTTCCTCAGCTAAAGGCCATTGCTTTGTCCATATTGGTTACTCAGTCAACCATTTTAGAGGCAAGGCTGTTGGTATCTCTGAAGGGACATCAATTGCTTTGTGTTCTTATACAGCCTGAATGGCCGGTTTCTGCTGTCTGTAATATCTTTTAATATTTTCCTCAGAAATATAGACTCTAGAAGCAGCAGGAATGTTAATTTGTGTATTCCATTGCTGTAATAGGTTGCGGCCCCATAAATTTACTGCAATATTGGCTACATATGGCCTTAGTTTTCCTATTTGTCCTTCTGGCCCTATGCATTCAACCCATCTTGTGCTTTGCCTTGCTTGAGATAGGGTTCCAATTCTCAGGAACTGAACATTTACGTCCTGAAGAGGACAATACAGATGCCAAGATTCTGGAGTAATGATACTTACATCAGCACCTGTGTCCAGCAGGCCATTAATAAAAATGCCATTTACACACACTCTTAGCTTTGGTCTTTGTTCACTTATAGAAGTCTGCCAAAATACACATAACTCATCCTTCAGACCATTATTGCTCATAACAGCAGGCATGGGGCTTTCTAATTTTCCTGATGAGGCACGTTCTCTGCAGTAACTGGAAATGACTGGACCACATTCGTCATGGGGGCCTGCGAGAGGCCCCTCATTGCGTTTCCTGATGGTAACGGGTTGCCTTGTCTATCTCTTGTTGACCTACACTCATTCGTCCAATGTCTGCCTTTACCACATCTCCTACATAAACCTGAAGGCTAAGTCCTCCTATTTCTGTTATTTAGAAGAGGCATTATTGTTATTTCTGGAAATCCATTGCCTGCAATTCCTTTGCATCTGTCCCATTTTGCCACAATTAAAACATTTGGTATCTTGATGCCTTCTTTTACCATTAGAAATTGCTTCTTCTACCCATGCTTCAGTGCCATAGTCAAATGTATCAACATTCATTGTATGGAAGACCTATTTATCCAAGGGCACTGATCTGATCTTTAAAGGCTCCAGGATCATTTTGCACTTCACAGTGGCATTCTCATCAGCCAAAGACTCAATAATTATACGTCTTGCTTCCCTATTTGTACAGCTTTCGTTAATCTTTGTAAAAAAGTCACTAAAGTGTTCTCTTTGACCCTGTTTAACTCTGATATATGATTCCATTCTCTGTCCTGGGTCTTGAACCTTGTCCCAAGCCTTTAAGACTGCTGTAGTACATATGGATAAGGTTTGTTCATCATAATTTGCTTGTTCTAGAGGATCAGAGAAAAGTCCTTCACCTAGAATTTGATCTAAGGAAATCTCAATTCCCTTCTCTGTTCTAAAAGTCTAGCTTCTTGTCTGAATAAGCATTTCTAATGCAATTGTGGTCACTCTCTAGAACCACTGATATCAATTTCACCCAATTGTGGGGTGTTGCCCTGTTACTGATAGACCGGATTTTGAGCATCTCTTTAACAAAAGACAAATGTAGTCCAAAATTCATAATGGCTTGTTTAATTTCTTTCAGATCATTCATACAGACAGGCTCCCATGTATGTTCCTTAATTACTCTAGGGTTTTTGGAACCAGTCACCTTCTCTGATGTTATTACTGGAAAGGCAGGTAGAGTTTTATGGAAATTATCCCAGAGAGTTTTACTCACTGATGGAGTTAAAATTTGCCTTCCTACTGTTTGCTTCTGTTCATCAGAGTTTAGAATTTTTTCAGTGTTTTCAAATCTGTTTACCATTGCCTTCTTCAAGGCCTGAATCTCCTGTCCAGAATTATGCTTCAAAACCTTCATTAATGCTCTTTGTTTATGAGCCAAGCATCCAGCAAGGAGACCTGATCTTTGGGCACCAGGGGAGCCGACATTGGGGTGAGTGTCTGACCCCTGGGCTGCAGCCCGGGACAGGGAATTCAGAAGTTCCCCTTCCCCCCATCCTTCCTGGGCTCTCTGCAGGGCCTCTACTCCCTGCATACTGCATCTTTCTTCCTATCTCACCCATCATTCATCCAGAACCCTCCCCACTTCGCCTCACTGTCCCCTTTTGACTCATAGCATCACACAGCCCAGCCTGTCTGGGCACTGGGTCAGAATC
>NC_022018.1:20946476-20953444 GCF_000317375.1 Microtus ochrogaster
GGAGGAGGGGGAGGGAGGTGGGAGGCTGGGAGGAGGCGGAAACTTGTTTTTTTTTCTTTTCTCAATAAAAAAAAAGAAAAAAACCCTTCATTAATGATTCTAAGGTATGAAATTTGTCCATTAGAGATAATATCTCATCCTTGAATATAATTTTCATAGCATGAATTGTGCCTTCTTGTATTGACAATCTGTCAGCCAATCTGTCATATCCTTTAGACAAAATCTGATTATCACATTCAGCAGTTTTTATTCTCTCAGTACCCACAGACAGGGACTGAAGTTTACGATCCAAATTAGCTGTTCCCTCCTCCACCGCAGTGAATCTCTCCTTAATATTAAATTGTACCATTTCTAAATTTTGCTCAGTTGACAGAGTCATATTAGACAAAGATCTATTCTCTTTTTTGAGAACTTCAAACTCTTTCTTGAGAAGGTTGGTGTCAGTCTGAATTGTCTTTAAGCATTCAACCTCTGCCCTAAGAATCCTGGATTCATCCTGCAAGGACTTTATCATTTTTCTATTGTCTAACCATATCATAAAGAAAAGACCAAAAATGAGACAAATGGACAAATATATCCAAGTCAAGGGTATATTATATGTATCCTGCAATATCTTAGCCATAGTACAATTAAAGAGGCTGTAGAAACCTTCAACAGTGATATTGTCAGACATTTTCAATCAAATCTATCATTTATTTATTTATTTATTTTTTAATCAAAAGAAATTTTACTTATAATGACCATTTCCTGCCAGTAGGTGGCGGGGTGCACCTAAATCCACGTGGCCGAGAAAATCATAAGGGGGGGGGGGAGATCCTGAAAACTCACAGACCATGTGCTGTGTGGGTTATAGGCGGGAAGGGTCGTAGGCCGGACTCAGCCGGGGCGGCTGGGAGGGCACTGCCCGAGGGGGTAGAGTGGCCACAGGGGTGTGCTTGGGTCGAGTCACATGCCCTGCGGTCCATTTGCTGGCTTGCTCACGCCTTACTTCCGCGATCGCTGCAGGGGTTGTAACCGCTTGTAAGCTGCCGGAGGAAACCAAGTCTTCAGCAGCGGCGGCAGAGGTGGAACAGGGGGGAGGGTGCCACCTGAGGGGTTAGCACGCTCGGGCCCACACGTGTCCTGCGCTCTGTTTGCTGACTTGCTGGGAAGATAAGACCCCGGCGGGGAGCAGCTACAAGGACGGGAGGGGACTAGGCTGTTCGGCCGCTGCGTTCGTTCAGCAGCGGCCCCAGGAAGAGAGTGCACTGCGTGCCCGCACATTGGCGGTTGAGGCACGGGCAGCTCCTGGAAAAATTGTGTGCACTGCGACTTGCTGAATTCAAGCATTCTCTCAATCTAAAGCTCGATGCTGAATCCAAGGCACAGCAGAGGGGAGACCTCCGGTAAGGGTGAGGGGAGGAGCCACTGGCTCCCAGCAGTCGCCACTCGGGATGCTCTGAGGCAGGGGCAGGTATCCGAAAAGCCTCACAATTGGTGCCAAACTGTTAGCGAGTGATCAATAGAATTAACCAGACTAGCTTTAATATAAAATATTCAGCTTTAATAAGGGGAAGAAAAAGGGAACTTACAAAGCCAGAGTTCCAGCGAAGCACAGGAAAACAAAAAGAGCAGCGGGAAGCACACCCACAAGATTCATAAGAAAATCTTAGCCTAAGGGGAAGATGCCCCACAAACAAGGTGATTGTCTGGGCTTCCCCTTCATAAAAAGAGTTTGGCAATGTTCCTTCTGTTTCTATTGTGTAGAACAATTTGAAGAGAAATGATCTTAATTCTTCTTTGAAAATTGTAGAATTCTGAGCTAAAACCATCTAGCCCAGGGCTTTTTATGGTTGGGAGACTTTTGATGATTGTTTCTATTTCTTTAGCAGTTATATATCTGTTTAATTTGCTTATCTGGTATTGTTTTAATTTTTGTAAGTAATATTTCCATTTCATTTACATTTTACAATTTTGTGTAATACAGGTTTTTGAAATACGACATAATGATTCTTTAGATTTCCTCTGTGTCTCTTGTTATATCCCCTTTTAATATCTGATTTTGTCAAATTAAATATTCCCTCTCTGCCTTTTGGTTAGTTTGGATAAAGGTTTGTCTATTTTGTTGATTTTCTCAAAGAACCAACTCTTTGTCTAATTGATTTTTGTATTTTTTGTTTCTGTTTTGTTGATTTCAGTTCTCAATATGATTACTTCCTGCCATCTATTCTTCTTTGTGTGAGTTTTTTCTTTTCATTTCAGAGTTTTCAGGTGTTCTGTTAACTCACTCATTGAATTTTAAGAAGTCTTTAACTTCTCTGTTTATTTCTTCCTTGACCCATTGATGCTTCAGTTGAGTATTGTCTAATTTCCATGTGTTTGTGGGCTTTCTGAACTTAGTGTTGCTGTTGAATTCTAATTTTAAGCCATGGTGATCCAATAACACGCAGGGTATTATTCCAATTTTTTTTAATCTGTTGAGGTTTGTTTTGTTAACTAGTGGTCATTTTTTAAAAAAGGTTCCATGAGGTGCTGAAAAGAAAGTATATTCTTTTATGCATGGATAAAATTTTCTATAGTTGTCTGTTAAGTCCATTTGAATCTTAACATTTGTTAGTTTCCTTTATCTCTGCTAATTTTTTGTCTGATAGACCTGTCCAGTGGTGGGAGTGGAGTGTTGAAGTTTCCCACTGTTAATGTGTGGGGTTTAATGTGTGATTTAAGCTTTAGATTTTTTTTTTTTTTTGCGTATGAGGGTACCCTTGTTTTAGGGCCATAGATGTTTAGTATTGAGATTTCCTCTTGATGGATTTTTTTGTAACTAATATGAAATGTCCTTCTTTGTCTCTTTTTATTGACTTTAGTTTTAAGTCTATTTTGTTAGATGCTTGGATAGGTACATCAGCTTGTTTCTTAGGTCCATTTGATTGGAAATTTTTTTCCAAGCCCTTTACTCTGAAGTGATGTCTATCTTTAAATTTGAGATGTGTTTCTTGTATGCAGCAGAAGGATGGATTCTGTTTTCATATCCAATCTATTAAATTGTGTCTTTTTTTAGCTTGTCTTTTTATAGGTGAGTTGAGTCCATTTATATTAAGGAATATTAATGACCAGTGATTTCTATCTCCTGTTATTTTAGTTTTTGTTGTTGGTGATTTTTTTGTGTGTTTTTCCTTTTTTTTCGGATTTGCTGCTGTGAGATCATTTATTGTCTGTGTTTTTGTTGATGTAACCAACTTCCATGGGTTGGACTTTTCTTTCCAATATTTTGTGTATTGCTGGGTTTGTGGCTAGGTATTGGTGTAGGAGGGTCATCTGTCTATGTGTTACTTTTATTGGTTAATAAGAAACTCCCTTGTCCTTTTGATAGGCCAGCCCTTAGGTGGGTTGGGTAGACAGAACAGAATTCTGGGAGAAAGAAAGCAGAGTCAGGCAGATGCCATGAAGCTCTGGCCTGAGATGGATATAGGTTAGAATCTTCCTGGTAAGCCACCACTTCATGATCCTACACAGATTATTAGAAATGAGTTAATCAAGATGTGAAAGTTAGCCAATGAGGCTAGAAATAATGGGCCAAAGCAGTGTTTAAATGAATACAATTTGTGTGTTGTTATTTCGGGGTATAAGCTAGCTAGCCAGGTAGCTGGGAGCTAAGCTGCGGGAAGCGGCCTGCCACTCCTTTTACTACAAGGCATTTGTTAAATCTTGTTCTGTTATGGCATATCTTGTTTTGTACTTTCATAGTGATTGAAAGTTTTGCTGGGTATAGTTGTCTGGGCTGGCCTCTATAGTCTCTTAATATCTGGAAAATGATTGACCAGTACCATCTGGCTTTCATTGTTTCCATTGAGAAATCAGGTGCAATTCTGATAGGTCTGCCTTTATATGTTACTTGTCCCTTTTCCTTGCAGCTCTTAATATTCTTTCTCTATTCTATATGTTTAGTGTTTCAATTATTAAGTCGTGAGAGAACTTATTTCATTTATTTGGTGTTCTGTAAGCTTGTATCTTCATAGGCATATCTTTCTTTAGGTTGGGAAAGTTTTATGATTTTGTTAAATATATTTTCTGTATTTCTGAGTTGAATAACTTCTCCTTCTATATCTTTTATTCTTTTGTTTGATATTTTCATGGTGTCCCATGCTTCCTGGATATTTTGTGTTAATCTTTGTTAGATTTAATGTTTTCTTTGACTGATGAGTCTATTTCCTCTATTGTATCTTCAGCGCTTGAGATTCTCTCTTCCATCTCTTGTACTCTGCTGTTTATGCTTGCATTTGTGGTTCCTGATCATTTTATCATGATTTCTGTTTCTATAATTCTCTCAGCTTATTTTTTAATTGTCTCTATTTCAGTTTTCAAGTCTTGAATAGTTTCTTTCATATATTTGATTGCTTTTTTTTGGTTTTCTTTAAGGGATTTGTTGATGTCTTCCAAATTTTAATTTCCTCTTTAAGAGCCTCAAACATTTTCCTAAAGTTATTTTTTAGGAAATTTTCTTCTTCTTCTTTTTTTTTTACTTTTTAAATTGATATTTATTGAGCTCTACATTTTTCTATGCTCTCCTTCCTGCCTTCTCCTTCCCTCTTCAATCCTCCCCCAAGGTCCCCATGTTTCCAATTTTCCCAGGAAATCTTGCCATTTTCTACTTTCTACTTCCCATGTAGATTAGATCTATGTAAGTCTCTCTTACTGTCCACATTGTTGTCTAAGTTCTCTGGGATTGTGGATTGTAAGCTGGCTTTCTTTCCTTTTTGTTAAAAAAAACACCTATGACTGAGTACATGTGATATTTTTTCTTTCTGTGTCTGGGTTACCTCCCTCAAAATAATGTCTTCTAGCTTCATTCATTTTCCTGAAAATTCAACCTGTTGTTATTTTTTCCTGCTGTGTAGTACTCCATTGTGTAAATGTACCACATTTTCCTTATCCATTCTTTGAGCAAGGGACATTTAGGTTGTTTTTCCAGGTCCTGGTTATGGCAAACAAAGCTGCTATGAACATAGTTGAGCACATGTTTTTGTGGCACAATTTAGCATCCCTTGGGTATATACACCCAAAAGTGGTATTACTGGGTCTTGAGGAAGGTTGTTTTCTAATTTTCTGAGAAATTGCCACACTGACCTCCAAAAGGGCTATACCAGTTTGCATTCCCACCAGCAATGTAAAAGTGCTCCCCCTTTTCCACAACCTCTCCAGCATAAGCTGTCATCAGTGTTTTTGATTTTGGCCATTCTTACAGGTTTAGGATGGAATCTCAGAGTTGTTTTGATTTGCATTTCTCTGATGACTAAGGATGTTGAACATTTCCTTAAGTGTCTTTCAGCCATTTTAAATTCCTTTTTTGAGAATTCTCTGTTTAGGTCTATACTCCATTTTTTATTGGATTATGTGATCTTTTGGTGTCCAATTTCTTGAATTCTTTGTATATTTTGGAGATCAGATCTCTGTCTGATGTGGGGTTATTGACAATCTTTCCACATTCTGTAGGCTGTCATTTTGTCTTGTTGACCATGTCCTTTGCTTTACAAAGGCTTTTCAGTTTCAGGACGTCCCATTTATTAATTGTTTCTCTCAGCGTCTGTGCTGCTGGGGTTATATATAGGAAGCAGTTTCCTGTGCCAATGTGTTCAAATGTACTTCTCACTTTCTCTTCTATAAGTTTCAGTGTTGCTGGCTCTATGTTGAGGTCTTTGATCCATTTGGACATGGGTTTTGTGCATGGTGATAAATATGGGTCTATTTTCATTTGATATATATGTTGATATCCAGTTATGCCAGCACCGGTTCTTAAATATGCTTTCTTTTTTTCCTTGATATTTTTTGCTTCTTTATCAAAGATCAGGTGTTTGAAGTCGGCTTATCTGGATCTTCTCTTCAGTTCCATTGGTCCTTCTGTTTATTTTTATGCCAATACCAGGATGTTTTCAGTACTGTAGCTCTGTAGTAGGGTTTTTAGCCAGGGATTGTGATGCCTCTAGAAGTTCTTTTATTGTACAGCATTGTTTTTGCTATTCTGGCTTTTTTCTTTTCCATATGAAGTTGTGTATCCTTTCTTTAGAAGTCTTTGAAGAATTTTGCTGGGATTTTCATGGGCATTGCATTGAATCTGTAGACTGCTTTTGGTAAGATTGCCATTTTTACTATGTTAATTCTGCCTACCCAAGATCAGGGGAGATTGTTCTACTTTCTCATGTCTTCTTCAATTTCTCTCTTCAAAGATTTAAAGTTTTTGTCATATAAGTCTTCCACTTGTTTGGTTAGAGTTACTCCGAGATATTTTATGCTATTTGTGGCTATTGTGTTGATTCTCTGATTTCTTCACCAGCCCCTTTATCATCTGTGTACAGGAGGGCTACTGATTTTTTTGAGTTAATCTTCTACACTGATACATTGCTGAAAATGTTTATGAGTTGTAGAAGTTACTTTGTAGAATTTTTGGGATAACTTATGTAAACTATCATATCAACAGCAAATTGTGAGAGTTTGATTTCTTCTTTTCCAATTTGTATCTCCTTCACCTCCATTTTGTGTCTCATTTCTCTAGCTAGGACCTCAAGGATTATATTGAATATATATGGAAAGAATGTACGACCTTATCTTGTTCCTGATTTCAGTGGGATTGCTGTTTCTCTCCATTTAGTTTGATGTTGGCTTTTGGCTTGCTGTATATTGCCTTAATTATGTTTAGGTATGTTCCTTGTATCCCTGCTCTCTCCAAGACCTGTATAATAAAGGGATGTTATATTTTTTCAGTAGCTTTTTCAGCATTTAATGAAATGATCATGTGGTTTTTAATTTTCAGTGTGTTTATATGGTGGATTATGTTGACAGATTTTCATATGTTAGACCATTCCCTGCATCTGGGGGATGAAGCTGACTTGGTCATGGTGGATCATGGTTGTGGTGTGTTCTTGGATTCAATTTGCAAGTATTGTATTTAGTATTTTTGCATCAATGTTCATGAGTGAGATTGGTCTGAAATTCTC
>NC_022018.1:20953544-20955848 GCF_000317375.1 Microtus ochrogaster
GGATTTGATTTGTCAGTATTTTATTTAGTATTTTTGCATCAATGTTCATGAGTGAGATTGGTCTGAAATTCTCTTTCTTAATAATGTCTTTCTGTGGTTTGGGTATAAGACTAATTGTAACCTCATAAAAAGAGTTTGGCAATTTTACCTCTGTTTCTATTGTGTGAAATTATTTGAGGAGTATTGATATTAGTTCTTCTTTGAAAGTCTTGAAGAATTCTGAGCTGAAACCATCTGGTCCTCGACTTTTTTTGGTTGGGAGACTTTTGATGACTTTCTACTTCTTCAGCAGTTATAGATCTGTTTGATTTGCTTATTTGGTCTTGATTTAATTTTGGTAAATGATAATTATCCAGAAAATTGTCCATTTCCTTTAATTTTTTCCAATTTTGTGGAGTACATTTTTTCAAAATGTGACCTGATGATCCTTTGTATTTCTTCTGTGTCTGTTTTTATGTTCCCCTTTTCATTTCTTATTTTGTTAATTCAGATATTCTCTCTGCCTTTTGGTTACTTTGGATTAAGGTTTGTCTATTTTGTTGATTTTCTTAAAGAACCAACTCTTTGTCTCTTTGTTTCTTGATATTGTTTTCTTTGTTTCTATTTTGTTGATTTCAGCTCTCAATTTGATTATTTCATGCCTTCTAGTTCTTTTATGTGAGTTTGCTTCTTTTTGTTCTAAAGTTTTCAAATGTACTGTTAATTCACTAGTGTGGGATTTTTCCAGCTTCTTTATGTAGGCATTTAGTGCTATAAACTTGCCTCTTAACACTGTTTTCATTGTGTCCCATAGACTTGGGTATGTTGTGTGGTCATTTTCATTGAATTTTAGGAAGTCTTTAATTTCCCCCTTTATTTTTTTGCTTTTACCCATTGATGATACAGGTGAGCATTGTTTAATTTCCATGTGTTTGTGGGTTTTCTGGAATTAGTATTGCTATTGACCTCTCATTTTAGACCATGGTTATCTGATAAGATACATTCAGTTATTTTATTTTATTTTTTGTTTTGTTTTTGTTGAGGTTTGTTTTGTTACTGAGATATGGTCAATATTTGAGAAGGTTTCATGAGGTGCTGAGAAGAAGGTATATTCTTTTCTGTTTGAATGGAATATTCTATAGATGTCTGTTAAATCCATTTGAGTCATAACATCTGTTAGTTCTCTTATTTCTCTGTTCATTTTTTATTCTGTTTGACCTGTCCAGTTGTGAGAGGAGAGTGTTGAAGTATCTCACTAGTGTGTGGGGTTTAATATAGTATTTAAGCTTTAGAAATGTTTCTTTGACATATGAGTGTGCCCTTGTATTTGGAGCATAGATGTTCAGTACTGAAATTTCCCCTTGAAGGATTTTCCCTGTAACTAATATGAAATAACCATCTTTGTCTCTTTTGACTGATTTTAGCTTGAAGTCTATTTTGTTAGATATTAGGATCCCTACACCTGCTTGTTTCTTAGGTCCATTTGATTGGTATATTTAATCCCAATCCTTTCCTCTGAGACAATGTCTGTCTTTGAGGTTGAGATGCATTTTTGTATGCAGAAGAAGGATGGATTCTGTTTTTGTATCCAATCTGTTAGCCTGTGCCTTTTTATAGGTGCATTGAGTCCATTTACATTAAGGGATATTAATGACCAGTGGTTGCTATCTCCTGCTAATTTAGTTTTCATCTTTGGTGATGTTAATTTGGGCATTTTTTTCTTCTTCAGGATTTGCTGTAATGAGAACATCAATTGTGTGTGTTTTTGTTGGTGTAGCCATTTTCCTTGGGTTGAAGTTTGTCTTCTAGTATTTTGTATAGGGCTGGGTTTGTGGCTAGGTATTGGTGAAATTTAGATTTGTCATGGAATATCTTATTTTGCCCTTCTTTGTTGATTGACAGTTTTGCTGGGTCTAGTAGTCTGGGCGGGTATCTATATTCTCTTAATGTCTTTATAATGCTTGACCATGACTTTCTGGCTTACATTGTCTCCAATGGGAAGTCAGGTCTAATTCTGATAGGTTTACTTTTATATGTTACTTGGCCTTATTCCTTGGTAGCTCTCAATATTCTTTTTTTGACTAATTAAATCCTTTAATCACTCTGCAGAATAGAATTAAGAAAACTCCACTTCTAAAGGAGAATTATACCATTTATAGCTTTTCACTAGGGTTGCACAATAGACTCAAATAAGGTTCTTACTTCCTCCAAGTGTTATTCTGCATCTAATTCTTTGCTGAATAACGTTCACATTTTTGTTAATTCTAAACAATAAAAATTAGACTAGAAATCACATTTATAAGACCATTTCATAATTTCCCAACA
>NC_022018.1:20961962-20964156 GCF_000317375.1 Microtus ochrogaster
TTATTTCGGGCATAAGCTAGCCGTGATGGCTGCCGGGTGGCGGGAAGCAGCCACGGCTCCTATTACTACACCTGCCCTGTGGGAAATCCAAGGTCATCCCCAATCCATCCATTCTAGGAAGATAAGCATCCAAACAGACTAGGTTCCCACAAAGCCAGTCCATGAAATAGGATCAAAACAAAGTGCCATTGTCCTTTGCTTCTCAGTCAGCCCTCCTTGTCAGCCACATTCAGGAAGTCCAGTTTGATCACATGCTCCATCAGTCACAGTCCAGTTGGCCTTGGTGAACTCCCGTTAGATCAGCTCCACCGTCTCAGTGGGTGAGTGCACTCCTCGCGGTCCTGACTTCTTTGCTCATGTTCTCCCTCCTTCTGCTTCTCATTTGGACCTTGGGAGCTCAGTCCAGTGCTCCAATGTGGGTCTCAATCTTTATCTCCATCCATTGCCAGATGAAGGTTCTATGGTGATATGCAAGATAATCATCAGTGTGGCTATAGGATAGGGCAAGTTCATGCGCCCTCTCCTCATCTGCTCAAGAAACAAGCTGGGGACATCTCATTGGACACCTGGGAATCCCTCTACTGTCCAGTCTCTTGCCAACCTTAAAATCGCTCCCTTAATTAGGATATACTTCCCTGGTCCCATATCCACTCTTCCTCCATCTTAACCGTCCCATTCCCCCAAGCTCTCCCCATCCTCCCCTTCTCATTTCTCCCTCCCCATCTCCCCTTATCCCTACCCCACCCCACTCCCAAGCTCTCAATTTTTTGTATGGCAATATTGTCTAATTCCAATATCCAGGAGGATAACTATATGTTTTTCTTTGGGTTCACCTTCCTATTTAGCTTCTCTAGGATCACAAATTATAGGCTCAAAGTCCTTTATTTATGGCTAGAATCCACTAATGAGTGAGTACATACCATATTCATCTTTTTGGGTCTCGGTAACCTAGGGTAGTGTTTTCTATTTCCATCTATTTGCATGCAAAATTCAAGATGTCATTGTTTTTTACTGCTGAGTAGTCCTCTAATGTGTATATATTCCACACTTTCTTTATCCATTCTTCTATTAAGGGGTATCTGGGGTGTTTCCAGGTTCTGGCTATTACAAATAATACTGTTATGAACATAGTTGAACAGATGCTTTTGTAGTATTATAGGAAATCTCTTGGGTATATTCCTAAAAGTGGTATTGCTGGATCCAGTGGTAGGTTGATACAGAATTTCCTGAGAAACCACCACACTGATCTCCAAAGTGGTTGCACAAGTTTGCATTCCCACCAGTAGTGGATGAGTGTTCCCCTTACTCTACATCCTCTCCAGCATAGGCTATCATTTGTGTTTTTGATTTTAGCCATTCTGACAGGTGAAAGATGGTATTTCAAAGTTGTTTTGATTTGCATTTCCCTGATTGCTAAGGAGGTTGAGCATGACCTTAAGTGTCTTTTGGCCATTTGAACTTCTTCTGTTGAGAATTCTCTGTTCAGTTTAGTGCCCCATTTTTTTAATTGGGTTAATTAGCATTTTAAAGTCTAGTTTTTTGAGTTCTTTATATATTTTAGAGATCAGACCTTTGTCTGTTGCATGGTTGGTGAAGATCTTCTCCCAATCAGTAGGTTGCCTTTTTGTCTTAATGACAGTGTCCTTTGCTTTACAGAAGATTCTCAGTTTTAGTAAGTCCCATTTATTCAATGTTGCTCTTATTGTCTGTGCTACTGGGGTTATATGTAGGAAGTGGTCTCCTGTGCCCATATGTTGCAGACTACTTCCCACTTTCTATTCCATCAGGTTCAGTGTGTTAAGATTGATATTGAGGTCTTTAATCCTTTTGGACTTGCATTTTGTGCATGGTGATAGATATGGATCTATTTTCAGTCTTCTACAGGTTGACATCCAGTTATGCCAGTGCAGGGAGCTGGACAAGATCGCCATTACAAGATGGCGCCACATCCTGTCTTGCTGGTTATAAACTACTCCATATTTGGCTTATGCCTTTGAGAGCTGCGTGTCCCCCGCTCCCCGTATGCGTGGTGGATAATGGTCCCTAGGCCTATCCTGAAGTAGTCTGGTGTCAGCTGATGGCGGCAGCCAATCACAGGGTGACCCATGTGCCAATTCCCTATATAAGCAGCTGCCTTAGCACTCTCGGGCCCCTTTGCTTCATGTTATCTCTCAACCAAGTGCACTCCAGTAAA
>NC_022018.1:20964256-20964809 GCF_000317375.1 Microtus ochrogaster
CCTATATAAGCAGCTGCCTTAGCACTCTCGGGCCCCTTTGCTTCATGTTATCTCTCAACCAAGTGCACTCCAGTAAAACGTGATCTGAGAAGAATCCTCATGTGGTGGTCATTCTTTCTCGCTGGTCGAGGAGTTCGCCGCAGTTGGTGGCGAAACCCGGGATCTTTGGCTGCCAGGCGAAGGGCGGAGAGGATTCAGAACTCAACACGTGGAGTGGTGACATTGGTAAGTTTCTCCCAGTATGCTGATTTCAGTCTCCCCAAGTATGCTGTTTGCGGGAGTTGATCCTTGGGTGTTTGGTACTATGTTCTTGGCGTTTGTGGTGTTTGTCCTAGCCTGCTGTTTATGGTTGCGCTGTCAGCAGTCCGGTGGCAGCCTCAGGAAGGAAAACAAAGTGGATGTTCTGAGAGATGGGCGGAAAGCCCTCGTTAAACACCAGGACAGTCTTTTAGAATCAAATTCAAAGGGAGAAAACTTGGATAGGCCTAAAAGAAAAAGGGAAAAGGTAAAAACAAAAGAAAAGGAAAAGGTAAAAGAAAAGGATCCTGATGTA
>NC_022018.1:20965618-20966886 GCF_000317375.1 Microtus ochrogaster
AAGGCAACCTAACAAAGATTATTCAGGGGCCAAATGAACCCTTCTCTGATTTTGTGGCTAGAATGCTTGATATGGCTGAAAAGATTGTTGGGGATTTGGATCAGGTGATGCTGTTGATACAGCAGATTGTTTTTGAACAGAGTACTAAGGAATGTCAGGGGACCATTACTCTTGTTAAAGAGAAGGGACTTGAGGCCTGGCTAAAAGCCTGCTGAGAGATTGGAGGGCCCCTTACCAATACAGGCCTAGCGGCTGCTGTTTTATCTGCTACTCAGGTCGCAAAGACCAAAAAAGGAAGAGGATGTTTTAAATGTGGACAACAAGGGCATTTTAGGAATCAATGCCCATTACTGAAAGGGCCATCTTCTCGGGCTCAGACTCCTAATGTAAGACAACCTGGCCTTTGCCCAAGATGTAAGAGAGGAAAGCATTGGGCCAATGAGTGCTGGTCTTTTTTGATTTTTTTTTTTATTTTGAGACAGGGTTTCTCCGTAGCTTTTTTGGTTCCTATCCTGGAACTAGCTCTTGTAGACCAGGCTGGCCTCGAACTCACAGAGATCCGCCTGCCTCTGCCTCCCAAGTGCTGGGATTAAAGGCGTGTGCCACCACCGCCCGGCCGAGTGCCGGGATTAAGGGCATGTGCCACCACCGCCTGGCCGAGTGCCAGTCTTTTAAGGACATCAATGGACAGCCCATTATACAGCTCAGTGGCCAGGAGTCAAAAAACGGGTAGAGGGGCCCCCGTCCCCAGGGCCCAAAAATTTATGGGGCACTACAGCAGACCACCACTCCCAACCCGACTCTATCTGCCGAGCAACCTCAGGCTCAGCAGGGTTGGACCTCCGTGCCTCCACCGGGCTGGTATTAACTCAGGAGATGGGAATTCAGGTGGTTAATTCTGACATGAATGGCCCATTAGAAAAGGGAACAGTGGGAACTGTCTTAGGGCGATCCTCATCCACTATGAAAGGCTTGATTGTCTTTCCAGGAGTCATTGATTCCGATTATACTGGAGTGATTAAGATCCTGTGTCATTCTTTCTGTGGCGTGATTTCTATTGCACCAGGGGAAAGGCTTGCCCAACTGCTTATACTACCATCTAAGCATAAGACCTTTCCTGCGCACTTTAAGGAAAGGAATGACAGGGGGTTGGGCTCCACTGGAGTGGACCTTGCCTGTCTATCTATGGAACTGGATCAGAGGCCCACGTTGGATTTAGTGATAGAGGGAAAGGTATTCTCCGGATTGGTGGATACTGGGGCAGACCG
>NC_022018.1:20967339-20967967 GCF_000317375.1 Microtus ochrogaster
CTCAGTGGCCCCTTTCTCGAGAAAAATTGGAAGCTGCAAATAACCTGGTTTTAGAACAATTACGGCTCGGGCATGTGGAGCCTTCTGTTTCACCAGGGAACACCCCTATCTTTGTTATTAAAAAGAGCTCAAAAAATGGAGATTATTACATGACTTGCATGCAGTTAATGCTCAGATGCAGGTTATGGGTGCAGTCCAGAGGGGACTACCTTTACTCTCTGCCTTGCCATGTAACTGGCCGGTCATGGCCTTGGACATCAAGAATTGCTTTTTTTCCATTCCTTTGCATCCGGATGATAGGGAGCGATTTGCATTCACTTTGCCATCGGTTAACCATGAGCAACCCGATACTCGTTATCAATGGAAAAATGCTCCCACAGGGAATGGCCAATAGTGCGACAATATGCCAGCTATATGTAGCTCAGGCCCTCCTACCTGTAAGACAACAATTCCCAAAAATGAGAATAATTCATTATATGAATGACGTCCTTTTGACTGCCTTTTCGCAGGAAATGCTCCTGGCTGCATTCCAGGAAACGGCCTCAGCCCTATGCCATTGGGGCCTGGTCTTAGCACCTGATAAGATCCAACAGACTACTGCTATAAAATTTCTGGGGGCAATTATATC
>NC_022018.1:20980043-20987405 GCF_000317375.1 Microtus ochrogaster
GGTTTTTTGTTTTTCCATATAAAGTTGATTATTGTTGTCTCAAGGTCTGTGAAGAATTTTGTTGGGATTTTAATGGGGATTGCATTGAATTTATAGATTGCCTTTGGTAGAATTGCCATTTTTACTATGTCGATCATACCCATCCAAGAGCATGGAAGGTCTTTCCATTTTCTGGTGTCCTCTTCAATTTCTTTCATCAAGGTCTTAAAGTTCTTGTCAAATAGATCTTTCACTCCCTTGATTAGTGTTACACCAAGATACATTATGCCAATGGTGAAGTTTTTCTGAATTCCTTCCCTGGTTCTCTATTTTTTGTGTGTAGGAGGGCTACTGATTTTTTTTGAGTTGATCTTGTAACCTGCCACTTCACTGAAGTTATTTATCAGCTGTAGGAGTTCTTTGGTAGAGGTTTGGAGATCACTAATGTACACTATTATATCATCTACAAATAATGAAAGTTTGACTTCTTTCTTTCCAATTTGCAACCCCTTGATCTCCTTATGTTGTCTTCTTGCTATTGCTAGAACTTCAAGAACTATGAAGAGATATGGTGTGAGTGGACAGCTTTGTTTTGTTCCTGATTTTAGTGGAATGGCTTTGAGTTTCTCTCCATTTAATTTGATATTAGCTGTTGGCTTGCTATATATTGCTTTTATTATATTTAGGTATGACCCTTGTATCCCTAACCTCTCCAAAATCTTTATCATAAAGGGGTGTTGAATTTTGTCAAATGTTTTTTCAGTATCTAATAAAATGATCATATGTTTTTTTTCTTTCAGTTTATTTATATGATGGATTACATTGATAGATTTGTGTATGTTGAACCAGCACTGTATCTCTGGGATGAAGCCAACTTGATCGAAATGGATAATTTTTTAAATGTGTTCTTGGATTCTATTTGCCAGAATTTTATTGAGAATTTTTGCATCTATGTTCATGAGTTAGATTGGTCTGTAAAGCTCTTTCTTGGTGGGGTCTTTGTGTGGTTTTGGAATCAGGATGACTGTAGCTTCATAAAAAGTGTTTGGCAATGCCTCTTCTGATTCTATTATGTGAAACACATTAAGGAGTATAGGTATCAGCTCTTCTTGGAAGTTCTTATAAAATTCTCCATTAAAACCATCAGGTCCTGGGCTTTTTTTGGTTGGTTTTTTTTTTAATGACAGCTTCTATTTCCTCATGACTTATAGGTCTATTTAAATTGTTTACCTGGTCTTGATTTAATTTTGGTAAATGGTACTTTTCTAAAAACAAGTCCCTTTCTTTTACATTTTCCAACATTGCTCCATATAAGCTTTTGTAGTAATACCTAAAGATTCTCTGAATTTCCTCATTATCTGTTGTTATGTCCCCCTTTTCATTTTTGATCTTGTTAATTTGCATGTTCTCCCTCTGCCTTTTGATTAGTTTAGATAAAGGTTTTCAACCTTGTTGACTTTCTCAAAGAACCAGGTCTTTGTTTCATCAATTCTTTGGATGTGTTTCTATTTTGTTGATTTCAGCCCTCCGTTTGATTATTTCCAGTCATCTACTCCTCCTGGGTGAGTATGCTTCTTTTTTTTCTAAAGCTTTTAGCTGTGCTGTTAAGTCTCTAATATGAGCTTTCTCCGTTTTTTTTTTAATGTGGGCACTTAGACCTATGTAGTTTCCTCTTAGCACACTTTCATAGTGTCCCATAGGTTTCTGTATGTTGTGTCTTTATTTTCGTTGAATTCAAGGAAGACCATTTCTTTCTTTATTTCTTCCCTAACCCAGTGGTGGTTCAGTAGTTAACTGTTCCACTTCCAAAAGTTTGTAGGCTTTCTGGGGGTACAATTATTGTTAAATACTAACTTCATTCAATGGTGATCCGTTAAGAGACAAGTGGTTAATATTTTTTTGTATCTGTGGAAGTTTGCTTTGTTACCAAGTATGTGGTCAATTTTCAAGAAGGTTCCGTGAGCTGCAGAAAAGAAGGTATATTCTTTCCTTTTTGGTGAAATATTCTACAGAAGTGTGTTAAGTCCATTTGATTCATTTCCTCCATTAGTTCTCTTGTTTCTCTGTTAGGTTTCAGTCTGATTGACCTGTCCATTGGTGAGAGAGGAGTGTTGAAGTCTCCTACTAATAGTGTGTGCGGTTTGATGGCTGCCTTGAGTTTTAGCAATGTTTCTTTAATGTACGTGGGTGCTTTCATATTAGGGGCATAGATATTCAGGATTGAGACTTCATCTTGATGAATTGTTCCTGTTATGAGTATAAAATGTCCATCTCCATTCTTTCTGATTGATTTTAGTTTGAAGTCAATTTTGTTAGAAATTAGTATGGCCACACCCACTTGTTTTTTAGGTCCATTTGCTTGAAAAATCTTTCCCCAACCCTTTACTCTGAGTAGATGTCTGTCTTTGTGGTGAGGTGTGTTTCTTGTAAATAGCAGAATGTTGGATCCTGTTTTCATATCCAATCTCTTATCCTGTGCCTCTTTGTTGGTAAATTGAGTCTATTGATATTAAGTGATATTAATGACCAATGGTTGTTAACTCCAGTTATTATTATTATTTTTTTGGTAGTAGAGTTTGTGTGTTTCCCTTCTTTGAGTTGTGCTGGTGAAGGTTCAGTAGATTTCTGAGTTATTGTGGGCATTGTTATATTTCTTGAGTTGTGATTTTCCTTCTATTACTTTCTGTAAGGCTGCATTTGTGGCTACATATTGCTTAAATTTGTTTTTATCCTGGTATATTTTGTTTTCTCCATTGATGGCGAATGAAAGCTTGGCTGAGTATAGTAGTCTGGGCTTGCATCCATTGTCTCTTAGTTTCTGCAGCTCATCTATCCAGGACCTTCTGGTTTTCATGGTTTCCATAAAGAAGTCAGGTGTAAGTCTTATCGATTTACCTTTATAAGTTACTTGACATTTTTCTTTGCAGCTCTTAATATTCTTTCTTTATTCTGTTTGTTTTGTGTTTTGATTATTATATGGTGAGGGTTTTTTTTTATCCAGTCTTTATGGTGTTTCGTATGCTTCTTGAACCTTCATAGGAATATCTTTCTATAGGTTGGGAAAGTTTTCTTCTATAATTTTGTTGAAAAATTTTCTGGGCGTTTGAGCTGTAATTCTTCTTCTTCTATCCCTATTATTCTTAGGTTTTGCCTTTTTATGGTGTCCCAGATTGCCTGGATGTTTTGTGTTAAGAATTTGTTGGTTTGCTGTTTTCTTTGATCAGTGCATTTATGTTCTCTATGGTGTCTTCAGCATCTGAGATTCTTTCTTCTATCTCTTGAATTCTGTTGGTTATGCTTGTTTCTGTAGTCTCTGTTTGTTTACCTAGATTTTCCATATCCAGCCAGCCCTTGGTTTGTGTTTTCTTTATTCCCTCCATTTCAGTTTTCATGTCTTCAACCATTTCCAGTATCTGTTTGATTGTTTTTTTCTTGGTTTCCTATGGTATCTTTTATGGATTTACTCATTCCTTCAAACTTTTTGTTATTCTTCTCATCCATTTCCTTAAGGGAGTTTTTCACATCCTGTTTAAGGGACTCTATCCCTTTCATGATGTCACTTTCTTCTTCTTCTTCTAGAGTTGGGTGTTCAAGTCCACCTGTTGTAAGTTCACTGGGTTATGGTGTTTTCATGTTGTTTTTCAGATTGTTGGAGGAATTCTTGTATTGGTGCCTGCACATATCTTCCTTGCTCTCTGCTGGATCTTCTGGTATAGAATCAGGTCACCTTGCTGTCCAGGGACCTGGCAGACAAAAAGCCTACCTTGCTGCAGGCAGGCTATTGAAACAAAGGAACTCCTACTCAGTTGCACTCACCACCCTGTCCCAGTGCCCAAACAGGCTGAGCTGGGGGTCTTATGGCCCCGAAGAAGTGAGTAAGAAGGGAGGGGTGCCTGAGCACAAGCTGGGATGGGATAGGAAAAGAGAGGCAGTAGCCGGGGAGAGAAGCCCCTGTAATGACCAGGAAATTTAGGGGATTGAGGAATGTCTGTGCTCCATTTCCCAGGCTTCTGCTATTGGTCAGGAACACACTCACCCCTCTGATGGATCTTCTGGTACAGGATCAGGGCCCCTTGCTGGCCAGGGACCTTGCAGACAAAAGGCCTACCTTGCTGCCAGCATGCATGCTATTGAAACAAAGGAACTCCTGCCTGGTTGCACACACCACCCTGTCCCAGCATCCAAACCGGCTGATCTGGGGAATCTCATGGCCCATAAGAAGGGAAGAAGGGAGGGGATGCCTGGGGGCAAGCTGGGATGAGATAGGAAGAGAGAAGCAGTAGCTGGGGAGAGAAGCCCCTGCAGAATGACCAAGAAGTTATGGGGTTGAGAAATGTCTGTGCTCCATTTCCCAGGCTTCTTCCTTAATATTCTTTCTTTACTCTGTATGTTTAGTCTTTTGATTCTTGTGTGGCAAGAGGATTTTTTTTGATCCAGTCTATTTGGTGTTCTGTAAGCCTCTTGTATCTTCATACGCATATCTTTCTTTAGGTTGTGAAAGTTTTCTTCTATGATTTTGTTAATGAAATTTTCTGTGCCTTTGAGTTCAACCCTTTTTCCTTCTTCTATACCGATTCTTCTAAGATTTGGCATTTTTATGATGTCCCATATTTCCTGGATATTTTGGGTTAAGCTTTTGTTAGATTTAATGTTTTCTTTAACTCATGAGTCTATTTCCTCTATTGTATCTTCTGCACTTGAGATTCTTTCGTCTCTCGTATTCTGCTGTTCATGCTTGCATTTGTGGTTTCTGATCTTTTTCTCATGATTTCTGTTTCTATAATTCCTTCAGCGTGTGTTTTCTTTATTGTTTCTATTTCAGTTTTTAGGTCCAGAATAGTTTTTATTATATGTTTGATTTCCTTTTCTTGGTTTTCTTTAAGTGATTTCTGATATCTTCCAATTTTTTGTGTTTTTCCACCTCCATTTCTTTAAGGTAATTTCTCATTTCATCTTTAAGAATTTTAAACCTTCTCTTGAGGTTATTTTTTAAATTATTTTCTTCTGGTTCATTCATATTTGGTTGTTCAGTTCTTGCTTTTGTAGGGTCTTTAGGTTTTACTGGTATTGTGTTGTTCTTTGTGGTGTAGTGTATGATCTTTCCTTTTCTACTCATCTTTTCCTCTAATAGGTGTGGTTGGTGTTGTCTGAGATTCTGTTGAATAATCTTCTAGGTGCCAGTGAGTCCAAAGCTCAGAAAGTTGTTCCTCGTGGTACAGTCAGTGTCACAGTTCTAGTTACCCCATTGGTTATTCCTGTTCCTGGAGATAGCTCAGTGTTCCTGTGCTTTGGTCTGCTCCCTTGGACTTTACTGTCTCAGGCCTACTTTGGACTAGGCTCCTGTCTTTGACCTGTATCTGTAATTTCTGGTGTGGGCTCCCCACTGCAGAAGTCCCTGGGTTGGAGTTAGTCCTGGAAAGGTTTCTGGATCCAGTCTACTGCCTTGGAGGTCTCAGGCTCAGATGCACCCAAACCCACAAAGGACCTGCTTACTTCCTCATACTTCCCAGGCTAGCACTCAGACCGGCAGGGGTCCCAGGTTCCTGCCTATTCCCTTCAATGTCCCAGACCAATGCCCCAACCCACAGAGGACCTAGCTCAGACCTACTCTCTCTGAGTTTCCAGACTCATGCCTGGCCCCACCAAGATTTCTGGGTCCTGCTTATTCCCTCAGAGGACCCAGGTTCACTCGTGCCCAGGCTGACAGAGATCCTGGCTCTGGCCTAGTTCTTAGACTCTCATCCATACTCACTGGCGTGTTGGCTTAGGTCTACTTTCTTAAAGGTCCCAGATTCATGTTTAGACCCTCAGCAGTTTCTGGCTCTGTCTCATTTGCTCAGTGGTTACTCCCTTGTACCTGTTCTGGTGTAGATTGTTGACTCTAGATCTGGTTGCTGGCTCATTCCTGATCCTTCTGTGTCCCAGGTCTGGGTTTGCTCTTGGCTTATGCTCATGATGGAGCTTGTTCTCTCTGTGTCCTAGGTAGCTGGTTCTGTCCCACTCTGGTTCTGGTGGAGATCATAGACTCTGAGTCAAGTCGTTGGCTCAGTACTGGTCTCCCAGTGTCCTAGGACTGGGTTGGCTCCCAGGACTGGATTTTTTCCTGGCTTCTGCTCCCAATGGAGCTTGTTTCCTCAGGTCCTCTCTGTCCTAGGTGTCTTGTTCAATTCCACTCCTGAGAGATTTGTGGGGAGGGCATTTTCTTCTGCTTCATCTATATTTGGTTGTTCAAGTCTTGCTGTTTTAGGGCCACTAGTTTTTATGGGTGTCATGTTGCTCTTTGTGGCATTCTGTGTGTTCTTACCTTGTCTACCCATCTTTTCCTTTGATTGGTGCAGTTAGTGCTATCTGTGACTCTTGTGATCAATCATTTTCTAGGTGCCAGTGGATCCAATGCTCAGATGGTTGTTCCTCCTCCTAATGCAGTCTGAACCATGTTTTCAGTCACCTTGTTGATCACTCCATGTTCCTGGAGGTTGCTCAGTGCTCCTGGGGTTTGCTCTGCAATACCAGGGGTTGTCTAGGCTTGCTCCCATAAAGATTGCTTGCTTGAGGCTCTTCCTGCTGAGGCTTCTGCCTTGAGTCTTCTCTGTCAAAGGTTGTTGGCTAAGGCCTGCTACCTTAGAGGTCACTAATTCTCACCCAGTGCAGCATAGGTCTCTGATTTGGGCCTGCTCCCTCTGCGGTGTCTCCCTTGTACCTGTTCCTTGTTCTACAGAGTTCTCTGACTTGGGTCTGTTCCCTGGTTGGTTGAGGCTTTTTACCTGCTTCTTTGGAGTTCATTACCTCAGGCCTGCTCTGGGGGAGTTAGCTGGTTCTTGCCTGTTTCCGTAGATATCCCTGGCCTGGGCCTGGTCCCATGGAGGTCCCTGTCTTTGACCCAGTCCTGCAAAGTTCTCTGGCTCAGGCCTACTCCATTGAAGGTCCCAGACTCACACTTGGACTCAAAGAGTTCTTTGGCTCAGGCCCACTCTTTCATCCATCACTCCCTTGATGATAAATTCTTACCACATGCCAGAAGGGAGTTGCTTGGCAGAAAAGAAAAGTGCAGATCACTCTTTAGAGTAGTTTGGAAAAGTTGGCAATACTTTGTCAGGGCTTTGATGTTTAGATATAGGCAAATTCCTCCACCTTCTGACAAAAGTTGGAAGCATAAATGCTTTTTGAGAAACGCATGTGCGTTTATTTGAAGAGAAGAGCTGTTGTGTGGGAAATGTGAAACAACTGTTAGAAGTGTGAGCAGGGTTGCTCCTTACTGTACAAGCTTTACTTTGAAAGGTTATCACGTTCTTTTGAAAGTGTATGAATTTCATGAAATGCTTTTGTGAGAAACGCATATGCGTTTCTATGAAGAGAAGAGCTGTTGTGTGGGAAATGTGAAAC
>NC_022018.1:20988525-20989223 GCF_000317375.1 Microtus ochrogaster
CGTTTCTCTGAAGAGAAGAGCTGTTGTGTGGTAAATGTCAAGCTACTGTGAGAAGAGAGAGCAGTGTTGCTCTTCACTGTAGAAGCTTTACTTTGAAAGATAATCAGGTTCTTTTGAAAGTGTATGAATTTCATAAATGCTTTTGTGAAAAACGCATATGCGTTACTTTGCAAGGAAGAGCTGTTGTGTGGGGAACGTCAAACTACTGTTAGATCTGAGAGCAGTGTTGCTCTTCACTGTAGAAGCTTAATATTGAAAGATAATCACATTCTTTTGAAAGTGTATGAATTTCCTGAAATGCTTTTGTGAGAAACGCACATGCGTTCTTCTGAAGAAAAGACCTGGTGTGTGGGAAATGCCAAACTACTGTTATAAGTGAGAGCAGTGTCGTTTTTCACTGTAGAAGCTTTTCTTTGAAAGATAATCACGTTCTTTTGAAGTGTATGTATTTCATAAATGCTTTTGTGAGAAAAGCATATGCATTTCTTTGCAAGGAAGAGCTGTTGTGTGGGAAATGTCAAACTACTGTTAGAAATGAGAGCAGTGTTGCTCTTCACTGTAGAAGCTTTACTTTGAAATATAATCACGTTATTTTGAAAGTGTATGAATTTCATAAATGCTTTTGTTAGAAATGCACATGTGTCTCTGAAGAGAAGAGCTGTTGTATGGGAAATGTCAAACTACTGTAAGAAGTGAGA
>NC_022018.1:20989834-20990271 GCF_000317375.1 Microtus ochrogaster
AGAAGAGCTGTTGTGTGGGAAATTTCAAACTACTGTTAGAAGTGAGAGCCCTTTTGCTCTTCACTGCAGAAGATTTACTTTGAAAGATAATCACATTCCTTTGAAAGTGTGAATTTCATAAATGCTTTTTGAGAAACGCACAATCGTTTATCTGAAGAGAAGAGCTCTTGTGTGGGAAATGTGAAAGTACTGTTAGACATGTGCGCAGTGTTGCTCTTCAGTGTACAAGCTTTACTTTGAAAGATAATCATGTTCCATGAAAGTATATGAATTTCATAAATGCTTTTGTGAGAAACGCACATGTGTTTCACTGAAGAGAAGAGCTGTTGTGTGGGAAATGTCAAACTAGTTTTAAAAGAGAGAGCAGTGTTGCTCTTCACTGTAGAAGCTTTACTTTGAAAGATAATCACGTTCTTATTAAAGTGTATGAATTTCAT
>NC_022018.1:20990371-20999433 GCF_000317375.1 Microtus ochrogaster
GGCTTCTGGGATAGGGACAGTCAGTTTCTTAAAGGGGGACTTGATCGGAGGAGGGGGAGGGAAATGGGAGGCGGTGGCGGGGAGGAGGCAGAAATCCTTAATAAATAAATAAATTTTAAAAAAACAAAACGAAAAGAGTAGAGTTCCATGACTAGCTGAGAAGTTTTTGCAAATTTGGGGCTTCTGGGATAGGGACAGTCAGTTTCTTAAAGGAAGAGGCTCCTGTTAGGGCGCCTGTGCTCCCGCTGATGGCCCCACAACTATGAACTGAAGGGCAACAGTGATGGGACTTAGAGGGTATGAAGTTGGGAGGGGGACCTAGGAAGACCAGAGAGGGGAAGAGGGTGGTGAGAAGATCAGAATGTGTTGTTCCTGTGCAGGAACTTATCAGAGGCTGAATTTTGAAAGTCCTTCACCGTGGGAGGACAGACCTTCCCCCTAATCTCCACCATGAGTGTCACATGTTTCCTGCTGACATCTCTTCTAACCAGAGGTAAACACAGAACAGTTTCTCTGAAAGTTTCCAGCAGCAATTGTGTCTGCTTTCCTCTCAAAGCGAGGAGCACTGGGTGGTAACTTCAAGGCAATCTGTGAGTTCTGGATAGGAATTCAGGTTTCGTATGTGCATCTTGCAGATCAGAATCTGATTCTGTGTGATACCATGAGTGGGAAGAGACAAGATCACAAATGGATACTTTTCTAAAGACAGACAAATTACAAGATTACCAGAAATTCCAATAGCTGAAACGTGCAGGAAAACAGAACGGCATTGGTGGGGAATAAGCATGGCAAAGTATGTCAGGACAGGACTGTGATACCTGCCTGCTTCATGGGAGGCTGAGGTAGAAAAATTATGAGTTTAAGGACAGCCTGAGTAACTAGGGAGCTTTAGCTCCGTGGTAGAGCTATTGTCTTGCATGTGTGAGGGCCTACGTTCAATCTACAGCATTGAAAACACACACACACTAACACAACCCCAGGTTGACTCTCTAGTTTGAGAAAGGAGAGAGATAGAAGCCCCATCCAGAAGTGGTTTGTCCACTCTCAGGTAACACTGGGCACTGAGCTCTGAAAGACCTGGCTATTTAGTAAGAAGGTCCTGAAAACAAAACAAGATATTCCATGACAAAATCAGATTTAACCACAAACCCAGACCTACACAAAGTACTAGAAGAAAAACTCCAACCCAAGAAAGTTGGCTACATCCACAAAAACACAGACAATTGATGATCTCATAGCAACAAATCCCAAAAAAGGGGAAAACACAGAAATTAACATCACTAACAATAAAAACTAAATTAATAGGAGATAGCAATCACTGGTCATTAATATCCCTTAATATAAATGGACTCAACTCATCTATAAAAAGACACAGGCTAACAGATTGGATATGGAAACAGAATCTATCCTGCTGCACACAAGAAACACACCTCAACCTCAAAGACAGACATCACCTCAGAGTAAAGGGTTGGGAAAAAATTCCAATCAAATGGACCTAAGAAACAAGCTGGTGTAGCTATCCTAATATCTAACACAATAGGCTTCAAACTAAAATCAATCAAAAGAGACAAAGAAGGATATTTCATACTAGTCACAGGAAAAATCCATCAAGAAATCTCAATACTGAACATCTGTGCCCCAAACACAGGATACCCTCATATATAAAAGAAAAACTTCTAAAGTTTAAATCACACATTAAACCCCTCACACTATTAGTGGGAGACTTCAACACTCCACTCTCACCACTGGAAAGATCAGTCAGACAAAAAAAAAAATGAACAGAGAAATAAGGGAACTAACAAATGTTATGACTCAAATGGACTTAACAGACATCTATAGAACATTCCATCCAAACATAAAAGAATATACCTTCTTCTCAGCACCCCATGGAACCTTCTCAAAAATTGACCACATACTCGGTAACATAACAAAGCAAATCTCAACAGAAAAATTTGGAATAACCCCGTGAATCTTATCAGATCACCATGACTTAACACTAAAATTCAACAGCATTACTAATTCCAGAAAGCCCACAAACACATGGAAATTAAGCAATGCTTACCTGAGTCATCAATGGGTCAAGGAAGAAATAACAGAAGATATTAAAGACTTCCTAAAATTCAGTGAAAATGACCACACAACATACCCAAATTTGTGGGACACAATGAAGGCAGTGTTAAGAAAGTTCATAGCACTAAATGCCTACATAAAGCAGCTGAAAAAATCCCACACTAGTGAATTAACAGAACATTTGAGAACTTTAGAACAAAAAGAAGCAAACTCACCTAAGAGAGCTAGAGGGCAGGAAATAATCAAATCAAGAGTTGAAATCAACAAAATAGAAACAAAAAAAATACAAAAAAATCAATGAGACAAAAAGTTGATTCTTCGAGAATCCCTTCATGATAAAGGTCTTGGAGAGAGCAGGGATACAAGGAACATACCTAAATATAATTAAGGCAATATACCGCAAGCCAACGACCAACATCAAACTAAATGGAGAGAAACTCACAGCAATTACACTGAAATCAGGAATAAGACAAGGTTATCCACTCTCTCCATATCTATTCAATATAGTTCTTGAGGTCCTAGCTAGAGCAACAAGACAACAAAAGAAGATAAAGGGGATACAAATCAGAAAAGAAGGCAAACTCTCACTATTTGATGATGATATGATACTTTACATAAGCAACTCCAAAAATTCTACCAAGCAACTTTTACAACTCATAAACACTTTCAGTAATATAGCAGGATACAAGATTAACTTAAAAAAAAAAACACTAGCCTTCTTTTACACAGATGATAAGAAAGAAATCAGAGAAACATTACCTTTCACAATAGCCACAAATAGCATAAAATATCTTGGAGTAACTCTAACCAAACAAGTGGAAGACTTCTATGACAAGAACTTTAAGTCTTTGAAGAAAAAAATTAAAGAAGATACCATAAAGTGGAAAGATCTCCCTTGCTCTTGGATTGGGAGGATCAACATAGTAAAAATGGCAATCTTACCAAAAGCAATCTACAGATTCAATGCAATGCCCATCAAAATCCCAACAAAATTCTTCACAGACCTCAAAAGAATGGTACTCAACCTTATATGGAAAAGCAAAACACCCATGATAGCCCAAACAATCCTGTACAATAAAGGAACTTCTGGAGGCATCATAATCCCTGACTTCAAACTCTACTACAGAGCTACAGTACTGAAAACAGCCTGGTATTGGCATAAAAACAGACAGGAGGACCAATGGAACCAAATGGAAGACCCAAATATTAATCCATACACTTTTGAACACCTGAATTTTGACAAAGAAGTAAAAAAATATCAAATGGAAAAAAAGAAAGCATATTTAACAGATGGTTCTGGCATAACTTGATATCAACATTAGGAGAATGAAAATAGACCCATATCTATCACCATGCACAAAACTCAAGTCCAAATGGATCAAAGACCTCAACATAAAGCCAGCCACAATGATCCTCATAGAAGAGAAAGTGGGAAGTACACTTAAACACATTGGCACAGGAGACTACTTTTTAAATTTAACCCCAGCAGCACAGACACTGAGAGAAACAATTAATAAATGGGACCTCCTGAAACTGAAAAGCTTCTGTAAAACAAAGGACACGGTCAACAATACAAAACAGCAGCCTACAGAATGGAAAAAGATCTTTACCAGCCTCACATCAGACAGACGGCTGATGTCCAAAATATACAAAGAACTCAAGAAATTGGTCATCAAAAGAACAAATAATCCAATAAAAAAATGGAGTACAGACCTAAACAGAGAACTCTCAACAGAGGAATCTAAAATGGTTGAAAGACAGTTAAGGAAATGTTCAACATCCTTAGTCATCAGAGAAATGCAAATCAAAACATCTCTGAGATTCCATCTTACACCTGTAAGAATGGCCATGATCAAAACCACAGTGATGATAACTTATGCTGGAGAGGATGTGGGGTAAATGGAACACTCTTCCATTGCTCATGGGAGTGCAAGCTGGTACAGCCCATTTGGAAATCAGTTTACTGATCTCTCAGAAAATTAGAAAACAACCTTCCTAAAGACCCAGAAATACCTTTTGGGTATATATCCAAAGGAGGCTCAGCCATGCCACAAGGACATGTGTTTGACTATTCACAGCAGCATTGTTTGTCATAGCTAGAACCTGGAAACAACCTAAATGCCCCTCGACTAAAGAATGAATAGGGAAAATGTGGTACATTGACACAATAAAGTACTACACGGCTAAAAAAAAAATAACATCTTGAAATTTGCAGGCCAATGTGTTGAGCTAGAAAACATCATTTTTAGTGAGGTAACCCAGACCCAGAAAGACAATTATCATATGTACACACTCATAAGTGGTTTTTAGATATAAAGCAAAGAAAACCAGCCTACAAAGCGCAATCCCAGAGAACCTAGACAACAAAGAGGACACTAAGAGAGACATATATGGATCTAATCTACATGGGAAGTAGAAAAAAGAAAAGATCCCCAGAGTAGATTGGGATCATGGGGACCTTGGGAGAGGGTTAAAGGGGAAAGAAGAAGCAGGGAGGGGAGCAGAGAAAAATGTAGAACTCAATAAAAATTAGTAAAAAAGTTGAGATTTTCAAGATCTTACATCAACATTTAAAGGAGACCATAAGTATGAAGACACAGGCTTTTGACAACTGTTTTAATAAGGAAACAGATGAATAAAGTATGTTCAACAGTATGAATAAATAAATAAATAAATAAATAAAACAGAACAGGTATCAAGAAAAAGAAGGAGGAGGAGGAGGTCTCCCCAAGAGAGTCACCAGAGCTGTCTCTCTGGCAGATGCACAAAGACCATACAGAAATACATAAAATATAAAAAACAAGGTAATATTAATGTAAGGGAATAGATTGAATAGTGAGATTCCAGAGGCATCGTGATTAACATATGAAAGAAACTGATGGCAGAGAAAGATGGTCCTAATTAAACACCCAACCCCACCACACCACAGCCATTGCTACCACCTCCATCCCTACTCCCTCTGCTACCATCTCCACCATCACCACCACCTCCCGCACCACCACCTCCTTTTCCACCACCACCACCTCCTCTTCCTCCTCTTCCACCATCTGTTAGGAATATTTCCTAACACGAGCTCCCTGCCGATGCACAATTCCCAATCAAGCCAAATTAAGAAATATCCAGGTTTAATGGGAGTTCTGTGCTCTCAGGTGGCCCACAAACGTGATCTCTAGGAGGAAGGAAAAGGGACCAAGTGTTCTTTTTGGGGGGAACTCATTTAAATACCCTGGGGAAAGTGGTCCTGACCTGGCCTGCTGGGATTTGGAATCCAGACCAGGCCTGGGGGCTGGGATAGATGTGAGGGGCTGGGGCCTACGCTCCCAACTTGACACCACCATCTCCTCCTCCACCAACAACACCACCTCCACCACCACAACATGTAATAAAATAGAACACGTACAAAAATGTTCGCATATTTAAATGACCCACAAAACGGTTTCAGAACCCCAGGCTCATTCTTTTGGAAGCCTTGACCTGTCTCCAATTCTGGCCCATTCTTAAGCTCAGGCATCCTTTCCCTAATAAACTGTCTCCTTCCCTGTTACTAACCATGTGTCTCTGTCCATATTTTTATTCCAGGACTCAAGACTCTTGCAATCACTGCAGGTGCCTTCCAAACTCAGACCCATGCCTATAGCGGTGGCCAAGGTGCCCGCCATGTGGGAAGACTTACATCTGTAATCTCTTAAGAACAAGTTGCAGGGGAGTAGGAAATGCTTTCAAACTTCTCCATCTTCCTTAAGAAAGGCACCCATATCACCAGACAATCCATTTCTTCTTTTCCTTCTCCCCCTCCTTTCATTTTCTCCCAGGGCTGTTGTAAATGGTGGAAGAGCTCCCAGGAAGGTGTCCTAAGCAGCTTTAAACCTACAGTCATTTGATACTACATTCTATTGAAGAATTGCCCGGATCAGATGAGCCTGCATGTCTGTCTACATGTGCGCACGTGTGGGGGGGGGTTGTTGATTATTAGTTAATACAGGAGCACCCATCTCACTGTGATTGCCACCCTTCCCTGAGGCAAATGCTCTTCTATATAATATCTAGTATGTCCAAAAGAAAGCCAGAGAGTGAGCCAGCAGGCATCGCTCCTCAAGTTCTTGCATGACTGCTTGCTCTGACTTTCTTCGATGATGGACTGTGACCTGAAAATGGAAGCCAGATAAACCCTCCCCCCACCACTTAAGTTGTTTTGCTATGGTATTTTATCTCAGCAACAGAAATCTAAACACAGCAAGAAGCCAGATTGAGCCTTTGGGCCCCAGACCCAAGCTGTGCCTTCCTCCCCCTCTTACCTCCTCAGCTAAGGGTGCCCTATGGCAATAGATACTTTGACCTGCCTTGCTGGGCTCAGGTCTGGCCTTGTGCTGGGGCAAAGAAGCCTGTGCACCAGCAGCTGGAACATCTGCATTGAGCAGGGAAACTCACACAGATCCTCAGGTGCTGGGCAGGATGTATGCAGCCTGCTAAGGACTTTCCTCTGCTAGCCTGAGTAAATGAGAGACTATGGAGGTAGCGTGGAGTTCCTTAGCAGGAAAGGATACTTCATCTGAGTCTTGTTGTTTGTTGTTGTTGTTTATAAATCAGGACTACAAACTGGGATCATCCAAGACGTCAGAGCTGCTCCCTTTGTCTTTGCGCTGTATCCTGTCCTTGTAGATGGCCATGAAGGCCTGCGCATAAGGTACTGCAGACCATTTCCTCTGAATCTTACAAACTAAGTCCAGCTGCATAAGGCACCTTTCAGCTTTTGACCAAACGTCATCATCCAGATTATACTGAAGCCAGACTGTGTTGCAATAGAACTCTGGCATCTTTCTTAGGTTCCTGGACTGGACTTGTTCCTGTTCTTGAGGGTACACTGCAGCAGCGTCCAAAGGAACTGAAGGTAAACTTTTCAGCTCGAGTTGCTGTCCTCTCAGGACTAAGTCCCACAATATTGAGATGCAAGTATCTGCTATGAGCATCTCTGAGGTTATTGCTTCTGTTTGTGTGGAATAAGACCTCTCCTTAAAAGAAAAAAAGATGTTCAAAATTTCAGGTTGGTTAGTTCAGATGAAGTTGCTTGTATGAATTGTTCTAGCCTTTGTTTAGATTGTCATTCAGGTTAAAAGTGTATGTGGGTAAATGGTTTTATTATTTGTTTTCTTGTTTTCTGGAATTCATGCTCAAGAGAATGTCTCATGATGTAGGAGGGTCATCTGTGTATGTGTTACTTTCATTGGTTAATAAAGAAACTGCCCTAGCCTTTTGATAGGCTAGCCCTTGGGTGGGTGGAGGAGACCAAACAGAATTCTGGGAAGAAGAAAGCAGAGTCAGGAAGACGCCATGTTTCTCCTACCCAGGATGGACAGTGGTTAGACTCATGCTGGTTAGCCACAGTCAAGTGCCGATACACATTAATAGAAATGGGTTAATCAAGATGTGAAGTTAGCCAGTAAGAGGCTAGAGCTAATGGGCCAGGCAGTGTTTAAATGAATACAATTTTGTGTGTTGTTATTTCAGGTATAAAGCTAGCTGTGCGGGAGCCAGGTGGGACGAAAAGCAGGCCTGCTCGCCTCATTACTACAGTCTCATTATCTGGAGAACTAAATTCATACTCTCAGGAATGGGACTACAATGAACAAATGGGAAGAATTTACAATCAATTAGGATAGGTGGTCTAAGGAAACAGAGCATAGCAGGAGAGAAAAGTTAGCTAGACCTGATGCAGAGGGAGGACATTGTCACAGCCTGACTGTACCTTGTCTCCCAATTGGCAGTTTGGCACTTAGGCCATGGGCAGTGTTCTGTGTAGCCTTAGCTATCCTGGAACTCACTTTTTAGACCAGGCTGGCCTAGAACTCACAGAGATCTGCCTGCCTCTGCCTCCCAAGTGCTAGGATTAAAGGTATGCACCACCACCTGCAGACAGAGAAACAGAAAAAAAAGCAGTGTTAGCTGGGATAAACACTTGGGAATAGGAGGCTAACAGATCTGTGAATTCAAGGTCAACCTAGTCTACATAGAGAGTTCTAGGTCAGCCAGAATTACATAGTGAGACCCTGTCTCAAAAAAATAAGATGAAGTTCTACAAGTCCTTTGACTGTTTACTCCTGGAGGAGGAATGGGCTCAAGATCAAGGGGACATCCAACCAAAGATGATCATCAGTCTTTGTTAATAATAAAGTACTATTACCCCTGTAGGGTAAAATGGCCAGCCAAAGAAACACACCCTGACCTAGAACTAGAGCCAGCCAAAGAAACACACCCTGACCCTAAAACCAGAGCCAAAGAAATATACATTGACACTGAAACCAGAGCCAATGAAAGGAATGCACCCTAGCCCTGAAACTAGAGGCAAAAGTTAAAAAAAAAAAAGTCAGTGAAATAAACACACTTTGGTCCTGAAACCAGAACCAAAGAAACACACTCTGCCCTTGACCAACTGAGCACAAAACCAACCAGTCCCTGAGCAGGAAAACCAACCAATTCCTGAGCATAAAATCCAGCCAATTTCTGAGCTTATCTAAGCTCAGGGACTGAAATCTGACCTGAAAATCTGGAAAAACTCTACCCCTAAGAAGCCAAAGAAATAAGCCCCGTCCGTGCCTGTTCAGTTGGCAGCTGCCCTTTTCTTCCCTGGCAGAGGCAGCCATTCCCCTGGATTCCTCCCTCCCAATAAATCTCTTGAATGAATTTTGGGTGGAGATCTTCTTTTGCCAGAGAAGAGCAGAGAAGCAACAGACACTGGGAAACATTCTTAGCAGAGTGGAGCAGAGCTGAGCTGTAAAGGCTGTCTAAGAGAGGAGCAGGATTGCCACATCCTGCAGGGAGAGCACCCCCCCCCCACACTGAAGCACAGCTATAGGTATAGTCTGACTTCCCAACAGGAAACTTTTCTCTAACAGCTGTAGATATAGTCTGACATGCAGCAGTCAGGACTTCTTTCTCTTCACAGCTGTAGGTATAGTCTGACATGCAGCAGTCAGGACTTCTTTCTCTTCACAGCT
>NC_022018.1:20999538-21000688 GCF_000317375.1 Microtus ochrogaster
AGCTGTAGGTATAGTCTGACATGCAGCAGTCAGGACTTCTTTCTCTTCAGAGCTGTAGGTATAGTCTGACATGCAGCAGTCAGGACTTCTTTGTCTTCACAGCTGTAGGTATTCAGGATACCTTCCCTTCACAGCTGTAGGTATGGCCCAACTTCCAACAGTCAGGATAGCTTTCCCTCCAGAGCTGTAACACTTGCAATCCCAAGCTCTACAGTGGAGGAGAATAATTAAGGAACACACAACTCATTTCACATGGGAAAAGACCTCACTCTAAGTGATATCTCAACCGTTCTTCCAACAAGATTGACTGGCACAGTGAAAAATGTTTGTCAGGCATGTATACCCTGCATTCAGAACAGCTCCATTCACCCTACTTCTCCACCAAGCCTTGAGCCAGTTCAGAGGAAAGGCCCCTTGCCGCATGAGGATTGGCAGGCAGACTTTATTCATATGCCCCCTTGTGCAAGCTTCAAGTTGGTGTTGGTAGACACTGTTACTGGCTGGATGCAGGCTGAGAAGATGACCACGGTGGCAACGGCTACCCTAAAAGGAATTGTACCGGGGTCTGACCTCACCCACTCATCCCAGGGTGACAGGGGATCATCATTTACTTCACAGGGGACTCGGTCTATATCTAGAGCTCTGGGAAAAAAAATATTATCTACACACTGCTCAGAGAGCGCTGCCTTCAGGCAAAACTGAAATGACTAATCAAACCATTAACTATGTTCTAGGAAAGCCTTGCCAGGAATCCTCTGAGGATTACCTATCACCCTCATGAGAGTTAAAACAGCTCCAATGTCTAATGCTGGGATCAGATCCTAGAGCTACTGGAGAGTAGACCCTTTCTCATATGACCAGGTACAGAACAGACCTAAGGCAAACCCAACAAGCCCTATACAAAAATGGAAACAAGGTTATACTCAAACCAAAGGGTGGAACCTGAAAGACTGTGAACCCTGGAGACTGGGTTCCTCCTTAAAACCTAGAAAGATGCTCCTCACTGGGACCTTGAGAGCTCAGTCCAGTGCTCCACTGTGGGTCTCTGTCTCTATCTCCATCCATCACCAGGTGAAGGTTCTATGGTGATATGCAAGATATTCGTCAGTATTGCTATAGGATAGGCTCATTACAGGTTCCCTATCCTCAG
>NC_022018.1:21001249-21011946 GCF_000317375.1 Microtus ochrogaster
CTTTTCTCAATTAAAAAAAATTAAAAAAAAAAACCTAGAAAGATGGACCCGCAGAACATTTGGGTCCTCAATGGAATGGGCCCTTCCAAGTGGTCCTAAGTACTCTCCATAGTTACCAAACTGCTGGCAATTGACAGATGTGTTCAAACCCCTCCAGAGTAGAACCAAATGATACCCTGCACGTGAAGACCCACAAGAGAACAGCTACACCTGTGCACCCCTGAAAGCTCTTGAACTTCCCTTGACAAAACATTGTAACATCCTGATGACTGTTGGCTGCGGCTGTTCTGAAATCTGTCCTGCTCTGGCTCTTCCTGTTTCTCTCTCCTGGAACCAGAGTCCTGCACTTAAGCTTGGAGAGTTGTGTGCTCACGGCAGAATGGAACCTTTTCTCCTCAAAGCAAAACATCACCCATAATGATGTTTCTCCTGCTTTTGTCTTCTTCTTTACTCTTTTTTTCTAATAATTTTTTATTACTTTTTAAATAATACCATTGAAAATTTCCACTTCCTCCCCTCCTCCCACTTCCCTCCTGCTCCTCCACTCCCCCTCCCCCTCCTCCACCAGTCCTAAGAGAGGGCAGGGTGTGCTGCCCTGTGGGAAGTCCAAGGCCCTCCCCCTTCCATCCAGGCTTAGGAAGGTGTGCATCCAAATAGAATAGGATCCAAAAAAGTCAGTACATGCAGTAGAGACAAGTTCCAGTGCCATTATCATTGGCTTCTCAGTTTGCCCCAATTGTCAGCCACATTCAGAGGGTCCAGTTTGATCACATGTTCATTCAGAACCAGTCCAGCTGGATTTAGTGAGTTCCCATTAGCTCAGGCACACTGTCTCAGTGGGTGGATCAACCCCTCATGGTCCTGACTTTCTTGTTCATATTCTCCCTTCTTCTGCTCTTCATCTGGACCTTGGGAGCCCCGTCTAGTGCTCCCATGTAGGTCTCTGTCTCTATCTCCATTTGTCATTGGACGAAGGTTCTCTTCTTTGCTCTTTTGAGGAATAAGCATCTGCTGGCTCCCACCTTAAACAGGGTGTTGACCTGTTTAAATCCTACCAAATCCTCTAATTGTTAACTTTTTCTTAAGTTGCATCAGCTTCACAAGGGATAACTACCCCTGAGAGTCTTCCAATGTTGTGTGGGAAATTGTCCACACTACGACCTCATATGGAGTTCTTAAATAGACCCTATATAGACCCTATAGAAAGAGAACCTTATAAATGTGATAAGAGGTCGTCCCAGATGGAATGATCCAACTGGAAGGCTGCTCCCTTAGGACACATCTTCAAGTCAGAAGGCCACACGAACTTACTTTTTAAAAAAAGTTTCTATTTTCCTAATTTGAATGGAACTGGCCCATTCATAGATACTTGAAAAAGTTTCTCTGCCCAGTTCCAGTGTGCAATTTTTATGGGAATGAAAAGGACCTGACTCTCTCTCGAAGGCTAGATACAGCAACTGCAAACTAATCCATGGATAGGCACTGCCCAGATGAGTACCTTGGTCCAATAAAGTATCTTTGACAATGATGGGTAGATGTAATACTTTGGGTCCCATTACGTATGAGGCAGAAGATGGGGTTGTTTTCTCCATGAACTGCCAGGCTGTACACACCGGTGAAGGAAGGGGAGCCCCTGATCCTCAAGGAAGCACTGTACATTGATGGGTAGGTAAAAGAAAACCCTTTACAGTGGAGGGCATTAACCTACCTTCCAAAGACAGGGAATGTCTGCAATGATAAGAGCTAAGTAAGGTTCCAGCAGTCAGGGGCCAAATTCCTATCAATATGAATCTTAATAACAAGGGCAGAAAATCCTAATTCAATGCATTGACAGTGGGTCATTTCCAAGAGCCCTACACTGTAGCTTCCTCAGTGGCAGACTCAACGATGGGTAGGGCGGGATGTGTGGAAACACCTGGTGTTCTGTGGCTTACCAATCCTTAGTCCCCTAAAAGCGATGAAGTTGATCAAGTTGCCAAGATCAAATGGTCTGAAGAATCCTACCTGAAGATGTAGCCTCCTAGCTGTAAAGCTGACTATACCACAGAAGCTAGAGAACCACATGGGCTGAAGCTCTGCATCAGGGGTTCACATCAGGGTGATAGACATCACATGCTCTTGCCAGCAATGTGTGCTCAGGAGTACCCAAAGTGCCTGGGGGTTGCAGAGAGTGCCATTGGGAGAGGGAATCCACCCTTTCGGAGGTGGCAGAGAGACCACGCCAGTCCTGTACCAAGCTCAGGGAAACCTGGTGTGCTTTGGCAGATGCCGACGTGACCCTGCCACCAGATGTCAAATCCTTGTCATGATTTTCCCAGTAAAGTGCCACCTAGAAGATGACAAAACCAGAACTTACTAGGCTGAACTTGAGATATAAACCCCCTCAAATGGTAGAAAGTGACCAAAGTACCTACACTTCACAAGTCACAAAGGGTAACAAGGAGCTAATAAATGACCGAGACATACTACAGACCTTCTACCTGCAGGACTCACCCAGGGGAGAATCACTGCAGGCTTTACAGACCCACTCCTACTCTATGCAAGGGGGACTATGGCTTGAGAAGTCTCCATAGAAACGCTTCAAAAAGACAAGCTAGTAGCGATGCCACAGTCAGCCACCTGCAGCTCCCTGCTCTGAAACTACAAATTAGAATGGACAGACCCCTCAAGCCAGAGCAGGGACATGACAGCAGTTCATCGTGTAAGGATACAGCCAATAGAACAGTAGACACCAATGCCTGATGTGGCCCTGGGAAGCCTGAACCAGCCATAGATAGTTCACAGTATCAGCTCCAAGAGGGGAGGACCACGTTAGACATTTACATGTTATGAACATGGTCTAGCGAGGTTCAGGCATTTGAGAGGGAATCATTCCTAAAGAGACATTTATAATAATGTGACAGTGACACCTCCCTATGGTATCCTTTCCCTTTCCCCTAATAAATTTAACCGCACTTTTCTTGGGTGATGAGTTATAGCGCTGCTGTAGCAACCAGATACAGTGCCTGGTGCTTTGTCTCAGGGACATACGGAAGATTCAGAGTAAGGTAAGAACAGAAGGCACATGTCAGGGTCTGAAGTCACAGGGGCCTTGTCCTATGAAGTCAGCGACTGGAATAATAGATGCTAGCATGGGAAGTGCATTCCCAGCCACTTCTTTTCTACGAACCTGGTGAAACATAGGAGGATAACCTCTAACGGACAAGCAGAGAAGACCCATTTGGAACTAGTTAATATGACTCTGGGCGCTAGCACTCCACCCCTCTATCCTGCTCATGCACGTCCTTGTCCATCGAGTGTCCACAGCCAAGCACTAAGTAAACTGTCCAAACCCCGTAGAGACTCCCTAGCTCTTTCTTTGTTATCTTTCTGAAGTCTTTGAATATTTAAATGATAGTTAGCCAGGCAGATGGCAGACAATTAGGAATAATAGGAGAAGGCACAGGCATGGATTCTGTGATCTGGATGCAAGTTGGGCAGGAGACCTTCGAGTCACCTGACTGAACTTATTCTCCTGACTCGACTTTTTTCCAGTGACAAAGGGGCCCATTGATTCCCAGCACTTTCTGGGAGAGGCACCGATGTATTGTGACATACTTCAAGAAGTGGGTGGAAGCCTCTGACAAGCACTTTTGTTGACAGCTCTTAAGGACACTGGGTCACAGTGAAGTTGTGGTCCCTTTTGTTGTGGAGCTGGCACTCCACCCAAGCTGAATGGGATGGTCATAACGTCAGCAACAGAACTGTGTAGCAAGCAGCAAAAAGCACGCACTGGCAGAGCAAGCAGTGGAATCACTAACTAATAGATCCATCATGCGAGAAACAAAACAAAACTTTCCTTGAATTGACTATCAGTGTGGAAAGCAAAACAAAACAAAAATCCAGCAGGCCAGAAAGATAGGGAGAGAGGGAGGGAAAGTGGGATTAGTGTTTTAATGGATTTAGGTGAGGCCTAGGAGGTTGACTGGTAAACAGAATGAGGAGATGGCTATCCTTGTTAAAGGCTGAATCCATGCACCAATGCGTGGTGATCTGTATGATTTATTTTTCCATTGTTGTGGTAAAATATCATAGCAAAGAGGAACTTACAGAAGAGCCTATTTTGGCTTTTGGTTCAAGGAGGAAGGAAGTGGTTCATAATGATGGGGAAGGCATGCCAACAAGAGACCACAGCAGGAAACTAGGAGCTCACATCCTCAAAAACACACACAAAGCAGAAGTAGGCTTTCTAATCTCCCAAACAGGACCTCCAGCTGAGACCCGGGGCCCACAGGGGATAATTCCCACTCACCATATGGTCCACATAATTAAATCAGTTGCTGTGACATACAAAAACCTGCGATAACTGGGTAAGAGAAGTGTTATCATTCCCACTGATGGGTTAGATGTGGGGTGAGAAAGCCACCACACCATTGTCACATCCCCTGGCATCACTAGATGCACAATATGGCTTGAATGAAAACATCCTTCACAGGTCTATATGCAAGGGGTTTGGTTGTCTGCTGGACTTCCAGAAGTAACCGGGTCCTGAAGGCTCTGTCCTAATCCATGAATTAATCCCATGATAGATTTGTAATATGGCATTATGGAAAGATGACTAAAAGGGGGGGGGGACTTGTTGGAGGAAGTCTGCCTTTGGGGGAGCTACCTTGTCCTTGGCTCCTGTCTGTGTTCTGGCTGTCATGAGGTGAGCTGTGTTGTTCCAACATGCAATTCCCATCATGACATTCATGCCCAGAAGCAACGAAGCCATTTAACATCAAATCAAAATCTTGGAAACTATGAGCCAGAATAAATCTTCCTCCTTCTAGATTACAGGCCTGATGTGTAATTTCTCAGGGTCCCTCCCTCTTCCTCTGTCTTTCCCTCCTTCCCTCTGCGTGTGTGTGTGTGTGTGTGTGTGTGTGTGTGTGTGTGTGTGTGTGTACGTGTGTGTGTTCTCGCTCTTCTTGTGGTGCTGGACTAACCCTACATACAGTCACATGCACGTTAGATACATGTCTACATTTGCACGTTTCTACATTTGTGGAGGGCTCCTCCAGGGTAGGTATCACACTTTGTATTTCCACTATGTTCTGCAAGAGGCAAAAGACCCAAGAGGAAAAAAACAAAACCCTCAGGTTAGAAAATGCAAGTGCTATTGTAGACAGAGAAAGGCTAGGAGCGAGCTCTAAGTGAAGTATTGATCTGCTGTAAGGAAATAAATACATAGTCTAACCCTTGGAGCAACTTCCAAAGTGTTGGATTCCCGATGGAGCCACTAAAATAAATAAATACATAGTCTAACCCTTGGAGTGGCTTCCAAAGGGTTGGATTCCCAATGGAGCCACTAAAATGCTCAGAAGGAGGTAGAGGGGCAGGGCCCAAGGCTAAGACTCTGTGCAACTGCAGAACTGTTCAGAACCAGCAAGGATGACCAGTCTGGCCAGTACCAGGCTCCACGGTGTTTATGTTGTAAGACACTGAATTAAAGACAGCATTTTGAATTGTTTTGTAAAATGACATTTACATGATGGAAAGTGTTAACAATGAATTCTTAAAATAAGATTGATAAGCCAAAGGAATGAGAAGGTCAGTAGGCGTAAACTTTCACTTTATGGACTTCCTTGTCCTCACACTCCCTCTGCTTGTCATAGTAGTAGAAAGTATTGTCCCTCCGTTGAAGCTTCTTCACGTAGCCTGTCTCTGGCCAGCGGTCTACCTGCACGGGAAGGGCGAGAATGAGAATGTGGTCACGCCAGTTTTATTTCATATCATTTTACCATCAAACAACTTGTATCAAAAATCAAAGTCTGGGGTTGGGGAGATGGCTCAGAGGTTAAGAGCACTGGTTGCTCTTCCAGAGGTCCTGAGTTCAATTCCCAGCAGCCACATGGTGGCTCACAATCACCCCCTAATGAGATCTGTGTGCCGTGCAGGCATGTAGGCAGGCAGAACACTGGATAGGCTGAGGTAAAGTTTTAAGATCCTTCTGCTTTTGGGGAGAGCACTGTGTGCTCACATAGAGCAAACGTTAGTTTCCGGCCTTCCTCTGGAGGACACAACACTGAAAGGTGCTTCTCTTTACAGGCCAGTTTCGAGGTTTCAGCGTCTACACCACGGCCAAGATTGGAGATACATGCCAAATAATTTAAAATGTGTTGTTTTTAGGTTTCTGAGTGATTGGAAGCATTACAAGTTCAACAATGAGTGCTTCCGGAGGAAATTGGGGGAGCCCAGACCCCTGCGCTAACAGCTATGCTGATCACAGGCTTTAGTCTAGGAATTAAGCAGTGGTTCTCAACCTGTGGGTCACAACCCTTTGGGGTTAAAGGACCCTTACAGAGATCGCTTATCAGATATCCTGCATATCATATATTTGTATTACAATTCATACATAACATTAGCAAAATTATAGTTATGAAATAGCAATGAAGTACTTTATGGTTGGGGTCACCACAACATAAGGAACTGTATTAAATGTCACAGAATTAGAAAGGTTGAGAACTCTGGACTAAAGGAAGGCACCTATGCACTTCTACCCAAGCTTCAAGTTGATGATCAAGTCCAATTTTTAATAGAACTTGAACCCATAGAGCCTTCAGCAATCCTTTCTTCTCCCCATTAGTCCCTGTTCTGTCTCATTTGTTTATCGTTTGCCTTGATCTGGTTTGCATGCTTTCTTCTTTCTCTCCAGGTTCAGTGTTATGCTTTCTTGATCAGGTTGGTAAGTGGTGGCTTTGTTGTTAGTTTCAGACAATATTTCATGTAATTTGCTCTCTGTGGAAAGTAGCCCAAGGATGACCTTGAACTTCTGATCTTTTGCGTCCACCTGAGGATTACAGGCGTGTAATTACAACCGTGCTCGGTTGATGTGGTGTTAGAAGTGGAGCCCAGGGTGGCTTCATGCATGAGGCAAGCACTCTACTAACAAAGCTACATGTCCAGCCACAGTGTGTGCGTGCGTGTGTGTGTGCGTGCATGTGTGTGCGTGCGTGTGTGTGTGTGTGTGTGCGCGTGTGCGCGCGCGCGCTCAAGCACACACATATGTGTTCTAGGAACTTGTTAAGTCTCAAGTAATAACTTTTCTTTGGTCTATAACTCATCACAGTGCATTCTGGGACCCAATGTGTTCTTTTTATTGATAAAAATGGTCCTTCTGAATTTTGTGAGATACACTTTATCATTATCAAAAGTTCAAGTTTTGGAAAATCAAACCTTTTCTTTAAGAGGGTCGATACAGGCAGCCCTTCCCTTTCCCAGCCCTCCTATAAATCACAGCCTGCAACTGGAAGGGAAAATGAGTGCACTATTTGGTGAACCGTGTCTACTATTTTCTGGTAAATTTGCCCGCTTTTTCCTTTCCAACTCTTTCACCTACTTTTGCTTGAGACAAACTCTCCCAATGTAGCCCAAGCTTAAGATCCCGAGTCTTCTGAGAGCTGGGATCTCAGGCATGTGTCACAATGCCCAGACCTTGCCTTGTGTCTTCTCTCGCCTGTTTTGATTATGTGACAGAAACAGACCCCACACATCTGGTCAGCGTGGCAGGTGCAGCTACATTTGCTTTGTAGGAAAACAGCTACAAAGCTTGTTTCTAACGCTTAAGTCAGAGCTGCCACCCACAGGGAAAGGGGGTGTTCCCAAGATGCTGGGACAGATTCTTATCCCTTCACCAGGTTCCAAAGACACCCTTGTTAGTGTGTACACACCTACTGGCTCTTCAGAGAACTCCAGGTCGCTCTGTAAGCATCAACTATAAGAATTGCAGGAGGGAAAACTCCATGGTCAGGTAAATGGTCAAATCGGGAGGCACCCAATGGTGTGAGTTATCTAGCTTGCTATCCATTAATGTTAAATTGGTTGTTAATTGTAGAGTGTAGCTACACAGACATGTTTGCTCCTGTAATCCCAGAGCCTGGGAAGCTCTAGTAGGAGGATTGATGCTTATCTGAGGTGCTTAGTGAATTCAAGGTCAGCCTAGTTTCGAGTGAGATCTTATCTTAAGAAAAAAAAGAGAAAAGAAAAGAAGAAGCCAATATATACAACTCCTTTCTAATTTACTGTCAAAATAAGCAGAGAGGAAATAATGTTTGACCACAACTGAATATATGATAATAGTTACCAGAGTAAGGAAAATGACCGTTTGAAGACTCCTGTATCAGAGAGCGTAGTAGTTCAGAAAGTGAATGTGCCCAGCCAAAGGAGCACACTGGCCCACAACTTATAGACCACCTTCAGGGGCTTTTGTCTCCCTCTCTTGAGACAGGCGTTTCAGAGAATTCCTTTCAGTGGTGTTTTGTTACTCTGTTATTAAGATACTTTTCCCCCTCTGTGAAGCTGGTTTTTTAGCAAGCTTGAAGAGCCATCAATCTTACCATAGCGCCTTGCTTCACTTGTCTGTACTCGATCTCGTCCCGATACCCTGCTTGCTGGAATCTGTACAGGTTCTCTATTTCTTCTGACCATTTTTTGGCGCGACTTATGGATTTCGGTTTCACATCAGAACTCGCCATGGCTATGGAGGCCTTCCTAGCAATTATTTCTGAAAGAGGTTAGAACAATTTAGTAGGTAACATGCTGACTGCAATTTTCAAAACATTTAGAATGAACAATAACAAGAAAAAAAAAGAGAACCTTGCTGGGCGGTGGTGGCACACACCTTTAATCCCAGCACTTGGGAGGCAGAGGCAGGCGGATCTCTGTGAGTTCAAGACCAACCTGGTCTACAAGAGCTAGTTCCAGGACAGGCACCAAAGTTATAGAGAAACCCTTTCTCAAAAAAATAATAATAAAATAAAATAAAACAAAAGACCTCAGCAAAATTTCACACTTTAACATTCATTTCCAAGACTGTTATTTTGGGGAAAACAAAACAATGCGCCCAAAATATTCTTAAGCCCTGGAAGACACGCAGAGAATAGCTAATTTCACCATCAAGATTGTATTTGGAGTTGCTAAGTAATGTTCCAAAATAGCCATTCTTGGTTTCTGGACACTAGATAGTGTACATTTACGAAAACACACTGTCAATTGTATCTGCTCACTATATCGTCAAAATATCCCACCACTGTTCCATCGATTTATAGTCTCTCTCTCTTTCTCGCTCTCTTCCTCTCCTCCCTCTTTTAAAACAGGAACCTCAGGACAATCATTCTTAGCAAGGCACAGTGACGGACTTGGGAGGCCAAGGCAGGAGGACCTGGGGTGAGGCCGCTCCGCGCTGCCTACAAATCACTCTTCTTTCTCTCCCCTTCTTGTTCCCGAGATGCACCTCCATTAATTTCTGAAGACATCGTAATCTATCTTCTTGGGTCACAGTGTCACACCGCCCTCTGGTGGACTAGCATGGGAGGACAACTGGACCAATTCCATGCTACGGCTTCCGGGGTTGCTATTGGTCATTCAGCTATCCAAGCTTGATTCATATTAACTGTCTATATAGCAAACTTCTATTGCTGAGCTTTTCCCCGGTTACTGGGACTGAACTCAGGACCTCATGAGTCCTAGGCAAGCATTCTACCACTGAGCTACACACCCCAACACCACAGTCAGTTTTTCAAAGGCATTGTCTTGTATTTGTTTTTCTCAAATACTTATTTTGTTACAAAAGATTATTTAACTGACACAAAGTACCCAAAATTTTCACCATGATTCCTTGAATCCATTCTATTAAAAAATTTTATTTTGTCTAAAATTCATTGACATAATTCATAAAGAAGATCCTTAAGGGAATTTATGTATTTTTGATCACTGCAACAAATTCTCATTAGGTTATTATTTTAAAGGCCAAGAAACACATTAAAGTACAATGATAGGAAAGGAAAGACTATCCTCATATCAATTAGAGATATCCCTCCTTGCCACTGGGTGAACAGCATCCCAAACATAGGATGAATCAGGAGCATATGAGCAGACTCACAGCAAGTGCCTTTACAATTGGAATACATTTAGCTTTAAAGAGGGAAAAGCAGGAAAAGGGAAAGACAGACTTGCTGGATTTCCTTGACTATTTCCTCAGTGTGGAAAATGTAGTCTTCAAGTCTCTTCTCACGGTTAGTAAAAGCGGGGCTATCAGGAGACTGAGGCCTTGGTTTAGCTTCTGGTTTGAGTACTCAGGGGCTGACCTGGGACAGAGAGGAGCTCGTCTACGCTCCCCCTGCGACCTCTAGATATTTTTGCCCCATTGCTTACATTATCACATTCTAAATAGAAGGCTGTTTACATTCTCTTTGGAAATCACAGTCCCACCTTTGTTCGGTTTAGCTCCAGAGTTAAACTAATGTAAGTGAAATCACTGGACTAGTATAGCTCTAATTCTGATGAAAATAGCAACCACACACCGGATAAAGAATCAGGACTGCCTTGTGCATTTTTTCCAGTGTGCAAACTGACGTGCACATTGGTTAGACTAGAAAAGATTAGGCCTTTGTTAGAGTGTGTGTTTTTAACAATTTTTGACTCAGTTATTTTAGATTTAGGTTCATGCTGCCTCTTATTGACTTCATTGTTACAGTATTGTGAGAGTCTTTTTAAAATAGGGAAAGCCTGACAAAGCAAAAAGATTTCTTATTTTATAATTCCATTCATTTCACTGTGAAATTCTTTACATCCCCAAGGCACCATTCACTAGCGATGACTAACAAGTGAGTTGAAAAGATGTAGCAGAGCTTGGCAGTCCACTCCTGTAGGGGAGCTCACACACACACACACACACA
>NC_022018.1:21012046-21027550 GCF_000317375.1 Microtus ochrogaster
ACACACACACACACACACACATATGATTTGAAGAATCAAGAGAGGGAAAAATGTGAATTCATTTATTAAAGATACATTCAAGCCAGGTGTAGTGGTGCGCATGTTTAATCCATGCAGAGACAATTGAGTTTCTGTGAGTTTCAGACCAGCTGCTTGTTCCAGGACAGCCAAAGCTACACAGCGAGACTGTATCCGACAACAAACAAACAAAGTAAACCCACTCGAGTGGCTAGAGAGATTGCACAGTGGCTACAGCTTCTGAAGTTTAATCTCAGCACCAACTCAAGCACTCACAGGCACCAGAACCTCCAACCCCTAGGAGGCCCATCAGCACCCTCTGCTGGTCTCTATGGGCACTGCACCCATGTGTACACGGCTTCTTAAGACATGAATACATGTCATAAAAATAATTCTAAAATAATAAAAAAAACTTTTAAAATATTCAAAACTAGTCATATTTTCTATGAAGTTAGTGGCTGAATCACTTTACTGTGTCTATAGACAAATCTTGTTTTCTTAGGTTTGTGGTTTGGCGTTAGTTTTGTTTCCCCATCATTTTTACTCTAGGCTTAGCTGTTTGACAATAGGATGCTTTGATTTGCTTGTATCATTCAAAAATATTTGCATTAAGCAAGAATCATACACTTTTGTTGACTCCCCATGGGAAGCCTTACCCTTTCTGAGGAGTGGATGGGGGTGGAGCAGGAGGAGGGGAGGGAGTGGGAGCAGGGATAGATGTAAAATAAGAAAAGATTGTATTTAAAAATTCTTCATTAAAAGTAATAACCTTGAAGATAAAAAGATATTTTCCTGACTGCCACGTCTTTTGCCACTTTCAGCGTAAGCAACACACAGGAAACTTCTGCAGGCTACGGGAGGAGGAAAAAGGTGCCACACCAAGGCAAAGCTTCAGGAAGGGAAGTTTTTCTCAGCGGGAATGCCCATCTTAAAGACATTATCTATCAGACATCTGGAAATGTAACGCCAATTTCATCATAACAGAACGAGACTATTTCGTGTCTAGTTTAGGAAAAGGCAAACGGAAAGTGAGCCTCGTGAAGCTCTGTGAAGTACTCTGTGCTCGGGATCGCACAGACAGACCACCTGCCCAGAGCAGGTGCTGCAGTTCAAACAACGTCAGCAGGAACTTCCTCGGGTGCTGAACAGCATTTACTTTCAACCTCTGTCTCTGAGCTAACGTATCTATGACTGTGAGGAAAACAGATTTGTTACTTAGCAGACCACTAGGTAAGAATTTTATAATAACAAAAATCGACAGAAGGTATTCCCTTGCTCTGTTCTAACCTGCCCCTCTTATGTCCATAATTATGTCAATGTAATTGACAAATGCATTATTTTTTCACCTGACTTTTGCTCTATGGTAACAAACTTCATTTATTCTCTTCCATGGTGGAAGATAGCAAGCAGAGTAACCTGAATCCATGTTCTCACGCCATGGCCACGCTCACATTTATCTAGAATTAACTATCCCTTACTATCTTTGGAATGGGAGCTACGTTTTGAAGAGATAAACTAAAATTCACAAAGAACTTGACATTCCTTGCTTAAATACTTCAGTGAATATGGGAAAATACAATGCCATTGCTACTTCTGATAGTGACACTCGGGACTTTAAAATGCAGTGCTTTACTTTGGCCATTGGGGCAGGGGGACTAATAAAAATGCATTTGTCTTACTGACATGAAGTGTCTCAGACACTGTGACCTGACATCTCTAGGTGGGAAAGAAGTCAAACAGGAGTGAAAAGGAGAACAGGGCTTTTGTAAAACTTCAGTCATGACTAAAGGGAAATCAGAAAAGCTGGTAGACATTAAACTGAGAAAAACAAGAAACCAAAGTGCCCAGAAAACAAACAAAACCAAACAAACAAAAAACATTGTGGAAAAACCCACATCTGACTGAACTTGATATTTTAAAAAAAAAGATATGTGACCCTTTTATTTTGTTTTGTTTTTATTGAGTTATATATTTTTCTCTGCTCCCCTCCTTTCCTGTCCCCTCCCCTTCTATCCTCTGCCAATGTCCCCATGCTCCCAATTTACTCAGAAGATCTTGTCTTTTTCTGCTTTCCATGTAGAATAGATGCACTTCTGGCTCTCTTAGGGTCCTCATTGTTGTCTAGGTTCTCTGGGATTGTGAATTGTAGGCTGTATTTTCTTTGCTTTACGTCTAAAAGTCACTTACGAATGAGTACATATGATATTTGTCTTTCTGGGTCTGGGTTACCTCACTCAGTATGATGTTCTCTAGATCCATCCATTTGTCTACAAATTTCAAGATGTCATTTTTTTTCTGCTGTCTCCATTATCCTTATCCATTATTCAGTCGAGGGACATTTAGGTTGTTCCCAGGTTCTGGCTATGACAAAAAATGCTGCTATGAACATAGTTGAGCACATGACCTTGTGGTATGATTGAGCATCCTTTGGATATATACCCAAAAGTGGTATTGCTGGGTCTTGAGGAAGGTTGTTTCCTAATTTTCTGAGAAATTGCCATACTGATATCCAAAGTGGCTGTAGCAGTTTGCACTCCAACCAGCAATGCAGGAGTGTTCCCTTTCCCCCACAACCTCTCCAGCATAAGTTGTCATCAGTGTTTTTGATTGTGGTCATTCTTACAGGTGAAAGGTGGGATCTTGGAGTTGTTTTGATTTACATTTCTTTGATGGCTAAAGATGTTGACAATTTTCTTAAATGCCTTTCGGCCATATTAGATTCCTCTGTTGAGAGTTCTCTGTTTAGGTCTGTACTCCATTTTTTTGAGTTCTTTGTATATTTTGGAGATCAGCCCTCTGTCCAATGTGGGTTGGTGAAGATCTCCCATTTTGTAGGCTGCTGTTTTGTCTTGTTGACTGTCCTTTGCTTTACAGAAGCTTCTCAGTTAATTTCAGGAGGTCCCATTTATTAATTTTTTTTCTCAGTGTCTGTGCTACTGAGGTTTTAGGAAGTGGTAGCCTGTGCCAATGTGTTCAAGTATACTTTCCATTTTCTCTTCTATGAGGTTTAGTGTGGTTGATTTTATGTTGAGGTCTTTGATCCATTTGGACTTGACTTTTGTGCATGGTGATAAATATGGATCTATTTTCATTCTTCTACATGTTGATATCTAGTTATGCCAGCACCATTTGTTGAATATGCTTTTTTTATCCATTGTATATTTTTTTGCTTCTTTGTGAAAAATCAGGTTTTCATAGGTTCGTGGACTGATATCCGGGCCTTCAGCTCGGTTCCATTGGTCCTCCTGTCTGTTTTTATGCCAATACCAAGCTGTTTTCTGTACTGTAATTCTGTAGCAGAGCTTGAAGTCAGGGATTGTGATGCCTCCAGAAGTTATTTTATTGTACAAGATTGTTTTGGCTATCCTGGATTTTTTGCTTTTCCATATGAAGTTGAGTATTGTTCTTTTGAGGTCTGTGAAGAATTTTGTTGGGATTTTGATGGGCATTGCATTGAATCTGTAGATTGATTTTGGTAAGATTGCCATTTTTACTATGTTAATTCTACTTACCCAAGAGCATGGGAGGTCTTTCCAACTTCTAGTGTCTTCTTCAATTTCTTTCTTCAATGATTTAAAATTCAGGTCTTTCACTTGTTTGCTCTTCCGATCTCCCAAGATATTTTATGCTGTTTATGGCTATTGTGAAGGGTGATGTTTCTCTGATTTCATTCTCAGTCTGTTTATCATCTGTGTACAGGAGGGCTACTGATTTTTTTCGAGTTAATCTTGTATCCTGCTACATTACTGAAGATGTTTATGAGTTGTAGAAGTTCCTTGATACAATTTTTGTGGTCGGTATGTAAACTATCATATCATCAACAAACAGCGAGAGTTTGACTTCTTCTTTTCCAATTTGTATACCCTTGATCTCCTTTTGTTGTCTTATTGTCTAGCTAGGACCTGAAGTACTATATTGAATAGATAAGGAGAGAATAGAAAACTTTGTTTTGTTACTGATTTCAGTGGGATCACTGTGAGTTCCTCTCCATTTAGTCTGATGTTGGCTGTTGGCTGCATATTGCCTTTATTATGTTTAGGTATGTCCCTTGTATCCCTGCTCTCTCCAACACCTTTATCATGAAGGGATGTTGTATTTTGTCGAAGGCTTTTTCAGCATCTAATGAGATGATCATGTGGGATTTTTTTCCACTGTGTTTATATGGTGAATTACATTGACAGATGTTCGTATGCTGAAGCATCCCTGCATCTCTGGGATGAAGTCAACTTGATCATGGTGGATGATTTTTCTGATGTGATCTTGGACTTAGTTTGCCAATATTTTAATGAGTAATTTTCCATCAATGTATATAAGTGAGATTGGTCTGGTAATTCTTTTTCTTAGCAATGTTTTTGTGTGGTTTGGGTATCAGAGTAATTGTAGCTTCGGAAAAAAGAGTTTGACAATGTTCCTTCTGTTTCTACTTCATGGAACATTTGAGGAGTATTGGTATTAGTTCTTTGAAAATTTTGTATAATTCTTCACTGAAACTATCTGATTCTGAATTTTTTTTTGTTTTGAGACTTTGGTGACTTTCTATTTCTTTAGCAGTATAGTTCTATTTAATTTGCTTATCTGGTCTTGATTTAATTTTGGTAAGTGATTTTTATCCAGAAAATTGCTCATTTCCTTTAAGTTTTCCAATTTTGTGGAGTACAGGTTTTTGAAATATAACCTAATGATTCTCTGGATTTCCTCCATGTCTGTTGTTATGTCCCCCTTTCACTTCTAATTTTTTTTAATTTGGATATTCCCTCTCTGCCTTTTGTTTAGTTTGGATAAAGGTTTGTCTATTTTGTTGATTTTTCTCGAAGAATCAACTCCTTGTCTCATTGATTCTTTGTATTGTCTTCTTTGTTTCCTTTTTGTTGATTTCAGCTCTCACTTTGATTGTTTCCTGCCATCTAGTCCTCCTGGGTGAGTTTGCTTCTTTTTGTTCTAGAGTTTTCAGGTGCTCTGTTAACTCACTAATGTGGGATTTTTCCAACTTCTTTAGATAAGCATTTAGTGCTGTGAACTTTCCTCTTAACACTGCTTTCATTGTGTTCCATAAATTTGGGTATGTTGTATGATCATTTTCACTGAATTTTAGGAAGTCTTTCACCTCATTCTTTTTTTCTTCCTTGACCCATTGATGATTCAGGTGATCATTGTTTAATTTCTATGTGTTTGTGGGTTTTCTGGAATTAGTGTTGATGTTGAATTCTAATTTTAAGCCATAGTGATCTGATAAGATACATGGGGTTGTTCCAATGTTTTTGTTTCTGTTGAGGTTTGCTTTGTTACCGAGTATGTGGTCAATTTTTGAGAAGGATCCATGAGGTGTTGAAAAGAAGGTATATTCCTTTATGTTTGGATGGAATGTTCTATAGATGTCTGTTAAGTTCATTTGTGTCATAACATCTGTTAGTTCCCTTATTTCTCTGTTCATTTTTTTGTCTGACTGACCTGTCCAGTGGTGAGAGGGGAGTGATAGTCTTCCACTATTAGTGTGTGGGTTTTAATGTGTGATTTAAGCTTTAGAAGTATTTCTTTTACATATGAGTGTGCCTTTGTATTTGGGGCATAGATGTTCAGTATTGAGATTTCCTCTTGATAGATTTTTCCTATGACTAATATGAAATGTACTTCTTTGTCTCTTTTGATTGATTTTAGTTTGTAATCTATTTTACTAGATATTAGGATAGCTACACCAGCTTGTTTCTTAGGTCCATTTGATTGGTCCATTTTTTCTAACCCTTTACTCTGAGATGATGTCTGTTTTTGAGGTTGAGATGTGTTTCTTGTGTGTAGCAGAAAGATGGATTCTGTTTTCGTATGCAATCTGTTAGCCTGTGTCTTTTTATAGGTGAGTGAGCCCATTCATAGTAAGGGATATTAGTGGCCAGTGATTGCTCGTTCCTGTTTAGTTTCTGTTGGTGGTGATGTTATTGTGTGTGTTTCCCATTTTGGGGATTTGCTGCTGTGAGATCATCTATTGTCTGTGTTTTTGTGGATGTAGTCAACTTTCTTAGGTTGGAGTTTTCCTTTTAGTACGTTGTGTAGGGCTGGGTTTGTGTCTAGGTTTTGGTTAAATCTGGTTCTGCCATGGCATACCTTGTTTTGTCTGTCTATGGTGATTGAAAGTTTTGCTGGATATAGTAGTCTGTGCTGGCATCCTTGGTCTCTTAATGTCTGCATAACACTTGACCAGGACCTTCTGGCTTTCATTGTTTCTATTGAGAAGTCAGGTATAATTCTGATAGGTCTGTAGTTATATGGTACTGGCCTTTTTCCATTGCTGCTCTTAATATTCTTTCTTTTTTTTTTTTTTTTTTTTTGGTTTTTTGAGACAGGGTTTCTCTGTAGCTTTGGTGTCCGTCCCGGAACTATCTTTCTTTAATCTATATGTTTAGTGTGTTGATTATTATGTGGTGAGGGGAGCTTTTTTTTTTTATTGATCCAGTCTATTTGGTGTTCTGTAATCTTCTTGTATGTTCATATGCATATCTTTCTTTAGGTTAGGAAAATTTCCTTCTATGATTTTGTTGAATATATTTTCTGTACTTTTGAGCAATACTTTTCTCCTTCTTCTATCCCTTATTATTCTTAGGCTTTGTCTTTTCTTCATGTATCATATATTTCCTGGATAGTTTGTGTTAAGCTTTTATTAGATTTAATTTTTTCTTTGACCAACGAGTCTGTTTCTTCTATTGTATCTTCAGTGCTTGAGATTCTCTCTTCCATCTCTTGTATTCTGCTGTTCATGCTTGAATTTGTGGTTCCTGATCGTTTTCTCATGATTGCTCTTTCTATAATTCCCTCGGTTTGTATTTTCTTTATTGTCTCTATTTCAGTTTTCTAGTGCTAAATAGTTTCTTTCATCGGTTTGATTGCTTTTTCTTGGTTTTCTTTAATGGATTTGTTGATTTCTTCCAATTGTTTGTTTGTCTTTTCCTCCATTTCTTTGAAGGATTTGTCATTTCCTCTTTAAGGGCCTCAAATATTCTTCTAAAGTTATTTTTAGGTCATTTTTTTCTGCTTCATCTTTATTGGGGTGTTCAAGTCTTGCTGCTGTAGGGTCACTAGTTTTCATTGGTGTCATGTTGCTATTTGTGGTCTTGAGAATAATTCCTACCTTGTCTATCAATCTTTTCCTCTAATTGATATAGTTGGGCTGTGTCTCTGGTGATCAATCTTCCAAGTGCCAGGGTATCCAAGACTCAGATGGTTGCTCCTTGTGGTGCAGTCAGGGCCACAGTTCTAGTCACCCCAGAGGGCAGACCACGGGTCTAGTCATCCGAGAGGTCACTCGGTGTTCCCGGTCTCCGTGCTCTTCGAGGGTCATTCTGGCCTGCTCCCATAGAAGTTGCTTGCTTGAGGCTGTTCCTGCTGATGTGGCTGGCTCAAGCCTGCTCTGGCTGAGGTTACTAGCTCATACCTATTCCCACAGATATCCCTGGCTCGGGCCTTCTCCCACAGAGGCCCTTGGCTTGGGCCCAGCCCCAAAGAGGTCTCTGGCTCAGGCCTGCTCCCTCGGTGGTTGCTCCTGTGGAGATGTAGCCTTGTACTCATGGAGTATTTAATTTATCCAGTGAGGAGCCTTACTTTTTAGGTTAGTAATAGGGATTTCAGATTTTCTTCCCTTTTTCTCAACTTCTAAAGAAAGTTCCACATCTCTTCTTAGGAAATGCTGTGGTGTTTCTCTTCGTGGATCCAAATTAGTCAATTCAGCAAGTATTTCTGTCCAGTCAGGAACTTGTTGCAAGGGTTCATGATAAGGCTTGAACTGAAGGCCTTTACTTCCGCTTCTAGAAGACCAGGAGGGATGGGAGGGCCCCGAATGAACTTGTAAACCACGCCATACAGATCAACAAATCAGAAGGTGGAAGAAACTATGGCAGCCAAGTGTTCCTTGGTTGATTATGAAGTTTACCGGAAAGATATATAGCTAGATCCAGAAGCGGCTTATTTGGCCAAGGAGGAAACATGGATGGAAGTGCAGTTTAGCATACAGCAAACTTCTTCCCCAGGAATTGAGCCAAACCCGAGCTTCCATGAAACAGTTAAAACTACAGAAACTGTTGGAGGAATTACTGACCAGACTTAACATGCTAGGACACAATTACATCTTGTTGAAGTCCAGATGATAAAATATATCACAACCATTCCAGATAAAACCTGAGAAAGACACCAGGCTGCAGCCCTGGAGGGTTAGGGAATGAGTAAGATGGCCATGGGATAGTCTATAATCCTTACCGTGGTCCACAGAGCAAGGTCTACATTGGGTAGTCTGGGGAAAAAAAGCATTCAGCATGACCGGTGTGCATCCCACCACACTCAACGCAAGAGGTTTGTATATAAATTTGTTTGTAACCAGAAGACACTTATTTTATCTTTGGCACTGGGTCTCATATTGTCCAAGGCGGGCTCGAACTCCTGAGGATGATCTTGAACTTCTGATCCTCCTGGCTTCACATCCCAAGAGACGGGATTTCAGGCATTTGTATCACACCTAGTTTTATGGAATGCTGTTATAAATGTGTGCTAATAAATTGGGGATATTATTTAGCTGTCTTCTCCCCTGATTAATGGTGATGTTCAGGCCTGATGTTTCTTTAAAAACGGCTATTCTCCCAAATATTTTTAGTGAAGCATGTTGGATTTTTTTTGTCCATTTTATTCTACTGCCTTTCATAAAGAATGGGTGAATCTTTGAAATAGCACAAAGTTGTTTTAAAATTCATAACTGCAAAGCAGACTAACAATGTCATCAGATGTAAAGGATATACAAATATCAATGCTTCAATATTAGACTTGTTGCCAGGAAAAAAGAATCCTCAATCTTTTGTGAAAGGAATACTTTTTCATTAATTTTTACTCTGTGAAGACAATACCACAATAACAACTGTATATATATATATATATATATATATATATATATATGTTTCTGTTTTTGCAAGGCTGTGTAAAAACAGTCATTTTCTAGTTTTGCTCACATAAGAATACCTATGCATAGCATTTTAAAATAGTGAATGAAAAAGATATTATATAATACATATTTTCTATAATACATATATGTATCACTACAAACAGGAAGTGGCAATGCTTGAGTGTCTACGTTTTAGAAACCGAATTTCATTAAGCACTATTAAGGGCTATATGTGTACTGGGAGGGGGAAAACATGCCACCAAACTCAAGTCCCTGAGAAATGAAGGCTCTAATGTAAAAGCAGACACCTGCGATGTAGCCAGTCACCGCAAGTTCTACAACAGGAAACCCACAACTTAAATGAGACGGTTTGTTATGCATCCCCCTCTTATGACCTACTTAGTTTCTTCCTCTCCTTAACCCTAAAGCTTATGTCACAAACCTGGGTCCCAGGACCTTTTTCCTTATCGCTCTTGGCCGTGTGCCACCTTAATTACATCTTTCTCTACTTTTCACGTTGAGCGTCTCTTTGATGAGTGTTTTAGGGATCGATCCTGCCTGCTGTCGCTGAAGCTATTGTCCCTTAACGGTAATAACACAACATGACAACATGCCTAATCTAACGGCCCCGACTCTCCTCACATTAATTCATTATCTGTGCTCCAAGCAGGTGGGAGAATATAACTGAGGATCCCTTTAAACTATACGTAAACCTTGGCCAAGATAATGAACGCGACTGTTAATCTGAACCCAGTTTTCACACTGTGTCCGAAACAGAACACCATTTTCTGAACCCAGTCAAAGTGCCGCGCCCCAACCCCAACCACTCCCCAATGGTCGATCCACAGCCCTGATGTGCAAATTAGCGATTGTGGAGCATAAAGCCACCCTTAAGAGCGTTCCCACAGTTAGCGTTCTGTCTGCCAGAAACCACCTTCTTTTTGCCATAAATCACGATTTCTGTAAGGTATAATTTGCCCAGAAGAAGCAGGGCTAGAGACAGTCCTCTGAACCCAGGCATTAAATGGAAAAGCGATTACATGAGCTGCCTCGGGAAGCAGAAGAGTTTAGCTGGGGAGCCTATCCGAAGATGTAGGAAGGGCCAAATAAAGACCCGCCCTAAAAGACAGAAAACCCAGGTACCAGGGTGGCCGGGCGGAAGGGGCGGGGCTTGCGCTCCCGGGGCGGGACGGAGCCAGGGGCACGGTGGTCAGGGCCCGGGTCTTCGCTGCCCATCCGCTCAGGCCCGGCTCCCGCTATCCGCGGTTACCCTGGTTCAGCCGGCCTCGCTGGAGGGTGCTGCGGTGCTTGCGTTCTCTACTCGGGATCTGTGGGCTGAGTCAGCCAGGGGCCAACTGTTGCTGCCGCTGCCGCCGGCTCGTCTCCTAGCAACGCAGTGACGCCACCCCGCCCGCTCACGTAGGCCACGCCCAGCTCCTTCAGGCCCCGCCCCCTGCTCTTGGCGTTTGTGTGCACTTTAAGGGCTAGACTGGGCGAGGAGATCTGTGTTCTGTACAGTGGAATGCACCAGCTGGGAACTGTTCACTGCTGCGATGAGGCGGAGACTCAGAGGCGTTATATAAAAGTCTTTGAGAGAGTAGAGATAGCAGAGGTTCTGGATCCTGATAAAAGATAACTGTCAGTGTGTATAGATTCAAGTAATCCATCCACCATGGTGTCTGGTAATGACTAAATGAAAGTTAACTAACATCTATAGCTTTATTTTCCCAACAGCATCTTCACTAACACTTAATATATCACCTATTTCTTTGAAAAGTGATTCAAGGTCGGTATTTTTGAGTGGAGAGCCATGATGATTTGCTAATAAGTAGAGGGTGAAAGGGAAAAGGACGATGAGTGAGAGCCAGTTCACTGAAAATTCCCAGAATGTAAGAATTTTGTGAGCCAGGTAAACACAAGCCTTGGTTTTTTTTTTTCCTCCACTGGTTAAATTCTGCAAAATTCTTTTTAAAGAGTCACTAAATACTAAAAATAAAAGGATCTATTTATAACTCCCAGATTAATTTCCTTAGCCAAGATATATCTCTGAATTTTAGATTTATCTGTACAATTTGTACTCTACATCCAGAGCCAACCTTTTCCCCCAAACAAAGGAAATTCTGCTGCTTCCATGTCTTCCACTGTGAATAGCTGTTGGCCGGTGTTCTCTGTTTCTCTTAGTCCACCCATCACTGAGACCTGTTGGCTTTGAGATCTCCATGTAAGTCCAAAAAGCCATATCTTTGCAGTTTCTCTTGTGATTACAGTAATTCCCAGCATCTCTCCTCACCTCCACTCAACACAATAGTCAGCACAACCCACTTAAAACCTAAGTCAGATTATGTCTGTCTTGGACTTGGCTTGGGTCCCTGCAATAGCTTTCTATTTTATTCTCAGTAAAAACAAAACAAAACAACAAGAAACCTCTCAGAGACTTACAAGGCCAGTAAAGATTTAGGAATTTGCATACTACCCATTCAGATTTGCTGTCTTCCTCTATAGTCCTGGATCACAGATGGCCTAACAGCTCCTAGCGTGCAGTAGATGCAAACAGAGGATGCTTAGGATGAATACATGCATTTCACCACCGCACTGCTGCTGGTTCCGCTCTGACGCAATGAAGGAAGCAGGATGACAAGGGAGTTATGCGGGAGGTTCTTCAGAACACAGTGGCCTTGAATGTAAATCTGGACTCTGCTTATTGAGAATGTGACCTTGTACAATTTCCATAACAACAACCTTAAATAACAAAAACCTCTCTGCTAAGGTTGCCGTGAAAGTGAAATACAGAACACTGAAGGCATCTGGACCCACACAAGGGACAGTGATAAACTACTGCAGTCTACAAACAAAGATTTTTTTGACTACTTTACTTGCCAACACCGTGCCTTAGTGTTCAGCTCAGGGTCTGTAACATGATAGAGAGTGAGTAGTTTGTTGAAGAAATGAATAAATTTTGACCATCAGATTTCCTGGAATATGACAGTAGCTTCTTTGGTTCCTTTCCTGAGAGCTGTGTATTATTTCATATAGATTTCGTACATGTAAACTATTTTTAAGTCTCTCTCTCTCTCTCTCTCTCTCTCTCTCTCTCTCTCTCTCTCTCTCCGTGTGTGTGTGTGTGTGTGTGTGTGTGTGTGTGTGTGTGTGTGTGTGTCTGAACGTGGATACTTCTGGAAGCCTGGGGCATTGGATCCCCTGGATCCCCTGGAAATAGAATGACAGGTGATTTTGAGACACCCAATATGAGACATGAGAATTGAACTTGATCTCCCTGCGGGAGCAGTATGAAGTCTCAACGTCTCAGCTGTCTAGCCATGGACAACATATTTTGATTATATCCACATCCAGCCCTCCCTCCCATGCTCCACAGACATCCCAGCAATTCACTTCCACCCTTCATGCCTTTTCTCCCTGCCTTGTTTTTGTAAAAAAAAAAAGGAAAAAAATCTGAGCCCACGATGGCCGAAAATAAACTCAAAAGCAAATACATGATCAATCCCAGGTGATTGTACCAAGGTGCATCTGTGTCAAATTGCCTAATTTCCCGAAGTCTCAGTTCTAGAGTTTGTTGTCGTTTTGAGACAGGGTCTCACTGTGTAGTTCTGACTGACCTGGATCTTGCTATGGAGAACAGGCCGGCTCCAATTACACAAAGATCCACCTGCCTCTGCTTTGTGCCACTATACCCAGAAGTCTCAATTTTAAACATAAAACACACATACTCTGCATTACACACGCTATCATGCCACACAACGCCATACCAAAGAATTGCTTTCAAATAGATCACTTTATGATTTATTATAAGCGAATGTTGGGTTTCATTGCCTGTGTCATATTTGTTCGGTGTTGTGTAAAAACTTGTAAAAGGAAAGATTCTTGAGTGGAAAAGGTAAGCTGTAAGAATCTAAGTGTACATGTTGCTGACGTTGATAACTTACATTGATAACTTGAGTCTCACCATTATTTCCTACTGTATACATGATAAAGAGGAAAGAAGTGAACAAATAAACAAGAATAAGAACCTTATTTTGCCTTTCCTCTTGAGGAGTTTCAACTTAGGAACAATTCTGCAGATAACCAGACTCAATGCACAAGTTATTGTTCTGTATGGGCAACCCAGCCACAGCAATAGTCCCCGTTATCCTAAGACAGACCATCTTATACAAAACCAAGGCTTTGTCAGTTCTACTGTGGTAAGATGTGTACATTAGTGACTATGTCTAGACTACTTCCCTCCACTGCCTGCCTTCCCTCTTCCCCCCAATTCCTCTTTATGAAAATCTGTATGGGAAAGGAACTGTTATGGCTGCAAGAGCAAGCAAATGTTATCTGATCTTGGCCTTCTGGCCTGTCTCCTGGCATTATTCCGGGATCACTTCTCTCTCTGGGAAATACTGTTTGGCATATTCTTCACTTCCGTGGTTTTTCGAGTGTGCTGAACTCTGAAGGCGTATCTTAGTCAGCTTAACCGCTATGGACCCGTAGCTCTCATCTCACAGGGAAGAAGCATTTATTTGGAGTTCTTTTAAGTGACCATGGGCCAGGAACACAGACTTAGGTCACCCTAAATTCTATTTTCCAATGTGGAAACAACATTGTGAAGTATTATATAACAAAGAAAGTCATAAACCAAGGCATGTTTAAAATGCATTTCTGGGCGGGCTGTGGTGGTACATACCTTTGATCCCAGTAGGCAGGCAGATCTCTGTGAGTTCAAGGACAGCCTGATCTAACAGAGTGAGTTCCAGAACAGCAGGACTGTTTCACAGAGAACCCGTCTCTTAAAACAAAACAAAACAACAACAACAGAAATTCTGGACACACCAGAGAGGCAGATACAGAGAAGGTGGGGAAGCTCTTGTATAGGCCCAAGATGCTGTCTGACAACATTCTTAGCTTTTGGGTTGGTGGAAACTAGTGGTCTGCTAGATTAATAGATCCAAAAGGTTCTCATCTGTTAGTCACAAGAGGTTAATTCCAACACAGAGGTGGACAAGGAATGGCCATTTCCAAGGGTGAGAAGTAGCCCCAGATAAGGTAATTAGCTCCCTGCCCTTTGGGGAATTTTCCTTCCCACCTCCATAAGGCTTGTCGAAGTGTTCAGCATAGCAAGATTTGGAGGTTCTGGTTGTTTGTGAACAACAGCATCTAAGAAGAACTTGCTAGGAAGGAGACAATAAAGACCACTGACAAAAGTCTTTGTGGATCTTATTAGTGTTACCATGAGCTTTCCCAAACATTGTCCTCTCCCTCCGTTTCTTTATAGACATCCTTCTGGCTTCCTAAAAATACAGCTCCAGTGATTACTGGAGGCTAACAGATCAACAGGATCTTTACTTTTATTTTTCTTTTCCTCTAAGAATCTACGTCTGAATTGTAGCCTTCGAGACATAGTTAGCTTATGCACACCGTGAACAAGCACCAACAGACTCTATTAACAAAGAGTCAGAGGTCGTTTTCTCTTCCTGCCCTCGTGGTTATCCTGTAAAATACAAACTGGGAAAAGAGGAAAAAAAGGAAAAACTCGATCTTCTGTTGACAAGAGGAAATGCAAGGCAGTGTTATTAGAAAAGGGGAAGCTCCCTGGCCACTATTTCCAGCTGTGTTTTATTTCCTGCATCGATTACTCCACAGCTGCGGGCAGCTCTGCACCAGGGCACCAAACACTTTTGGTTTCCTTTGTTGCTTTCTGGCAGGATCGCGACTCTCCAGTGACCTGCTGTGAGATCGCGGCAGGCTCAGTGAGCCTTGCATTTCATCTTGTCAGCAGAAGATCGGGTTCTTTTTTCTTTTTTCCTCTTTTCCCAGTTTGTATTTTACAGGATAACCACGAGGGCAGGAAGAGAAAACGACTTCTGACTCTTCGTTAATAGAGTCTGTTGGTGCTTGTTCACGGTTGTACTTAAGCTAGTGCACAGCTCTTGCAATTATTTAAACCGAGAGTCCTGGGACGCGGGCACAGGACTGGATGCTTTTAGCTCTGCCCCCAGCCGCAAGGCTCCTTTGATTGGACGTGGCTGGGCTCGACCGGCCTATGGGAGGCGGTGTACAGGTTCCCGGAAGTGGCGGCACCCAGGGTCAGTGTGCACCTCGGCTTCCGCGGCGGGTTTAGGGGCTAGCCTTCCTGGCGCTATGAGCTCCTTCCAAGGACAGATGGTGGAATATCCAACCATCTCTATTGACCGCTTTGATCGGGAGAACCTGAAAGCCCGCGCCTACTTCCTTTCGCACTGTCACAAGGGTGAGTGAGCCCCTCATGCTATCTACTGCGAGGGCACTGAGGCTGGAAATGGTACGAAAGGTCGGGACCTGGTCTAGGGGAGAACAGGCCGCGGACCCAGCGAGGCACTGGAAAGCACCCCTGGTCCCAGTCTGCTCTTAGCCTCGCCTTTGCTTTTTGAGTTCAGTACGACCTCTGTAACCCCAACTCCGGTTGCAATCTGACAGGACCCTGTGGTAAGGCTAAGCTGTTAGAAGAGCTGGTTGCTATCCTAAGAGAGGTTTGGTAAGGTTTAGTTAGCTCTTGCCCATACCTCCCTAACTCTTGTTTGTCACTCGTAAAGAAAACATGT
>NC_022018.1:21028090-21035605 GCF_000317375.1 Microtus ochrogaster
GCATTTTTTAATTTAATTTATTATGTATATAATGTTCTGTCTGCATGTATGCCTGCCCACCAGAAGAGGGCACCAGATCTCATAGATGGTTGTGAGCTACCAGGTGGTTGCTGAGAATTGAACTCAGGACCTCTGGAAGTGCAGCCAGTGCTCTTAACCTCTGAGCCATCTTTCCAGCCCCTCATTTTTCTTCTTATATCACTTTTTTAGGTTATCTGGCAGAGTTCTCGTATCCTTGGTGTCATCAAATCAGTTCACATAGGTTCTCCTCCTAGCACTTGCCTGCCTCGGTCTCCTCAGCCATGTGGGGCTTGTTTTCATCTGCTCAGGTGGACAACTCTTAGTGGTTCCTGCTCTGTACTCCGAACCATTGACCTGTGGGATCAATTTTCTCATAACAGTGAGCCTTATGTAATGTCTCTCAATAGGAAGCTCACAAAGACAGCCCAGCTGTCGTGGGCTGACGAATCCTCTTTTTAAAAAAGTGAAACAAAACGTGTTTATGATTTCTGATTATTTTCCTTGTAGATCACATGAAAGGATTGAGGGCTCCTTCCATGAAAAGAAGGCTGGAATGCAGGTAATTGACTTTTGTTACTTATTTGCATATAAGTAGTCATCTTAACTAAGAGATAGCACCTAGACAGAACAGTACTTCCACCTTAAGGGGTAGCCTGATAAGCCTGTATAAACACTATCTAGCTTCCCTATCAATAAGAAATCGAACACTACTGCCACTATCCCAGGAACCCTGTGTTATCGCTGCTGCTCCTTCTCCCAGAACTCATTCCTATTTTGACCTTTTGTCATGGTGGTTCAACTTTGGTTATTCTTGAATTTTATATAAGTAGAAGACTTGACGTGGTGGTGTAACCCCCACACTGAGGAAACAAGAGGGTTGTGAGTTCAAGGCCAGCCTGGGTTACATAGTAAGAACTTGTCAAAAACAAACAAAAATAAGTAAATAGGATCATATACTCTATAGATTAAAAAATCTTCTTAAACATTTTTCAAACTTCATTATTTTTGTTTCGTGTAAATGCTTGTTTTTGCCTGTGTATGTAGTATATATGCATACTACATATGTGCAGTGTCCACAGAAGCCAGAAGGTGCCAGGGTAACAGACATTTGTAGTGGCTATGTAAGTGCTAGGAATTGAACCTGGGTCTTCTGGAAAAGCAACTATCCCAACTGCTGAGCCAACTCTCCAGCTCCAACTTTGTCTTAACATTGTATTTCTGTGGCCCATCTGTGTTGCTTTCATTTTTGTAAGTGTGTATGTTTATGTATATGAGTGGTTGTTCGAGAATCCTAGACTAACAAGATGCCCCGGCTGCTGTGATGGGCCAGGTATGGTGGAGATTGAGACTGCAGTAGTCCAGGTGGAGATGTTATACTCATCAGAACCTCTTGATAACCTTTAAATAGGTACTATTGTTATTCCTGATTTACAGATGAGGATACTAAGAAGCCAAACAGGTTAAATGAGTTGCTCAGTGTCATAGGTCCAGTGAGTGGCAGGACCAGGTTTTTATCTAGGTCTGCCTGGTGTCAGAGCCTACATATCAGCTATCTATGGCCTTGTAGCATTACCTTGTAACTGAGTGTTTTAAGATAACACCAGTCTCTCAGTTCCTCTGCATCCGGAATTGTGTACAGTGGGGATTACTCCTTTCTGCCTGCCTGGCATCAGGTGGGACTGAAATCTGAAGACTCGAGTGTCTGAAACTTGGAAGGAAGCGTGTAACAGCAACAAAGCCTAGAATAGCTAGCTTTCTGAGCTTGTCTGTCTCTGAGAGGCTTCTTTAACCCGGGATAGCTAGCTTTTACATCCTGGGAGAGCTATGGTGAAATAGGCTTTTAGTCCAAGCACTCGCGAGGCAGAGGCACAGACAGATCTTTGTGAGTTTGAGGCCAGTCTGGTCTACATAGTAATTTTGGGTTAGCCAGGATGACATAGTGAGACCCTGTCAAAATAAACAAAACAAATCCCAAGGGAGAGTCTGGAGGCAGGCATATTGTCTGGAGAGCACGCTTTAACAGTCTTGCAGTTGCCAGGTGTGGTGACATGCCTGTGTAATTCCAGCACTGGAGAGGCAGAGGCAGACAGATTCATGTGAGTTTGAGAGCAGCCTGGTCTACATAGTGAGTTTCAGGACAGCCAGTGCTGTTACACAGAGAAACCCTGTCTCAATGTAGATCGTGGTATTAAAATCTACTTTAAGCAAAGTAGATCTTTTCCCTTTGAAGTGGTTTTTCTCAGGTATCTTGCCACAGTGACAAGCTGGCTAACGAAGTACCAGTATACCATCAGCCATTTCAGACCTGTCATTGAGGAGGAGGAGGAGGAAGGGACATGCAGGGTCCTCCCCTCCCAAAGAAGCCCATCGCTTCTCTTATGTTAAAACCATGTGCTGGTTTTATATTTAAAAACAAATACAGTATTTGTATTTTGAATACAAATACTTTTGTACTAAAACAAAAACAAAAAGAGTCCTGCAATTACTTCCATCATATTCTATAGTCAAGGCAGTTACAGAGATCTGCCCATTACAAAATGAGGGCTCATAAGCCGCTCCTGTTAGGGTGGAAATGTGTGGGTGTGAATAGGTGTGTTCGAGACACAGTCTCACCATGTGGCCCTGGCTTATGTACCTCAAAGAATGCAAACAGATGGAGTATACAGTGTGTGGAAATATAATTCAGCATGGAGTGTATTCCTAATCGCCAAGCTATACCATGACATTTTTAGAATTTCATAGAAATTAGTATCTGTTCACTAGAAATGTAAATACAAGGACCGGAGGTGCTGCTCAGGGGTAAAGCGCGGCCGGCTACGCAAGGCTCTGGCTTTGCTCTTCAGCATACACAGAAAAGTAGGTTTATATGAAGCAAAAAGCAGAATCCTCTGTTCCCAGCACCCTCTTTCTGTTTCCTAGAATAACTTAACATTTGGTGGTGTCCTTCCTAGTTGTAGCTGACCACATGCAAGCTTTATTTTTTTTCCTCTTTTCATGATGGGGGCTCATTTGCTAGGCTACACATTAAGCGCCCAGCACATGGTTTCAACAGAAGAGAAGCGATGTGCTTTTTAGGGAGGGGAGGACCCTGCATGGTGACGGGACTGAAATGGGTGATAGTATACTGGTACTTTGTTAGCCAACTTGTCGCTGTGGCGAGGCGCCTGAGGGAAGATCTACTTTGCTTCCTGGTGGCTCCAGCGCTCTTAGACTCCCAGCAAGGCAAAAACGTGGCAAAAGACATGGCAGATGAAAGCTGGTCCCTCCTGCCGTGAAGCAGAATGGAAGAGACAGGGAAGACCAGGGATAAGGTCTACCCGCCAAGGATGTGTCCCCAGGGACGTCCTCCCCCATTAGCCCCGCCTCCAGTGATGCTGTCATATCAGTTCATGACTCCATCTCAGGGTTTATCCGCGCATTTGGTCAGAGGCATTCCATACCTCCAAAGCCCCGCCTCTTTCTGAACACTATCCTGGACACCAAGCCTTAGCACGTGGGTTTTAGAGGGGCTTTTATAGCCAAGTCATGGCAGCCACTGCCGTCACACTTTCCCTGTTAACTGATTGTGATTTACTTTAGAAAGATCATAGCCCGTGAAATGCATTGCTGACCCACCAAGGTGACTTGTTGTGAATTCTGCTGAAACAGCTTTTCTTCCATTCTATTTTGTTTTTTTTTTTGCTTTCAGTTTGAAGGTTTTCCTGTACTGTTCTCCAGTTACCAAGGAGCTGCTGTTAACTAGCACAAAGTACAAATTCTGGGAAAAACGAATTGTAAGTCGCTTGTAATTTTAAAATTGTAATTTTTGCATAGCACTACTTTGTTGTAGACCTGGGGAGTAATTTTAGAGGCATCCTTTTGAAAAACTCTTTGGAATTATTCAAAACTCCTTTCTTCACACATTATAGATTCACCATTAGTTAGAACAGTGGTATTTGCTGTGTAATTCAGCAGTTTAGGAGTCAGCAACTGGTTGTTTCTTGTTCCACGAGAATGTGCTTTAGGTCTTACACTTGACCTACATGACAAAAAAAGAATGAGATATAGAATACATAATTTGAGAGAGAGTGGCAGGCGGGGGGGATCTCGCTATGTAACTTTAACTGGTCTGGAATTTGCTATATAGTCCAGGCTGACCTCAAACTCAAAGATCCACCTGCCTCTGCCACCTGAGTGCTGGGATTAAATGTATGTGCCACCATGCCTGACCCAGAATGGATAACTTTTATTCTGTAAAAATGAAATGGATCTCTCCTCCAGAAGGTAGTCAAAAGAAAATTTTATGCTGCACACATAAATGTAAACATGGCAGACAAAGTCCTGTTATGAACCTTATTATCTAAAGGAGGAGCAGATTTCTCAGTGGAGGTGAGAAAAATTAAGAAAGCTCAAAGACAGGCCAATACTAACCTAGATCTAGATAAAGCAAAAGGATAGATTTTAAAAAGAAAAAAGAAAAGAAAGGGAAGGAACAGCATAAACCAAACAGAAACCCAAAGTGCCAGTGTAGCAGTTTTCCATCATATGGAGTAGAACTGAAGGCCACAGAAGCCAGCCAAACAAAAGGCCAGAGAACCGAAAGATCCACGGAGGATCATCCGCTGTGATGAGAAGCTGCAGCTCAAGAGGGCATGAACATATATGCCGTCAACAAAATACCTCTCGCTCAAAGTGATGCCTGCTGGAATCTGTCATGTCCACTGTAGAGCGTGGGGTTGGGGTTAGGATTGCTGTGGAGGGCAGGCTTTAAGTAACTGTCAGACGTCCGCACAAAGGGTAGTGTCTTGTCTGACAGGTGACAGCTTTCAAGCCCCGCTTCCTCTGTCTTCCCTGCCCCACACCTGGCATGCCTCTGCCAAAAATGGCCAGATCAAAGCAAGCCCCAGCCAGCTTCTTTACCACAGCGGCCAGGTGCGCAGCTCAGAGGTGGTGCGTGCCTAGTGTGTTTGGTCCCCAGTGCTACAAAACAGAACGTGAGACAAGAGCCTGTGAGGTGGCTCAGAGGGAAAGGACTTGCCAGCAAGCCTAATGACCCGAGTTTGACCCCGGGACCTCTATGGCAGAAGGAGAGATTGAACTCCAAGTGAGCTTCTGACCTCTGCGTGTGTGCTCACTTCTCCTCCACTAAATGTGAACAATTATCTTTTAAAAAGGAAACGAGACAAGAACAACTTTGTACAGACTGAGCCTCCAACAGTCTGTGATAATAAGGAATCCAATGATTCGCAAAGAACGGGATGATGAATAGTTAAGGGGACGGAATTCTGATAACTCGATTTGATCACGACACATACAAACCAGATTATTGTTCTGTACCCAATAAGTCTGTGTGGACATTATGTTTCAATAAAAACAGCTGCCAACATCTGCTGCCTCTAAAGCCACATCAGCCCCTTTCACCCTGCTTGGGTGCTGCACCCAGAAGATCCCGTGCTAGGAGTAGCCTTTCATCATGTGTGTCTATCCCCCTGCCCGCTGAAGGATGTCAGTGTCCCCTGCAGATGTGTCGCGGCAGCTGAGTGTCCCCTGCAGATGTGCCGCGGCAGCTGAGTGTCCCCTGCAGATGTGTCGCTGCAGCTGAGTGCCCCTGCAGATGTGCCGCGGCAGCTGAGTGCCCCTGCAGATGTGTCGCGGCAGTTGAGTGCCCCTGCAGATGTGTCGCGGCAGCTGAGTGTCCCCTGCAGATGTGTCGCGGCAGCTGCACTGCTCTCCCTTCACCTCTAGATCAGGCTGAGGCAGTCAGGAAGTGGGGAAGAAAAGACATAAGCTGGAATTCACAAAGGCATCTAGGGCCCAGGAGGGCAGCCAAGCCATGTCAGCATCTCCTTGCAGCCTCCATTAGTGCTGACCGTCTGCTTTGGTACTGCGTGAGTTACGGTCACATTGGCCCTTGACTCGGGAGTATATAAACCCTGTGAGCCCAGCGCTGGGGCATTGGAGAGAGGAGGATCGCTGCTGCTCACTGGCCAACTGCAGGTTTAGTGAGAGACCCTGTCTGGAAGAAGGAAAAGGTCATGGAGGAAGACACCTGACGTCAGCCTCTGCTTCCATACGCACATGCATGTTCACAGGAACACATACGTACCTGAGGACCAGGGTGATCAAAGAAAGAGGGTCACTCCAGGATGTAATGGGGCTCTGAGGCAGCAGGGAGGCTCAGCCTCCATGAACTAAACCTCAAACAGCCACAGAGAAGCATATTTATATCACATCCCTGCAGCTTCATAGTCCTCATCATGTGCACAGTAATACAAGACATCAGGACCAAAGTACTGCAGGGGCTGTAGAGCTCCTTCAGAAACACTTTAAGTCTCTGAAAACCATCACTGACTGAATACAAAGGATGACCTCAGGGCTCAGGTTCACCTAGAAATAATCCCAAGACTGTTAACTCCAGATACAATGGCTGTACGCATTTGTCCCCTACAGGGAAATCTATCTAGAGCTGGTGCTGCAGCTCAGCGGTGGTGTGCTTATTGTCCCACATCCATGCACACGCAGATAGGAAAAGTGAAGAAAATGAAAGGTCTCCAAAATCTCTTCAAAACAGTCTCCAGCCCAGTGGTTTCATGATGCAGCATGAGCTGATGCTTTTCTTCTGTAAATGGGATGTTTTAACATTGTCCCCAGTTACTCTGTGTGTGTGTGTGTGTGTGTGTGTGTGTGTGTGTGTGTGTGTGCGCGCGTGCTGAATGTGCATATGTGAGATATGCACTGTATTGCGCTGTATTGTGTGTGTGTGTGTGTACTAAGTGTATGTGTGTGTGTACTTAGTATATGTGCTGAGTGTGTGTATATGTGCTCTGTGTGTGTGTGCTGAGCCTGGAGCCTAAGGCCTATACACGCTAAGCAAGTGCTGTAACACTGAGCTATTAAAGGTATTTTTGTTTTGTTATGCCATTTTCTTAAACTACTGATTTTACTGAAATCACAAATGGTTACGTGGAGTCTATAACGTCCTCACTTAATCTCTTTCCAGATAGCAATTGAAATTGAAACTCCTACCCAGATAGCTTTAGTTGACGAGGCATCAGGTGAGGTAACTATACATATTTTGTATTTTTTCTTTGTGCTAAAATGATTCTTTAACTTTCTCTTTAATTTAGAATGCTCATTTATTCATAAACAATAATTTATGAATGAAGTAAATTTTTAGAAAAACAACCGCAACATTTGTGAGTGTTTTGATCCGTATTTGCTGGGGTTCTCTACCCATGGCCTGGGGTTCTCTGACTACAGATTGGGGTTCTCTCCCCATGGCCTGGGGTTCTCTTGCTGTGGGCTGGGGTTCTCTGACTGAAGATTGGGGTTCTCTCACTGTGGGATGGGTTCTCTCACTGTGGGGTGGGTTGTCTCACTGTGGGGTGGGGTGTCTCACTGTGGGGTGGGTTGTCTCACTGTGGGGTGGGTTGTCTCACTGTGGGATGGGTTCTCACACTGTGGGGTGGGTTCTCTCACTGTGGGGTGGGTTCTCACACTGTGGGGTGGGTTCTC
>NC_022018.1:21035772-21038503 GCF_000317375.1 Microtus ochrogaster
CACTGTGGGGTGGGTTCTCTCACTGTGGGGTGGGTTCTCACACTGTGGGGTGGAGTCTCTCACTGTGGGGTGGGTTCTCTCACTATGGGCTGGAGTTCTCTCACAGTAGCCTGGTATTCTCTCTTTGTGGAGTCTTAGCTATTATTTCTCACACAGGGAGAAGTAAAAGTTCCCCCTTAAGGGCACTAATCTGTTTTCTGGGGTTAACTTCAAGAACTAATCACCTGTCAAAAGCTTCTTAGTCAAATTCCCAGGGGTCACTGTTTGAACCCCCAGCTTCAGGGAATGGAGACATTCAGTCATAGATTGTTAGAATTATTTCAAACATTAAAAGGACTAAACATGGTATATATTTTTTTTTAAATTTTTGCCAAATCTCTCTCTCTCTCTCTCTCTCTCCATGTTTATGACAAGAATGTTATTTGTTAATAGTACACAATGTTGTCATATTTATTGTTTCTTATATCTGGAATATAAAATAGTGGTTTGTTAATATTTTTGAAGCAAACTCAAGTACAATGGCTATCTTCTTTTTTAATAATTTTTTTATTTATAAATAAAGTCTCTGCCCAAGTGATAAAGTTTACTTTTCAGCCTTAAATTTAGAGCTAGTACTTCATGGATGTATTGTTTAATAGTAAATAAGACTGTAGGCCTTAAAACAAAGCAAAGCCCAATCTAAATGACACCAAGGGCTAGGGGGATTTGCCTGTTTTCTGGCAGCCAAGTTAGTATTTGCTCTGTAGTCTGTTATAACATCATCATGTGTGGCTCCGCAGTGTGGAACTCAGGAGGTGACCATTTAGATGCTAGAACATAGGGTGTATTCTTCATCAATTTCATCCTGGTAGAGCCAGGTTTGGGTAGCAGGGGGGACAAGGAGGGAAGGAGAGGGAGAGAATAAGGGAAGGAGAGCAAGCCTGAATTTTTGCAAGTGTGACCTGGGAGGGATGTTGTCATTGGCCTTGCCACCTGCAGATGCTTCCTCCAAGCCCAGCACTGAGCACTGGGCAGGCTCTTGTTGGGGTCTTGCTGTGCCACTTGTCTGTGCTGTGCCACTTACATGCCTTGTCTGTGACCTGGCTTTTGTGCAGTGTGTCCCCAGCCCCATCCTGGAGACCCCCTTTGAAAGGGGCCTACAGGATGAGTACTGTGAGAAGAGGCTGAGCAATTATTACTGAGCAGTGAACCATTGCAGACAGAGCTCTGCCCGCTCCTCTTGAGAGCTGGGGAGTCAGTGGTGCCCAGCAGGCTCTGTCTTAAAAGGACAATGCCACGTACAATGTGATGAGCTGGGACCGGGCTGCACCCACTCCTTTTTTCTGTTAATAATAGCATTATTACAGTATTCATCAACACACAATTCACCCCCTTGAAGACCTGATAGCTCTAATGCATTCACAGAACTATCCGTACACCACTGTAGTCAATTTTAGAATATTTTCACCACTCAGAAACCCTGTGCCTGTTACAGCCACTCCCATCCCTTCCTGTCACAGCTCCTGGTGGCTGTTGTTTTCCTTTCTATCTTTTTGGACTTGCCTATCTGTGGAATTATTATGCATCATGGGACTTCTTTCTCTGAGCATTTTTCAATAGGCATCCCTGTATGTGGATGGCATGCATATATAGAATCTTATCTTTATGGCTAAATAGTATCCCATGGTGTGGACAAACCTCATGCTGTTTATCCATTCATCCGTTGCTAGGCATTATGAAGTGTTTCCACTTTGGGGCTGGTATGAGTGTTTATGCAATGAATGTCCATGCACAGATTTTTTCTTGCCACCATTCTTTTGTGTGTGTACCTAGAAAAGGAACCGAGTCCTGTCATAGCTCTGTGTAAGGGAGTGGACAAGTCCACTTCTTCCACAGTTTGAAGAGTGAGAGACTGAAAGAGGCGACGCTATGAATTATGAATTAGGCTGCTCCTCATGATGACTTTTGTACTATTTTTGTACTATTGTTTTCTTTTCTTTTTTCTTTTTTTTTCTTTTTTTTAGAAGGAAGAGGTTGTTGTGACTCTCTTACCAGCTGGTCACTGCCCAGGATCAGTTATGTAAGGGGCCCCTCTGTTCCCATTTCTTCTTATATAAGTATGTATTATGTTTGTAGAGATAACTTTTTAGCATTTAAAGGGTAGTATGTGTACAGAGATAGATTTCCTTTTTCTGGCAGTGTCTTCATCTTTCCTTCAGAATTGAGCTTGGGAAACCGAGATGAAGACCCATGCAATGTGGCTTTCTTGGTGTACATGCCTTAAATTGGGATTTCCTCTGTGTCTCAGCTCTGTCGTATAACGGGAAGTTTCTCTCTCTGGAATGCAATGATTTGAGTGTATATTAGGAAGTGCTAGAATATTCCAGGCCACGCCTAGGACAGATTCAGTAATATTCCCATCCTGTTTGATCGTATTTTGTCGTATTTATTTTTGCTCCTCATGGGGAAAAGTGCTAGTCACCAGGACTTAGCACTGCCAAAATTCTAACACTACCTTGTAAGGCATATGTTTGGCAGGAGGCCTTTGCTGCCATTTTAGCTTTCTTAGGACTTTGTGATTTGGAAGTTACTGAGATACATTTATTTTTCAGGTTTTTATTCCAGGGCAGTAATGGAACTGTCTTATACACAGGAGACTTCAGACTGGCAAAAGGAGAAGCTTCTAGAATGGAGCTTCTGCACTCTGGGGGCAGGTAGAGGACCTTCTATAATTCTTGTCTGTGCAGGTTGA
>NC_022018.1:21038644-21039087 GCF_000317375.1 Microtus ochrogaster
ATCTGAACTAGCTCTGTAGACCAGGCTGGTCTCGAACTCACGGAGACCCACCTGCCTCTGCCTCCAGAGTGCTGGGACTACAAGTGTGTGCCAACACCAACTGGCTCATAAATATGTATTTTATTGGATGAATATTGTTCCAGTGGAATTGATGGACAATAGATTTGGAAGTGGAGTGGCACACACTTGAAAATAACTCAGGTTCTACATCATTTTATACACAATTATGTCCCATGAAATAGCTAACAGTATTTTTTTCTTCTTTTCAGAGTAAAAGACATCCAAAGTGTATATTTAGACACCACATTCTGTGACCCAAGGTTTTATCAAATTCCAAGTCGTGTATGTTTGCCTGGGGTGACGGGTCTGCCTGGGGTGATGGGTCTGCCTAGGGTGATGGGGTTGCCTGGGGTGACGGGGTTGCCTGGGGTGACGGGTCTGCC
>NC_022018.1:21039187-21085886 GCF_000317375.1 Microtus ochrogaster
GGTGACGGGTCTGCCTGGGGTGATGGGTCTGCCTAGGGTGATGGGGTTGCCTGGGGTGACGGGGTTGCCTGGGGTGACGGGTCTGCCTGGGGTGACGGGACTGCTTGGTGTGACGGGTCTGCCTAGGGTGACGGGGTTGCCTGGGGTGATGGGGCTGCCTGGGGTGACGGGGCTGCCTAGGGTGATGGGGCTGCCTGGGGTGACGGGGCTGCCTGGGGTGATGGGGCTGCCTGGGGTGGTGAGCTGGGAATGTAGCCACCTGTCTAGTTGGAATGGCTGGTGGAGGCTATTACAGCAGTTATCCCTTTGGGAAGCAATTGCCTCTGAATGTTGAAGAGGAGAAAGGTTAATGAGTTCCTTCAAAGTATCTTTTTTTTTTCCTTTGGCCATCTAGGAGGAGTGCTTGAGGGGAATTTTGGAGCTGGTTCGGAGCTGGATCACTAGGAGTCCACACCACGCTGTGTGGCTGAACTGTAAAGCAGCTTATGGCTATGAGTATTTGTTCACCAACCTGAGTGAGGAGCTGGGAGTCCAGGTACCTCTCTTTTTTCCTAGCCCCCCTTCCTTGCCTTGCCCCTCCCTATTCCCTTCCCCTACTCCTTTCCCTCCTCCTCCCCAAATAACTGAAGATGGGGTGTGGGGGGTTGGAGTATCTTGCCAAAACACAGCTGCCTCTTAGAAGTCACCTCATCTTTATAGGTACATATCCTCGCAAAAGGGCTCAAAACATCTCAAAAATATGCCCCAGAGGCAAAGTATTTTTTCCCAAAGTATGGGTTATAAAATAAATATAGCAATTGTGACCAGTATCAAAAGTAAATTTGAACCCAGTGATATCCAGTGATACCTGGCTGTATTGCTTGCAGCTTAGGTATTGACAGTGAACATTTACTTAACTGATTGGAAACACACATATACACATGAATATGGGTTTCTCCTTGATTGTGTGCTGATCAGGTTGCTCTGGAAATCGTATTTCCTGCTTTGACTCATGGCCAACAGCACATGAAGTACATTGACTTGGAGCTAGTCAATGGGTCAGTGCTAGGCATGGTGGGAGTTTCCACTTGTCCATTTCGACCACTCTTTCCCAGATGTTTGATGCTGGCCGCTCAGACCCAGGGCAGAAGAGCCTGGGGGATGTGTGGTGGCTGTTGAGCATGCACCTCCTCCTCCAGGGCACTCAAAAGTGTCTGGAACTTTTGTGCCTGAGAGAAGATGGATTTGAGATAATCACTGAACAAAATGAAACATTGGGACCAGGTGGACATTTGTAGTTGTGTGCTATTAAATACAGATCCACCCGATGACAAATCTGTGCCCAGGCCCTAACAGTGACCTACAGTGTACTTCGGCACTGTTAAAATGATCTGGTTTTGCTGGGCATGTGACTCAGTGGCAGAGCACTCACCTGGCATGCACAAGGCCCTGGGTTCTATCCCCAGCACTGGGGGTGGGGGGAATCTAGTTTTTCTGTTTGAAATTATAAAATTCTAACCTTCACTCTCTATAAATGTCTGTCTCTCCTTTCCAGTTCCCAGGTCTATTTCTGGAAGTTCTTCTAACCAAATATTTTGATGTAAAGACATTAATTATCCATTTTGAGAAAGATTTGGTTTTATCTGGGGTCACTCTGCCTATGTGTTTGATATTAAAATGGGCTTTTAAATAAAATTATGGTAGTGATAATATTCACACTTATGCACGCGCGCATACACACACACACATACACAGACTCATTTGCATTACCTATCTTTTAAATTCTTCTTCATACTCTGTCTCTCTGATGTGTAGTGGTGGCAGTTATTTGGGGTGTAATTTCAGGGGTATGTAAAGAGTGGAAGCCACAGCTCTGAACCCTGGAGGGAGAAGTGGGGGGCAGGGAGGCTTCAGGGAGAAGCTTTTGATGGTGGCCCCAGAGTTTCCTTACATCCCTTTGGCAGAGATGGGGATAATCCTAGATCAGGAGTTTACAAAGAAAAAGTGGTGAGGTTTCCAACTCAGGTGCCTCAGGGACGATCTGCGGCTACCTTCCCGGTCACCGCTATTCCGATTCTCTCCCACGGTTCACTCTAGCCCTCCCCATCCTCCTCAGAGAGCCTGAACGGCACATTCACTATTTTCTTTCTTCCTTATTTTCTTTCATCTTTCATGGGAGAAAGGGGTGCATTGCCCAGGTCTGTCTGAAACTCACACTATAGCCAGACTGGCTTCAAACTCATGATCCTCCTGCCTCAGTCTTCTGAGTGCTGCGATAATAGAAGCATCACCATACCTGACTTCCGTTTTCTCAGTGTGTCTGTGTCTGTGCAGTGCATGGCTCTGATTCTGTGTTTAAAGACATTCTCTCGTTGGCTCTGTGCAGTGCATGGCTCTGATTCTGTGTTTAAAGACAGTCTCTCATTGGCTCTGTGCAGTGCATGGCTCTGATTCTGTGTTTAAAGACAGTCTCTCATTGGACTGGAACCCAGCAGGTGGACTGGCTAGAGGTATGCCCCAGGGATCCTTCTGTCCCACCTCCCAATTGGGATCACAAGCTCAGGCCGCCATAGCCAGATTTTTTGCATGGTTCTGGGGCTCAAACTTAGTTCCTTATGCCTGCAAATCAATGTTTCCTGACTGCCCTCTCTCCCCAGTCTCTTATCTTTCCTTCCGATGGTCATAAGTAAATCAGCTCTAAGTCCAACAGGCCAATCGGGTAAGCAGTTGTGCCTAAGTTCTTTCTGCACCCTGCCTTAGCAGCGACCAGCACAGTAATTGTCATTATTTCTGTGTTTGTTAGTCTCACACCAACATGAGAGTGTTACAATTTTAATTTTGTTTCATGATCCTAATATCAGTTTAGGCACTAATATCATCTGCTTTGAAAGACCCAGAAGACAAGCTTGGAGTAAAAGTGACATAATTGGTTTTAATACTTTAAACTGTTACTAGCCTTAAATTTCTCCAGGTCAGCCACATTTGAGTATTTGTTTTTCTGGATCTTTCTCTCCTCTTTGCCATGTGAAGTTCTATGGGGCAGGACAATCTGGGTCCTACTTTTTTTTTTCCCCACACCAGCTGCCCTATGGGGCATGTCGTTTGCCATTAGAAGGTAACATGCATGCCACACAGAACATGTTACAGTTGCTTCTCTCCCTCCTCTAAGAGGGTTCTGGAGATGGAATTCAGGGCCACAGCTTCTTTAGCCCACACTTGCCCCCACTGAGCCATCTCATCAGCCCAGTGGGAGCTTCTTGGTTGTCTTTGTTGGCTTTGGCGTCTGCTGTAGTGCTAGAGTTTAGAACTGTTTGAAATCCTGGAGGTGCATATTCAATAGGAACCAAATGATTCTTGAAGGACAGTATTAACACAATCAGCTGCAATCTATGGGATGGGTCCTTTGCCTAGGAACACCACAGCCCAGAATGAGACGGCAAGAGAAAAGATTCATCCACTAACTGGACAGTGTCCCCTGGAATGTGTGTCCTCTTATAACTGCATTTCAAACAATGTGCTGCTTCTACCTCTCTTATACACAGGTTCACGTGGACAAGATGGATATGTTTAGAAACATGCCTGATATCCTCCACCATCTCACCACGGACCGAAACACCCAAATCCATGCCTGCCGCCACCCAAAGGTACTGAGAAACATCTGTCCTGTCCTTTGTGGGACCTGAGAGATTGAGATCAAGAAGGCACCTCAGAAATTCCCTTTCGGAACTCTTCATGATCCTAAGCAGTTATACATACCTATATTCCATGAGCACGTACCTCATAATGAGGAACACACACAGATTCTTAAATTCGTACAGAAAATTGCTTCTTCTACATGAAGATGGAGATTTATTTGTAATGAAGTTATTAATCTGTGCTAGTTGTAATTTAAGCAAATATTAATTCTTTGAAAAATGCACGCAATCAATTTTGGTCATATTTGTCTCCTCTACTCTTCCCAGATCTACCCACTTCTCCCTGTTCATCCACCTGCGTGTGCTCTGTTATTTTTGTCAGTTTTAATAACCCGTAGAGTTCAGTTTGTGCTGCCCATATTTTCCTGGGTGTGGGGCCATCCACTGGACACAGCTGACCTGCCAGAAGCCACACCCTTAAAGAAAACTGACTCCCTGTCTTCTGGAAGGCATCATCTGTCCATAGCTCCTCAGGAGCAGGGTCTGCTCGGGAACTTTCCCACTCTGTGTTCATGTGTGCAGCAGTTCTGTCATGGCTAGAAGAGAGTTTGGCTCCTGTCCCCATAACCTCTGGCTCTTCTGTCTTTCTGAGCCTACTTCCACGATGGCCCCTGAGCTTCAGGGTGGCGATGTGTTAGAGAGGTCTCGTGGCTAGGCACCACCTACACACTTACTCCCTGCATTTCGGCCAGCTGTGAGTTTTTGTGTCCGCCACCATCCACTGCACACAGAAACTTCTCTGATGAGGTCTGAGAGCCGTACTGGTCTGTGGATAGAGAGATACAATGTGGAAGCCAGGATGATACTATGTCGAGCTTATAATTTAAGCAAACATGTTCACAGTGTATTGCTACTTGTTTCTGAGACTTAAGACAGGTGTATGCTTGAAAACTATAATTTTCGGGCTGGAGAGATGGCTCAGAGGTTAAGAGCACTGATTGTTCTTCCAGAGGTTCTGAGTTCAAATCCCAGCAACCACATGGTGACTCACAGCCATCTGTAATGAGATCTGGTGCCCTCTTCTGGCCTGCAGGGACACATGCAGGTAGAATGCTGTATACATAATTAAATAAATCTTTTTTAAAAAACTGTAATTTTCTTCTACTCACTTAAATATCTAGGTATAACCTCCTTCCAACTCTGAAGGCGATACCATAATGGTGGAAGCCCAAGGAAGCACCTCAGGTGTCTTTGCTGCTCACTGTCACAGTTTTTCTTTGTACTTCTACTGTGAACCCTTGAGTTACCAGCCTTCCATTTTGAGTTTGCCTTTGACGTTTGTTTTCCTTTGATAATACATCTTTTCCCTGCACTTCCTTATATCTATAAAATATATATTTTTAAAAAATAAATCTTTATCTATTTATTATATACACAGTGGTCTGTCTGCTTGGATGCTTGGATGCCAAAAGAGGGCACCAGACCTCATTATAGATGGTTGTGAGCCACCATGTGGGTGCTGGGAATTGAACTCAGGACCCCTGGAAGAAAAGCCAGTGCTCTTAACCTCTGAGCCATCTCTCCAACCCTATACAATATATTTTTAGTTACATTTGCTCTTCATATTCTCTGTTCCCCCTCCCCCTGATTTCCATCCTTTTCCCAACTAATGTCTTTTTTTTTTTTTTTTTTTTGAGACAGGGTTTCTCTGTGTAACACCCCTAGCTGTCCTGGAACTAACTTTTATAGATCAAGCTGATCTTGAACTCACAGTTCATCCATCTGCTTCTGCCTCCGAGTGCTGGGATTAAAGGCATGTGCCACCACTGCCCAGCTTCAACTACTGTCTTTGACATTTAATTAAGACAACTGAGTCAGGTGGTGGTGGCGCACGCCTTTAATCTCAGCACTCGGGAGGCAGAGGCAGGCGGATTTCTGTGAATTTGAGGCCAGCCTAGTTTACAGAGTGAGTTCCAGGACTGACTCTATAGCTACTGAGAAACTGTCTTGAAAAAAAAAAAAGGACAATTGAATTAGTTACCTTCAAATACAATTATGTGCCTGGTCACAATTTTCCCCTAAAATTTGAGCTCTCTGAGCATAGAACCCTCAGCAACATGCATATATATATAGACCACTGTTGCAGAACATAATAGCACTGCTCCATGTGCCCAAACCCTTAAGAACTATGCATGAAAATACGTTTTCTCATCAACAACATGTAATGTTTTAATAGAAGCCTTTGCAAGAGAACTGCACATTAACTCCACGCCTAGGAGTTCTTACTGCTCTTTCAGAGGACCTGCGTTTGGTTCCCAGCTCACAACTGCCTGTAAATCCAACTCTAGGGATCTAATGCCCTCTTTTGGCTTCCTTGGACACCCCATATATATATGTACACACACACACACACACACACACACACACACACACACACATATACACACACATGCACACCCACATACAGACAAATAAAAAGAATTTTTTTTTCAGTAAGAAAGCTGCACGTTAGAAACTATTCCTGGCGATAGGTAGCCACACAGTCTAACTCATGACTATAACTGGCGATAAGTAGGCTACATAGTCTAACTCTTGTCATTTATTTAATCATACGCAGCTACCCATCCAGTAGACTCTTGGATGGCGAAAAGAATGTAATAATAAACCGGGAGGTCTCCTGTTGTGCCCTGATTCGGGCTGTTGTAGCATGGACTAAGCTCAAACTTGCCATCTTCCTGCTTGTTTCCCCAGCCATCATATGCCACCTCCACAGTCCAAAGAGTAGCTTGCTTTTGATTTTCGTGAGAGTCTTCACTGTAGATAGGGCTAGGCTGCTGGAGTCCAGGCTGGGCTCAAACTCATGATCTTCCAGCCATGTGGCACCTCACTAAGCCAGGGAGTCCTCTTTGTAAGTACAAACCTACTTTCCAGCATTATTGGAGCACCCAGGTTATTTATTCTAAAATAACTTGTTTCCTTCCTTGCGTCTGCAGTTTCTTCATTTCCAAAACCTCACCTGCAATTGCTTTTGAGTGCCAGTCTACAATAGCCTTGTTGAAAATGTGTAGCTAGGATTTAAAACAAATGTGTTTCTGTTTTGTTTTCAGGCAGAGGAGTATTTTCAATGGAATAAGTTACCCTGTGGGATTACTTCCAAAAACAAAACTGCACTCCATACCATCAGCATCAAACCATCTACCATGTGGTTCGGAGAGAGAACCAGAAAAACCAACGTGATAGTGAGGTAAGGGACCGATGGCCTGGTCTTCAGAAACCCAGAGGGGAAGTGTTGTGTTTAATGAAGTTTAAACTCAGATCAGCATGAGCCCAGAGAGAGGATGTTACAATTGTAGGAACTATGTTTTTCATTTAAACATTATTTAAAACGAAGGGATGTTTCTTTCAAACTATGGCAGTACATCTGCTGATATATCCAGGGACTTCCTCTGTGAGAGACAAGATGGTTGAACTGTGAAGGCACCTGAGGGCTTTGCAATATAGACAGGTATTGGAAAGAATAGAAGCACTGGTACAGTAGAGACAGCTCCACAGATGGCCCCAATACCTTAGCAACACCTCCTTGATTTGGGCTATTTAGAATGTCTACAGAAGGTTTCCATGTCTGAAGAAGTTGCCTCCTGTCCCAAGAAGCAGTTCCTCACAGCCACATGGCTTCACACCCAAACAGCCTCAGTGGGGTTCAACCCTATAGTACCACTTAGTTTTGCTAAGTGTCCTTTTGTGTTCTGTTTTTTCCTAGGACGGGAGAGAGCTCATACAGAGCATGCTTTTCTTTTCACTCCTCCTACAGTGAGGTAAGAGGATCCATCAGCTTCTACTGCTGACTGCAGCCTTTGGGGTTGGTCACCACGGGGCAGGGCATATGTCTGTGGGGTGTACATATATGTGTGCATGTGTGTGGGAAGGGGTGAGTGTAGATGTGTATCTGGGTGGAGGCCAGAAGGCAGCTTCAGGTGTCATCCTCAGGAAGGCTGTCATACTCTTCCGCACCAGGTCTCTCATCAGCATGGAGTTCAGCAGTTAGGCTGGCTGGCCGTTGGCAGGGGTCCTCCTGTGCTTTCCTGGCACTGGGATTACCAGGGTGCTCCACTATACCGAGCATTGTTACATGGTTCTGGGCATCAAACTCAGATCCTCACATGTGCAAGGTGGGCACTTTAGGGGCAAGTAATGGTTTTTGTGTGCATGCCTCCCTAAAGGTATAAAAAAGTTGTTTGTGCAAAGTTCCTAAAGAATAGGTGTCCTTTAGTTTAGAGTAGCCATTTTCATAGTTACTGGAAATCCCAAATGTCCTCATTTGGTCCTTTGCGTTAGAGTTAGAGTTAGATGCTCATTGCTTTGTGCCCTGGCCATCCATTTTGGAAAGAGGGGATCCAAGTCTTTGTACTGTCATTACCAGCTCTGTCCTGCATAATGGCAGTGGATGTTTCACCGGGTACCTGGTATTGGCCAGTAGGTACTGGCACTAGCATTTCACAAGTGTTATCTTCTTTATACGGTAGATGAAGAATCTGAGCCTTAAACTTACTGAGGTCACAGCTCACCAATATCTAATAAGTGAGATTTGCCTGGTAGAACTCTTAAGGAGAATTCTTCTGTTTTATATTCTGAAGAGGCAAAAAAAAAAAAAAAATCAACATACTTGTGAATGTTTTAAACTGTAATTGTTTCGAATTGGTATGAAAGGACTTTGTATGTGCAGTCTTTTGAGTCATACACACACAAAGGGCCTGGAACACTTCCTCCGAGCTGTGTGTCTCAGAGTACATGCAGCCTGCACTGGCTAGCAGCTTTGCTTAGGACACTTTCTGCTTCGATCTTGTGTGTGCTCCCTGTCCACATCCACCTGTGTGTGAACAGCATTCAGACACCTTAACATCCAGTGTTTCAGACTTTGTGGTAAGGTATAACTGGAGGTTTCTTGTCCCGCCTGGTCCCGCAGCCACTTTTACAATAATCACTCAGAGACTTAATATTAGTTACATACTGCTTGTTAACTCAGGGTTATTATTAACTAGCTCTTAAAACTTAAAATAACCCATTTCTATTAGTTTACATTTTACCCCAAAGCTCGTGGCTTGTCATCTCACAGCTTGCTTCCCTGGTGGCTGCTGGCGTCTCTCAGACTCTGCCTTCTTTCCCCTCTATCTCTGCTTGGATTTCCCGCCTAGCACTATTCTGCCCTGTCATAGGCCAAAGCAGCTTCTTTATTAACCAATAGTAATAAAACATATTCACAGCATACAGAGGGGCATCCCACATCAGTAAGGGGTCCTCTCTCTGGCACTAGAGAAATGTGCACAGAAGCAGGTTGTCCTAAGTTGTCTACTAGGAGAGACCTGCAGGCCCTGGGCCACCGGAGATCACTACTGGACCCAGTTATACTGGACTCCTTGAGTGCTATTGCATTCAGGCTTGACTGCATTGCTCACTTTAGTAACTGCAAACCAAGATGTAATGGGCAGAAGAGTTTGGTGTCTTCAAAGGTGGTAGCCACTGCATGGTATTTGATTCCATAAGAATAGGCATTAGAGCAAATCAAATGATCTCCAAGATGTAGTTGCCCTGGTGATGACTATTTATACACGGAAAAAGGTACAAGACCTTCTTTTCTTGTATCTATTATGGTCAATATTCAGCTGTATTCTAACTCACATGGAAGAGGGTTTGCCAAATGTGTAGGCAACTGGCCTTGGACTAAAAAATGAATGTCGAATTTTACAAAGGCACCATTTTTAGATTCCATTAATTAGGAACTCAAGCTTTTTCTGTGGAGCAGAAACCTGAACAAAGTTCAACTGTGCAAGTTCCCAGACTCCCACATAGCGCAGCACAGGGAGCGTTTAGGGGAATGAGGCCAAGGCATTGCCAGTGCGTGTGTCTTGTTTGGCAGGTCCCTCGGTGGTCCCCATGTGCAGCCAGCACTGAAGCAGGGTCACAAGGAAGCTCTGCTGCCCTTTCCTATACCTGTCTTTTCTGACACCCTCAGTTTTTTTTAATTAATATTTTAGTTAGCATACAAAATAATGAATTTTATCATAACATTTTCATACAAATATATCTTCATACTTTGTTCATTTTTGCCCACCATTACCCTCCCTTGTCCCTCCTCTCCCTCTCACTGGTCTCCTTCCTCCTCTGAAACAGTCCCCCATCTGTTTCCATTATGTATTGTTAGACCTAGTTTCCACAAATGAGAGAAAACAGACCAGACTATCTCTTTCTCTCCTGATAGTTCCTGTCCCGTACAGTTTCTCTCCTGCTTTCCTATCACATATCTGCACATGTACCATGTATGTGTATCCACATGATACAAAATGCGCTATCTGTACATGTACCATGTATGTGTGTATCCACATGATACAAAATGCGCTATCTGTACATGTACCATGTATGTGTGTATCCACACGATACAAAATGCGCTATCTGCACATGTACCATGTGTGTATCCACATGATACAAATGCGCTATTTGTACATGTACCATGTATGTGTGTATCCACATGATACAAAATGCGCTATTTGCCTGAGTTGGCTTATTTTGCCTAACACAATGATCTCTAGTTTTTATCCATTTTTCTGCAAATGACATAGTTTGTTCCTTATGGCTGGACACAACTCCATTGTGTCTGTATGTCCCCTCTTCATTTATTTCCATGGAGAAGCCTCTCAACTGGTCTGTATACTAGGAACCGGGAATAGACTGGCACCTCAATTTCCCAGCAGAGATAGTTAATGCATTTTATATTCCTTCTAGATTAAAGATTTTTTGAGCTACATCTGTCCAGTGAATGCATATCCAAACGTCATTCCAGTAGGCCTCACCGTGGATAAGGTCATGGACGTGTGAGTAGCTTCTGTTTGTGGGTCTTGTGTGCTATTGGTGGCTCTGGCTGGGAGGCATGGGAGTGCTATGCTTGAAAATCTGCCTGAGACTGATGAACACATACAGCACCGAGCTTCGAGAGGCAGGTGGGAAACAGGCTCCAGGCTATGGAGCGGTCTAGGCGGTGAGCCACCACTGCCCAGGGTTTTCAAAGGAACAGGTACCTGGGAGGAGGGGAAAAGAAACGGAGGTGGAGGTCTTTGAAGTGTAGGGATTGAATGTGTCTAGGAGTTTGATATGCCATAGGCACCACAGGTGTATGTTAACAGAAGAGCCAGGGTCCTTGTGCCAGAGACAAGGACAATGCTTCCTTTTAGCAGGTACAGGCTACTTTCTCAAGTCCCGGAGAGGATGCTGGGTTTTGTCCAAATGCCAGACTTTGGGAAAAAAGATTTCTTGGGACCAGACAGGTGGGAGGCTGTCAAGGACAAAAATCACCAGGGAAGCACGAGAAATAAGAGCTCGACTGAGCCAGAGCTCAGCCGCACAAACGGGAAAGAAAGATACGTGTTCTGACTGCGGCAGGAGTGGAAATGGAAGATACTGGTGGCCGATTTTGTTTATGCTTTATTAGAAGCCCACATGCAATTAAACATTTTCTTTTGTATTCATTTTCCAACTGTAACATCTTCACTCCAAAACAACGATTCTTTGATTATTTAATTTCATTTTACATTCCATCCACAGTTCTCCCCTCCACCCCTCCTCCCGAGTATGGGCTCCCATGGGAAGTCAACAAAAAGTCTGGCACTTTAAGTTGGGGCGTCCCACCATAGGGAATGGGCTCCAATAGGCTAACTCATACACCAGGGATAGATCCCGATCCTACTGCCAGGTGCCCTACAGATAGTCAAGCTTCACCACTGTCTCCCACATGTGGGGGGCCTAGTTCAGTCCCATGGAGACTCCACAGCCGTCAGTCTAGAGTTCCTGAGTTTCCACAAACTTGGTTCAGCTGCCACTATAGATGTCGCCATCATGATCTAGACCTCCCTAGCTCATATATTCTCTTCCCTCTCTCCAATTGGATTCCTGGTGCTTGGTTGTGGATCTCTGCATCTGGTTCCATCAGTTGCTGGATGAAGGCTCTATGGTGATAGTTGGGGTATTCACCGATCTGATTACAGGGGAAGGCCAGTTTGGGCTCTCTCTCCACTGTTGCCAAGAGTCTTAGCTGTGCTCATCCTTGTGGATTCTTGGGAATTTCTCTAACCCCATAGTGGTTCCCTCTATCAAGATCTCTCTTTCACTGCTCTCCCTACCCACTCTGACCATCATTCCCTCATGTTCTCATTTCCCATCCCCTCCCCTTTACCCTCCTTGTCCCCAGTTTACCCAGGAGATCTCATATAACTCCCCTTCCCTGGGAGATCCATGTGTTCCTCTTAGGGTCTTCCTTGTTACCTAGCTTCTGTGGACCTGTGGATTGTAGTCTGGTTTTCCTTTGCTTTACATATAATATCTACTTATGAGTGGCCAATTCTTTTTTATTATTTTTATTGAGCTATACGTTTTTCTCCACTCCTTTCCCTTCCTCCTCTCTCCCTCTACCCTCCCTGAGTGGCCAATTCTTAAGATGTGAACTGGTAAGCTGGAGAGATGGCTGAGTGGTTAAGAGCTCTCCAGAGGCCCTTGAGTGTGGTTCCCAGCGCCCACATCCAAAGCTGCACAACTAGCTCTAATTCCAGCTCCAGCGGACCCAATGCCCTTTCTAACCTCCATGGAACATATTCACCTCAAACGTGATGGGCACATGAATACAGAAATAAAAACACAATCTTTTTAGAGTGACCTAGTGCAGGGACTAGATTATCTTGGTATTAAGGTTATCTGTGCCAGCTGACACCATTTTTAGTAGACTAAAAATGTTACTTAGAAGCCAGAAAGCATGGTAGTGTCAAGAAAGCAACATGCTGGCTAGTAAGGCAAGAGTTAAGAACTTAATCCGGATCACTGAGATTTAAGATTGTCTTATAGATTTAAATGGGAATATACTTAGAATCATTTGGAGTGCTTGTTATCCTATCTTGTACTCCTAGCTTGCATTTCTATTGGGCAATCTGTTGTGGGTAGGTGGGTGGAGAGTGACCTTCACTTGGTAAAAGTTACCCAAAGAAAATGCATGAAATGGCTACAGAGAGAAGCAGTAACAGCAGATTCTGGAGGTGCCACATGGGACTGAGCCAGGGAATATCACAGACATGAGAACATAGATGACAAATAGAAGTCTGGCTGTAGTCAGGTTGGGAGCTTCATGGCTGCCACCATCTGCTGTGTAGGCTCTGATCCTCAAGCAAGCTGGCAAGAAGGAAAGTAGGTAGTGTAGCCCTCAGTGAGGGTGGACCCCCTGCAGATCTTATTTCTGTGACCTGGCTTTCAGCTTGTGGCTCTGGAATCAGATCAACTTTGTGGGATCCTTGCAAGAGGTAAATAAATGCCATTAAACAGAGAAGAAGCACCTCTTCTAAACTCTCTGGATGCTAGGTTTCAATGGGTGACTTATCTTGCCTTGGGATAGAGCTCATTAAGAGCAAAGATTCAAGTTTGGCTTTAATCTGTTAAGACGGTTCCCGCTGTACATGATTGGTATCTACTAACGTTGTATGTAAGTGCTTCCACTGGCCACTTCATTAAGTTGTAGATCTTTATTAAACATTGCCTTTATCTCCCACAAATGCTCACTTGATCGCCCTATGGCTTTGTTCTAATCTCTCTAAGTGATGTTTATGCTTCAGCAACTTTCCCAAAAGGAAAAGTCAAATATTCTGATTTATATCAGTTTAAAGCCTCTGTGCCGATCTTCCCGAAGTGCCGAACCAAAGTACAAACCACTTGGAAAACTGAAGAGAACCAGAACAATCTATGTAGACTCAGGTAAGAATGGTTCTAGTCTTCCCAAAATGCACCTTGTGACAGGAGGGCTGTGTTGTCACCCCAGAGCATTTTTGCTAGGATGCTGAAGAGACTTAGCTTCCTTTGGTTCTGATCAGACAGAGCAGGATTTACACAAACAGTTCTTCTCCACTCATTCTACCTTCTTATACTGCTATTTTGTTTTGTAATTAAGAATATAGATAAGTTCTGACTAGAAATGAGAACTTCAGATTCTCAGCAAAGCCTTGTTGGCTTATAGCAGCCACACTTGGTGGTTACGACTTCAGATTTGCATCCTTTGGTGAAGTGCCAGAAGTGAATTCTCACTGGAGAAGGATTCTGTGTATTGAACACTTGTACAGGGCAAGTCCTCATCTTCTACACACTACAGCTAGACATGTAAACAAACTTCCAAGTGGTGTCAGTCTGACTTTGCCAAAGAGAACACTGGAATTTAGACAATTTAGAAAGTCCCCTGAAGTCTAGCAGGAAGTGATAGGGCTAGGATTTGAACTCAGGTCTGTTTTCCATTTTAGCTTCCATATTTCTACTCATTTAGAATCCAATTTTAAATTACTTTTGATGGGCTGGAGAGATGGCTCAGAGGTTAAGAGCACTGGCTGCTCTTCCAGAGGTCCTGAGTTCAATTCCCAGCAACCACATGGTGGCTCACAACCATCTGTAATGAGATCTGGCGCCCTCCTCTGGCGTGCGGGCATATATCGAGGCAGAATGTTGTATACATAATAAATTAATCTTAAAAAAAAATTACTTTTGAGATTTTATGTATATAGGAGTTTTTCTCTCAGGTATATCTGTGCACATGTGTAGCTGGTGCCCTCCAAAGTCAGAAGGCATTGGCCTTGGAACTAAAGGATGATTTATTTTATAAGCAATATGCATATTTTAGTCCATGCATGTCACTGGTTTTATTGAGTGGGTTTTAAAATATGACCATCACTTTCCCTCCTTTTTCTTCCTTTTCCTTCCTCCAGCCCTTTCCACATCCCCTTCAAGTTGATAGCCTTTTATTATTATGCATACACACATGTATTATGTATATGCACAAACAGAGAAACATGTGCTGGTTTTTGTTGTTTGTATATATGGTATCAGGGCTGATAACATTGCATTGATGACTCATAAGGGGGCTCATCCCTGGAGAAGCTAATTCTCCCAGCAGTCATTAGTTGCCTGTAGTCACGTTGTCTAGGGGTGTAACCCTGGAAAATTGCACCCTTTCACATTAATGTGTCAATTGATATTGTCATTATTCAACTTTCACAAGAGACTTCTTGGTATTTTGACTTATTTCCAGTCTGTCGCCTCTTCTACAGTATTCCCTCAGCCATAGAGGCGGGAGCTATGATGTACATTATCCATTGATTTCTGCATTGCGTCCAGTTGTGGTTTTCTGTGATGGCCTCCATTTTCTGTAAAGAGAGGCTTATTTGCTCAGGGGTGGTAGCTACCCTTATCAGGAAAAGTGGCTCACAGACAAAGACAGCTCAAGGGCAGAAGGCGTAGAATTAGATTTGGGGGCTTATAGATCATTTTCTGTAAGTTTGCTGACCAAGCCTTCATTTCCCTTAGTTCTTAAAATGTTCCATGGATAGTCCACACACAGGAGAATTAAATCAGCATCCACGTTAGTTGGCTCACAAGTGCCTCTAACTCCAGCTTCAGGGATCTAACACTGCTGACGTTTTCAGGCACATCGTTCATGGGCACATATTCAAACAGATACACATACATATAACTGAAAACAAAATCCTTTAAGAAAAAAAAAAAAGGTCACCCTGTGAGTCAAGTGGTCCCTCAAGTGTGAGAAGTACTGACCTATATTCTCAACAGATGGCAGCCTTTTATTATCTCTTTGCAGACTGGCACCTGTGTTTATACCATTCCAAGATTTGAAACAGGTAAATGGTACAGCTCCAACTCTCACTGAGGAGTCTCATTCCCTTGTTCCCTACATGCCTGTTTTTGCTTTTTTCAGAGGAGGAAGATGATCTCTTTGATGACCCTCTACCAATACCGTTAAGGCACAAAGTTCCATACCAGCTAACTCTTCATCCTGAGGTATTTCCAGTGAAGGCATTGCCACAAGACCAGCCTGAACTGAAAGAAAGCCCTGGGTGCTACAAAGCAGACAGTATGCAGGTTTCTCTGGCTAACTTCATAGACTGTGAAGAATCTAACAGTGACACTGAAGAAGAGTTAGAAACCCCACCTTCACTGCAGGGAGGTCTGGGCCCTGCAATAGTCCCCCAGCAAAATGCTGATGCAGACACACCACAGTGGGAAGTGTTCTTCAAAAGAAAAGATGATGTCACAGATGAATGTTTGGAAAATTTCCCTTCCTCCATAGAGACGGGGGAATCTCAGTCACCAAGGCTCCTCACTGACTCTGATGGAGAATCCACTCACATCTCTTCCCAGAATTCATCTCAGTCAACACACATAACAGATCAAGGAAGTCAAGGCTGGGACAGTCAGGGTGATACTGTTTTGTTATCGTCCCAAGAGAGAAGTGCTGGGGATAGCACATCTTTGAACAGAGATGCCAACACACCAAAAAGCAGAGAGAATACTTCCGCCTCTCAAATGGAACAGAATGCACATGGTCCACAGGATTCTTACTGTGATTCGAAAAGCAGAGATGAAGTAAATGGAGGTCCTCACATTGGAGAACCAGATACTGTGAGTGGCAAGAAATCCCCACCTGAGGACAAAACATTACTAACCAGCACACATGCGGATTCACAGAGCTCCTCTGATTTTGAAATCCCCTCAACTCCAGAGGCTGAGCTTCCTAAACCAGAGCATTTACAGTATTTATATGGAAAACTGGCAACAGGTGAGAGTATAGTTGTTGAGAGAAGAAAATGCTCACTCTTAGATATTTAAGAATTAAAACCCTAATTCTGATGCTGCAACACAATGTCATACACAAATTTCTGGGCCACACTCATAGCTGTGGATGTATATGGCCTGCAAGTTAGACACACTAAAAAACCTACACAAAGCGATACATTGGTATAATAATGGATCACAGGGAGAGGAGTGGGAGGGGGGAAGGGTGGGAGGAGGGGGAGGGAAATGGAAGGCTGGGAGGAGGTGGAAACTTGTTTTTTTTTCCTTTTCTCAATAAAAAAAAAGAATTAAAAAAAAATAATGGATCAGAATGGAATACTAAAGTATGCTCAAATGACAGGGTCAAAACCAGTGTTGCATGAGATTGTAGAACTAAATCTAAACACATTAATCCTCACAATAAATACAAATGATGTAAAGAGATTCATAAAAACACAGACTCAGGGAAAAATATAAGTCAACTATGCTGTTTACAGCGCAATTCAAGTGATGTAAAGTTAAAAGTAAAAGGACAATGTAAGTATGAAGCCAGAGAGACTATAATAAGAGCAGATACTGTCCTAGACAAATTGTCTAACTCACCAAGACAATGGAATGATAGAGCTCTTGCCTAGCATGTATGAAGTCCTAGGTTCAATCACCAGTACTGCCCTCCAGAAAAGAGACCAGATAATATGCACAAATATAAAAATTTTAACATGCTTCTCTTAGAGAAAATGGTATATATACATTAAATCAGTATACAAAATACAAAAACTGACCACCACCAGATAACTAGATCTGATAAAACTTTTACTTCACAGCAGAATACATCTCTTCAAGTATGTGCAGACCATTCCACCAAGATACACTGTATCCTAAATCATGACAAGCAGTCTAGAAGAAAAGGCGGCCCTATTAAAGTAAACTGATAGCAAGCACAGAGGCAGGGCTGGAGAGATGGCTCAGCAAAACACTTGCTATTTCCAACACTTACATGGTGGCTCAAAATTGTAACTCTATCCTGGAGGACCCAGGCACACATGTGGTGTGTGTACATACAGGCAGGCAAATCACACATAAAATAAAAATCTTACAAATCACCAGTGAGCTAGGCAAGGCTGTGTTCTCACTGTTCTGGAGGCTGAGACAGGAGGTCAAGCCTGGGCAACTTATCAAGAACTGTCTTAGTAAATACAAAGGTAAATACAATGATACAACTGAAACTACAAAATTACAATGTAAAGGAAAATGCTTAGAATGGCTAACATATATATGCTCTGTGAATTGTGAAATTGCCTTAAAGTACAATGCTTTTGTATTGATGTATATGAATTTAATAAGTCTTTATAAACATCTTCATAAGCACTTTACTATGCTGACATTTTACAAGTCAAGAAAAAAGATATATATAGGCATACCACTTAAAATAAGCTTAAATGGAGTCTCACAATGTGCAGATTAAACTGAATGTCACAGATCATCACTGTGCTACATGGCAATTAGATCAGGAATTACTACTAGTCCCAACCTAGTGGGTATATGACTTAGAATATATGTATATATAACTATGCATTTGAATATATTCACTAATACTTTAACTTTATTTTTGTTTTGTTTTTTATCTGAGCCATAAATCTCAGCCCAAGATTTGGGCTGATCCAAAGTAAGCATTCAAAACATGCCACCATTGTTCTGAATGTATGGCTAATATTTTATAACTGTAATGTTCATGTTTTAGGTCTTAAGCCTGGTGCAAACACTGGCTGAAGGAGTTAGAGAGCTAAGAACAAAAGAGTAGATTTAGATCAATCTACATGATCAGTTTTTACAGGTTATGTTCTGAATACAGAATAACAATAGGAAACATTTATATATGGTGTTTATTCTGTGATAAAACCACTTTATAAAGCTTTAATCTGTGAAGCCACACTTTGAGGTAGACATGAGACTAAGGCACACAGATTAGTTCACAAAGCTAGTAAGCAATAAAGCCAGGACTCAGACACTAGCAACGGGGGCTTCCAGTGTCAGGGCTCTTGAGCACTCTATGATGCTGTATGATGAGACCTCATTACCAACAGCATCAAAACAGAAGTGTGGTGCTGACTTCATTTTCAAAGGTTATATAGTATCGAAGGTTAAAGAGCTTTAAAGTGCCAAGATACATCAAGAAATCTAGTGGCTAGCCACATTGACTTTAGCGAAGAGTCAAATATGCAAAATACATTATCATAGTTTGCTTCCGCTGTCAACCTGAGAAACCTGGGGTCACCTTGGAAGAGGGAACCTCAATTAAGGAACTGTGTCCATCAAATTGGCCTGTGGCATGTGGAGGATTTTCTTAAAGGCTGTGGGCAATCCCATCCCTAGGCCCATGTGCCTGGGCTGTGTAAGAAAGCCAGTGAGCAGAGTTCAGTCTCTGCTCCTGCTTAACTTCCTGTCAGGACTATTTCCAAGTTCCTGTTGCTGAAGCCACTATACACTCAGGACATGTGAATTGAAGGAACCAAGCTGGAGATGAACTGATGACCTTTATCACAACCGCGAGTGTGTCTACATACACACATCTCTTTTTAGATAAACAGCTATCACAAGGTAAAGGTATAAAAGGAAGACAGTGGAGGAATGGTGGGGGCAAAAAGGTAATGGAGCAGTGTGAATAGAAGCGCAGTACATTACACGTGTGGGACTTCTGTGTACTTGTCTTTTTTTAAAGGTAAAAATCTTAAACTGGGCATGGTGGCACATGCCTGTAATCTCAGCAGCAGGAGGTAGAGGAAGGCGAGTAATAGTTCAAGATAATCTCCAGCTTCACAGAAAATTCAGGGCTAGCCTGAGCCACACGCTACCCTACTTCAAGACCTACCCCCAACCCACAAAATCAGGACCCATTAAATTTCTATTAGTAAAGACAAAACAAAGCCACATGTTTATTAAACATAATCCTTTCCCCTCTGTCCTCTCTTTTCTTTTAACCTGAATTTAAATAAGACCAAATATCTTGGAAATCAAAACACTGAATTTTTTTTTTTTTAAAAAAATCTGGTCTTTAAACCTGAGAATACTTCAAAGTGAGTTTGGTATTCAGGGAGAAGAAAACCACACCTAGAATGCGTTTAAGATTCTCAAAGAAAAACCAAAAAAAAAAAATACAATTTAAAAAATATATATATATATTTTCTTGACACATTCTGAAAATTCTGGGTAGCAAACAGAATGAGATCTCAAATATGCAAACAGTGTATTCTATGTATTGTGAACAAGTAGCCTTGTGAAGGCAATATTCTGAATAACATTGTAGCTTCTCCCAAAACAGGTTAAGAGAAGATAAAGGAAGTGCTGAATTCCTGGATTCAGTTCATTTTACTTGAGCTTATTACAGCCTATTAAGGCCCGGAGCAGTGAGCTTAGGTAAATCTTAATCAGGACACTGAAAGGATTATTTGCTGCCATTTCTTTCTTTTTTTCTTTTTTGGTCTTCACACTGGACACCATGGTTAGAATTCCCAGACCCAAAAAGATGAAAGTAAGTTTTTTCTTTATTGTGTTTTATACATGGGAAAATCCCATCTAATCCCCACAGATTAATAAAAGTTCAATAAGACATAACTTTGGCCAAAGTCAGTATTATCCATTTAAAAATTCTTGTATAAAACAATATCTGTTCAAATATAGGTTATTTTTCAAGGACATACAGAAAATGCAAAAATAATTAAATTTAGTGGAAAGGAACTATTAAAACTGCCTGGCAGTAGCAGTAATGTGATGTGAATTACACTGCCATTAGGGACAAGTGCTCTCCGAGGCTGTTGCTCTTCTGTTCAGAGGAGAGTTACTCAGTGTGACGTCGGTTCACGCTGTGGCTCCTTCTGTACTCATTTGCCCTGCCTGGCACTCCCAGCAGGTCCTCTTAGCCACACTGCTATGTCCTTGCAAAGAAGCATAATGGCCAGCCACTATGGACAGAGAAGGTGATTCAAGATTTTTCTTCAGCAGGATTAAAAATCAAAGACTTTCAGGTTCAGACATACAGTCTTTGTAATGGTCTCTATTGCTTTAGAATGAGATCAAGCTAAAAGAGTATCTCTCACATTTCTTTTTATACCTGAAATATATCATTAACATGTTGATGTTTTAATGTAAAAGTAGAAAATACAGTAAGAAAATTCAGTGCCGCTTACTTGTTTCAAATACAAGATCAGTGAATATTAAGCAGGAACAATATAGTAAAAAAAATAAAATAAAATTTGTACATTTGCCTAAACTGAATTATCTATTTGAGTCACGGTAAAAGGTTTTATATCAACAGCCATTGCCTCATTGCTTTTCAGACACTAAAGGGGATACTTGCCTATTAAGAAGTAGTTCACTTTCCATGTTTAGTATGTAACCACCAAATATATTCTGTTTATGTGGCCAGCCCCTGCAGTTCTCTTCAAAAGCAACAGTAATGTACTTTGCAAATATCTTGAGACACAAGTTGTACATTAACATACATATAATCTTGATAATAGAAAATACTTTTTCAGTTCTTAGAGCAAAACACAATCCTGTGCTCCATTTCCTGAAGTTTCAATTGAGGTAACCTCTGCAAGTCTCAGCCCCACATTTACATTCAGTTCTGACCCTTTTTTTGGCAGGGCTGTGGTCCACAGAATCTGAAGACAATTCTCCACAACCTGAAAACACAGAGAGGGAAACATATTTTAGAATAGGGGCTTGAAAATGGCTCAGCAGATAGAGTAGTCCATGCTCTTCTAGAGGACCAGCGTTTAGTTCCTGGTACCCACGTCAGGCAGCTTACTTCTGCCTCAAACTCCAGCTCCAGGGGATCCCATGCCCCCTTCTGGGTACCCATATTCACATGAACACACCACACAAATCTTTATTTTAAAAAAGATATTTTAGCTGGGCATGGTTGGGTAGGCAGAGGCAGGTGGATCTGAGTTTGAGGCCAGCCTGGTCTACACAGTGAGTTCCAGACTAGCCAGGGCTGTATAGTGAGACCCAGTCCCAACCATAAAAGATACTTTAGAATAGACTTTCAATCTTCTGTTTTGTTTGGTTTTGGTTTTTTGAGACAGGGTTTTTTTGTGTAACCCTGCTTTTCCTGAAGCTAGCAATGGTGATTACTTTCTCAAGGCATTGGTTAACTTTCAAGGAAATAGCTTTGTACTTCTGTGAAATCCTAAGACAATTTGTTCTGAGTTGTCTTGAAACAATGGGATAGGCTAATGTGAATTATCTGCCATGATGACATTCACTGAGAAAGTTCAGTGTAAAAGGTGAAAGATTTATACAATCCGAAGAGAAACCAGAGTGTAAGAGAAAGTCCAATGTACAATTATTCTTTCTTTTTTTTTTTAAAGGTTAACCTGCAGCATCATTTTTTTCTTTTTTTTTAAGTATTTATTTATTTATTATGTATACATATTCTGTCTGTGTGTATGCCTGCAGGTCAGAAGAGGGCACCAGACCCCATTACAGATGGTTGTGAGCCACTATGTGGTTGCTGGGAATTGAACTCAGGACCTTTGGAAGAGCAGGCAATGCTCTTAACCTCTGAGTCATCTCTCCCGTCCCATATAATTATTCTTTTTATACACCATGAAAAGCACAGGCAGTGAGGCCAAGTAGGAATAGCACATAAAGCACATTGTTCATAGAAAATATTCATAATCACAATATAGGCAATATAATTAAATACTTTAAAAAGTATATTCAAGAAGGAAGTAATTCATATGTAATTGAAATCATACTTTCAATCTTGTTAATATTTATCTATTAGTAAAAATTGAAAACCTTTTTATTTTTACTAACATTAATAGTATTGAGAAAAGGTGTTGTAAATCAGCTTCCAAAATGGAAGTCCTAAGAAAACTCAGTCTGCAGTGACGTAGAGGGCAGACAGAGGGCCAGCTTTAGTTGTCAGATGGGCTTTGGACCTTAAGATGACAGACACACACCAATTACTTTCATTTTTAAAGATTTTTAAATTAGTACAGAGTAATGTGTTCCATCTTCTCCACATATATTTATTTAGTGTGTCCTCCCCCTGCCCGATTTCTTTTACCTTCGACGTTAGTTTGGCTTGCCTTCATTGTCATACTGAAACCAATACCAATGAAATTATTCTTGAAAACCATACCTTTCATTTGATAATCAAAAGTCAGCTCCTCTCCAGCTTTTATGGTTCTCGTGGAAAACAGTGCTATCCTGGGAAGCCGAGTATCGAGGTTCTCGATGAAGACACTGAACACCTGAAGGTTTGGGTCACACTGAAGAGAAGAAAAGCTGCTGTTATCGGAGTCTGGCCGTCTGCGCTCCACAGCACAGGGTGAGTTAGCCTCCCACGTGCCCACTGAACTGCCAACCAAGCGCTCCCGATGGCATGCACATTCAAAATACACTTTTCATATATAAGAAGCTCTCAATCATAGAAAAAGATAAATCAAGTATCCAATATGTCACTTTTGTCATAGCTTTTTTTTTTCTGGAGAATTTTAATCCATCTATAACATGAACATTTTACTTGTAACTATTTCAATAATATGTGTGTATAGATACTTTAAATAACTATTTTAAAATAAAATCAGCACCATGGAACTCAAATTTTATATTACATAGTTTCATTGCTTAAACTTTTATTTGGACTTGTTCAGTATTTTGGGAACACTAAACTAGAGAATATGCAAGAAGAAAGATCTAGGGAGTCAAACCAAGAAATTTAAATTGTTATTTAATCTCCCCAAGTAGGAAGTATATTGGTGGTAGAGCTGGCCTTCTGTACTCATAGCTTCCACGTCTGTACTCAACCAACTGCAGAGTCAACTAGGAAAGAAAAATCATACCATAGTCTTGTATATGTACAGGCTGAGTGATCTTGTCCTCAGTCTGTGAATACAACTATTTATATTCTAATAGGCATTAGAAGTAATCTACAGATGATTTAATGGATAAAAGAGGATTATGAGTTATTATATATGTCTCAAATTTAACATAAGGAACTAATAAGGATTTTGGCACCTGCAGGTGGTCTCATGACTAATCCCCTAAGATACTGAGGATGGCTGAATCTCAAATTTGTCATTAAGAAATTATTTTACAAACATTTAAACAAATCAGGCAACCAAAAAGGAAGTCTAGACAGTCTCTTACATTTCACTGAGATTCACATACAATTCTTGGTAAGCAATCCACCACACATTTTAACTTGGCTACATGTCATACTATCTAAGACATATTTCTTTTATTATGTGCCACGTATATATAAAATGCCAAAAGGACTAACCTCACTGGGCTTATTGTCTGGTACTTAGAAGGTGCCCAATAATTATTACTGTCCTTAGTGTTGGAAACAAGTTTTATAAAGTAGAAGATTCTGGAATCTTCTGGTTCTAGGGGTCTGGCCAGATGGCTCAGCAATTAAGAGCACTCACTTGTTGCTCTTGCAGAGGACCTGAGTTCAGTTTTGAGCACCCCCATTAGGCTTACAAACACCTGTAACTTCAGCTCCAGGGGGTCTGATTCCTGCCCCTCTGACCTCCACAGACACCTATGCACATATATACACACATACACAAATAAAATCTTAAAAAGAAAAGACTGCAGATCTAACTTTTTAAAACATGAACTAAAAATTAAAGAATACTAATTTATAATTTAGGGAAATAATCCTAAATGCTTTAATGTAGTATTAACACACTGACATTCAAAACAAAACAAACAACTGTTACCTTAAACTGTATAGTAGTCCTTCCTTATCCTCAGATGACTGAAACTGGTGATAGTACCAAACCCTATATTGTAGGGTTTTGTCCTATACATATATACTTATAACTTTCAGACACAGTAAGAGAATAACAAATAACAAAAACGGAACAATGTTAAGTTATATGACTGTTGTGTCTCTATGAAAATATCTTATTGTACTTTAGCCTTGTGGCTTAAAGGAAACACTTGGGCAAATCCAAATTGCTAGCATTACTAATCTTGTGCTTCTGGGCAATTCCTGAGTAAAATAAGGTCACCTGAACACAAATAATACTGTAATGGTTGACCTGATAACCCAGAGAGGTACCAAGTGACTGGGAGGTAGCATCTACAGTGTATATACCCCGAACAAAAGGATGGGTCAAGTCTCCAGCAGACGATTTCACCTACTTATAGGAATAGCAAACAACTTAAAACTAAGAATGGATTATCTCTAGAATTCCCACTGGGTATTTCTGGACTACAGTTAAGTAGGAAACTGAAAATATGGAGAATAAAATGTGGCTAAGGTAAAGGGTTACTGCACACAATACAATTTAGTAGTATTAACTTCTATAAGATAACTTTCAGTCTTCAAAACTTTTGCTTAACTCCCTTATTAATTGCTCTCTTCTGCTATGAAGTTATCTATCTACCTATAAAGTTATTGGAAAGTTTAAATGAAGTGAGATATAAAGACTAGTAGAACATAGTAATTGGTAAACACCTCAATATGTATGTTATATTATAGCAATAATGTCCTGACTTAATAGAAGCCCTCATATTAAAATACTATGAATGGCTATATAAAAAGTTATCTTCCAGTTAAGGAGAAATCATCCAAACAGCACTAAACAGAACTATTTGTCTTATTGCTCCTTACACTATGATTCACAAAATGGGACACATTTCCATATCGCGCTGCATCCACTGTGAATTCATCAGATTCATAGTCCAGATCAAAAAGATAGGTGATTCCTTGGTTGTCATATAACTGTCCACGCTTCTCAGCCTCTTCACTTGTGATCACCTAAGGTGGGGAGAAACAACAGAACTGTAGTTTTATGTTTTTCTTTTTGTGACAGGCTCTCTCAAACTTCTAAACTCCAAAGATCTTTCTACCTCCATTTCTTGCATAGCTTGGACTCTGTAAAACCACAGAATATTATACAGCCACTGTGGAGCCAAAGAAGCATTATTAAGCTACTAACATTGATACAAATATTTAAAAAGAAATTCAAGTGTAATCAAAACAAACATTCATATGAACTAAAACCTAGATAGAAAAACAGTATAGAAATGAGGGAAAGTGATGGTATAGAGAATTACTGAAAATGAAATCTGAGATAAGCTGATATATGGTTCTGTACTACCTGTATTATAATCCTGTGTGCAAAGAGCTGCCCACCTATGCTCGACAGGACAGAGGAACAAGGTTACCTTCACAAGAGTATGCATTCTCAAAAGGCTCTCCAAGGTGGCTCTCAACCTTCCTGGTGCTGCTACCCTTTAATACAGTTCCTCATGCTAAGGTCACCCCAACCATAAAATTATTTTCATTGCTACTTCATAATTGTAATTTTGTTATAGCTAGGAACTATAATGTAAATATCTGCTTTGCGATCCCCGAAGTGTTGCGACCCACAGGTTGAGAACCAATGTCCTATGAGGAATAACACATGGAAACTTGTTCTACAACAGGCTTTATGTTATACATGCAATGAGCCATTTGGAAAGCTTTGTTTTTCAGAACAGAAGCTTCAGCCCAAAATCATGGCCTAGGGCTGGGGACGTAATTCAGCTTCAAGCATTAGGCACTGGCTAGGTTCCAAACATCCCTGTTACCATGGAATCTGTCACAGCTTGGTCAGTGTTCAGCTGAAGACATCAACACTAGCCAAAGTGATGTATATTCTTAGCTAAAATTCTCTGTGCCTGTTTCTTCATTTGTAATAGTGGAGATAAGTCCTCTTTCAGAAACTTGAAGATTAGGGGCTAATATGCTAAGGTGCTTAGCTGTGGCCCATGATGAGTACTATGTTAACACTTATGCATATGAAGTTATCAAAGGAAATATGCTAGGATGTGGTAATCAGAGAATGCTCTGCAGTTCAGGGTAGTGTTTATTTAGTTATTATTATAATAAATGCTTTCTTTAAAAAAGTTTTTGGAGACAGGGTTACTCTGTAGCTTTTGAGCCTATCCTGGAACTAGCCCTTGTAGACCAAGCTGGCCTCAAACTCACAGAAATCCACCTGTCTCTGCCTCCCGAGTGCTGGGATGCACCACCACCGCCTGGCAATAAATGCTTTTATACATATTTGATAATACTAAAAAATATTTTCTGCTCGGTAATGTCCTTCATACTGATACAAAACAGAAATTTAATCATACTGGACCAAATAATGAAATAAATGTAACTTCAAAGTTTCAATGTCAGCATTTATGTAGGTAGGCCTGGCTTTCTTCTTAAGACTTCTGTGTAAATATAGTTAATTTTAAAAAATATGGGCGCCAGGTGGTGGTGGTGCACATCTTTAATCCCAGCACTCTGCACTCTGGAGGCAGAGGCAGGCAGATCTCTGAGTTCAAGGTAGCCTGGTCTACAGAGTGAGTTCCAGACAGACAGGGCTACACAGAGAAACCCTGTCTTGAAAAACTAAACACACACACACACACACACACACACACACACACATATATATAAATTAAAAAAAAATATGCTTCAGTCAGTGGTTATGAATGAATGTCAACTATTAACTTATTTTATTATCTATTTGCTCATATAAAAAGTTTTACATTTTTGCCGGGTGATGGTGGCGCACGCCTTTAATCCCAGCACTTGAGAGGCAGAGGCCAGTGGATCTCTGTGAGTTCGAGACCAGCCTGGTCTACAGAACTAGTTCCAGGACAGGCTCCAAAGCCACAGAGAAACCCTGTCTCGAAAAACTAAAAAAGTTTTACATTTTTAACTATACCAGTGAACCTTTCTCCTAAACCTGAAAATGAATTTCTACATATCTGCAAATGATAACATCAAAACGTATCACATATTTACATTAATAAGGTAGAAAGGTAACTTTTTGAAAGTATAAAGCTCATATCCATAGGAGAAATTTAATGTACCTCTCCAACATATTCCATGACAAAACTCATTCTTTTAATCTTCACAAGGGTTTTTACACCCCAGCCGCAGCCATTGCTCGTTCTAAAGATGCACAGTGAATACTGTGTGCCTTTTTGTACAATCCTATTGGGACAGTCAGGTCCACATCGACACCTTGAGTTACATTCGTAGATGGGAGTGCCAGGTTTGATTTTAATTTGTTGGTTCTTATTATAAGCCAAAACAACTCCAGCCTCAACAGGACAACACTTTCCCATGAAGCAGTCTGTACATGAACATCCGAAGGTAGCTTCATTGTTTATGGTGATTCCTGGAGCTGGCCTGTATTCGTTAATGTAGTAAAAGTCTAAGGGTGGGCCCTCCAAGTCAACAGTATTTTCAACAAATATCATCCCTTTGTGGTTCTTTCTTCTGTTGAGGTAATCTTGCCATCTCTGGAGAGCTATTCTTTGCTTGGCTTTCTTTACAATGTACTCAGCGACAGCAGGTGGCAAGGATTTCCTACTGTTTTTTGGAGTGACTGCCTTCCCTTTCTTTACCCGAGATAAAAAACTATTCTTGTCACTGGAGAACTGCTGCAGCAGTTGTGGACACCTGAGGTTGCTCAAGGGCTCCCAAGTATTCGTAGACTCTGGCCATCCTTTCCATTTTACAAGGTAATATTCTACATCCTTAAAATAGAAAAGAAAATACAATTCAGATTATGACAGTCTCTATAGTGGCATTTCTCTTAATAATTTAAAATACATGAAGAGCCAAGTAAAGTGTAAGTCAGATAAACAGAACTTTTGTATGCTATCTGAAACACACTATTTAATGGGATGTAACATCTGACAAGAGACCAAAGCATCCTCTCTAGAGAAAGATAAAGGCACAGAAACCTATGATTTCAAACAGTATTAGGTCAAACAAAAAATTATTTACCTTGATCATGGAAACAGATGGTCCCAAAACAAACATTAGGCTAGTGGCTCATATGGCCAGCATAGTACCATGTATTCTCTAAGGGCTATAATAATGTTCACTGGACATGTGGGAATTTATATCCTCAATGTCATGGCCACACATCCCTTAGATGTTCTAAAGATAAGCTGGATAATCACTGTTAGCCACATGTAGCTACTGAGAACCTGAAATGTGGCTATACTCAAATGATGTGGTTTTTTTTTTGTTTGTTTGTTTTGGTTTTTTGAGACAGGGTTTCTCTGTAGCTTTGGAGCCTGTCCTGTGACTCCCTTTGTAGACCAGCCTGCCTCTGCCTCCCGAGTGCTGGGATTACAGGCATGCGCCACCACCGCCTGGCTTCAAATGATGTTCTTTGTGCATAAATACTGCACTGAATTTCAAGAATGGGAGGTGCAAAATGTCTTTACCTTTAAAAATGCCTGTAACGTTGAAACATTTTACAGATATTGAATTAAATATATTATTGAAACCAATTACTACTTTGTATGTGATTACCAAGAAATTAAAGTAACAACACTGCAGTTCACATCATTGTTTCTACCAGATATTAACATTTTAATAAATGCAGACCTCATTTAGAGAAGCCTGTGTAGCTTAAGTAGGAGGCATGAAGGACAGCAAAGATCCACTTCTTATCACCTAGAATGTTATTGGCCACCATGGTTTCTGAAGTCTCTTTTACACACAGTGACTGTTTCTTTCCTTAAGGTCAGCTGACACTGCTAAGGGCCTAATTTAAAGGCAGTTCATGTACAATAATAGTAAATTCTAAAGTGATGTCTTTCAGTAATTTCTTCGTCTTAGAACAGCTAGCACATATCCACAGACCCTAAGGTAAAGTAAGCTCAGAAATGCTCCTAAAATATCAAGGTGGGTGGGAGGCTGGAGAGATGGCTCACTGGTTAAGAGCACTGGCTCTTCTTCCAGAGGATCTGGGTTCAATTTTCAGCACCCACATGGCAATTCACAATTGCCTATAACTCCAGTTATTTGACATCCTCACACAGACATAGATATAGGCAAAACACCAACACACATAAAACTAAAAAAATAAATAACTATGGTGATTAAACATTTGTTATTTTTAACTTGTTTACATGACATCTTATATTGGATTTCTCTCTGTATGCTGTGAATATGTTTTATTACACTAGTTAATAAAGAAGCTGCTTTGGCCAATGGCAGGGCAGAATATGGCCAGGTGGGAAATCAGAACAGAGAGTAGGCGGAGTCAAGGAGATGCCATGTAGCTGCAAAAGGAGGACACTGAAACCTTATGGTAAACCATAGCCTAATGGTGATACACAGATTAATATAAGTGGGTTAATTTAAGATATAAGAGCTAGGTAAGAATACTCCTAAGATGCTGGGCAAGCAGGGCTGTAATAAATATAGTTTATGCATGATTATTCAGGTCTTGGCAGTCAGGAAACAAAGGTAGTCTTCATTTTGAAAATGGCGCCCAATGTGGGACCTGAATTGTAGTTGTACCAAAGAGTTCCACAATAGCCTGGAATGGAGTATAACAAAGGCTTATTTGGGGATAAACTAACAGTAAGGGTAGCAATCCATAGTCCTGTGTGTGTGCTGGGAACTGGAACTGAATATAGCAGAAAAAAACTGAATATAGCAGAAAAAGGGCCACACATAGACCATGCCCAAAGTGGGCCAGTATCTTAAATGTTATTGGTTAAAGGAGTTCCCACGACATATATATATTTGTGTATATGTATATATTTGTATGGTACATATACATATACCATAATACATGTGTGCAGAATGATGACAACATGCAAGAGTAGGTTCTCTACTTCCACCAGCTGGGTCCCAAGGATTAAATTCAGCTTGTCCAGCTTGATTGCAAGTGCCCTTATGCACTAAGCCGTCTTGCTGCCCAGTGTTTTCTTAACTTGTGGATATTAAAAAAATTATTTATTGCAATAAATTTGCCTATGAAAATTTCAGTTAACTTTTACTATTAAGTAGGAATGAATATAATAGTTGTTTTAGTACCTACTACTCATCCCCCTGCCCAAAACACACACGGTACTAGAGCTCAAACTCTGGACAGACATATGCCAGACAAGCATTACACCATGTTATAACCCCATCCCTAGCCCATGACTTCAACACAAATGACTCAGGGTCTTTGGTATACTGCTAAAGTACAAACTCAGTTCAAGAACAGCTGCACTCCCACAAGTGAGCTTATCTTATCCTCATTAATCAGTACCTTAATTTTTTATGTCCTATTCATCTATCATAATTCATATGAATTAAAAGAACTGTTTGATTTTGAAAACTGTTCAAAATATGTTTGGGCCTTTTCTATTAAAATATATTTAATTATGATCTGATGATATATAGTACACAAAGTATATGATCATAATACATGTATGCATGTATGTATGTTATATGTGTATGGTCATTACAGAAAGGAGAAATAGAAAGCCTGGATATACACCAAAGTGTGTCTAATTGGGCCTAAGGCCTAAAGATTTTTTCCTTCAGTCAAGTAATGATAATTTAGTACTGTTGATACCAGATCTACCTACATAAAACTAGTTATGAGATCCAACTAGCATGTTCTGAACTCATTTATTCCCTATATCTCTTAAGTTTTGACTTTTGATACCAAAAGAAAGCAACACAACACTTTTACTGCAGAAAATAAAAGACAAGTACTGGCTCTAGGCTGCATGATTAAATTACCACTCGAATGAAAAGAATCATCATTGAAGTTCACTTCCCAAATAACTGTAATGGTTAATCTTAGATAAGTCACTTGAATTTAAAATGACTGAAGTTTTTATATACATATATCAACCACATTGGTAACTAATCAATTCCTGTACAGGAAATATACTTTAAAAACAAGATTGATTTTGGCAAAACAGTATGAAAATATTAATATTTTATTTCTGGTTTGTAGTCTTTTATAAGCATATCTCATTTTTAAAATCTAAAAAAAGACTTCATTTTTGAAAAATAAGATTACTTTATAAAAACCAAGGACTTATAAGGCAAATTTAATTAATTCAATAACCTATAATTCAAAATTAAAGCCAAAAACCTTTTTGGCTTTTAGCATACCTCAGATGTATATATGAAATAAACAAACAAACAAATAAAAAGACAATATGTGAAATAAATATCAGTGGAGGTCAATTCAATTTTAAATGCCAAAATAACATAACCAATACTATTCAAACAGAAAGATGGTAATCAGTAGGGGTCAGACAATTAGAAAAGAAAACAAAGAAAGCAGAAAAGACTACTATCAAAGGCTGCCTTTTTGTGTGTATGTATGGAACACAGTAGGCAAGATGAAAGCAAAAGTTGTGGCTTGTAATAAAGCATCAAAAAAAAACAGTTACAAGATGGATCTGTTCAGTTTGCAGTCGAGAATGTTGAAGGGAGAGGAAAATTGCAATGCTAATGCTAACAAGTAACTGTGGGCAACCCTAAACCCTATTTACTAAATAGTAAACCCTATTTACTGTTGGGCACTCCAGTACTTCTTACAATTCTTAGAAGCCATGGTCTGTGTGAAGCTTAAGTACATAGATATGCATTTAACTCCACTTTACAACCTAACTACCAAGCCAGCTGAGTCTTCTGTCTCAGCTAATCTGACCTCTCTTCTATAGCAGTAGTCACGACCTTACTTACATTCCTTAGCGTTCAAGGCATGACTTTCTCTAATCTTTCCTACTTTCTTTATTGGCATGGCTTCTTGGCCCCTTTTTATATAAATGGGTATTTACCCTTTTGAGAATCTGAGAAAAGCTATGAATCTATATGTCATATAGGCAACTTTCTGGGTCACTGGAACTTGAGCTCTAATGCTTTCTTTGAGCTTGATCTCCAGGACTCAGATGGTACAAGGAGAGAACCAACTCAAAGTTATTCTCTGACCCCTATATACATGCCAGGGTACATTCCCCACTCAAAGCATGCTAAATAAGTACATGTAAAAAACAGTAACACAACCTTCTTGAGATTGGTTCCTGATAGCTCTCACAGTAACATCCCACTATAACCCCATTCATTCTCTCTAACCACACTCAACTCACCTGAAAGCCAGTTTTCTGCTGCTTGCTCACGAAGTTCTCCATGATCAGAATGCTATAAGACAATTGCCTAGAGAATTTATTTTAATCTCATCTTATGTGTAGAGAAACCTTTTCACTTAAAAGAAAATGAGCATGTGTGTAAGCCTATGTTCATGTATATGCACCATGTGTGTAGAGTGCCCTTACAGGCCAGAAGAAGGCAGCAGACCCCCTGAAACTGGTAATACAGACGGTTTTGAGTCATCATTCGAGTGCAGCAAACCCAATCCACATGCTCTGCAACAACAGCTAGTGCTCTTAACCACTGAGCCATCTCTCCAAACCCCCATTCATCTTTTAAAATAGCTCAAAGAACAACTCTTTTCATGACATCTTTCCTGCCTCTCTTGCCCAAGAACTGAGCACTAACTTGCCTATGCTTCCATTTCTAAGTTAAACTATGAGCAATTCATGAGAAGGGACGGAATTCTTTTTCATAGCCTCAAAACACGCACAATATTTCTATCAAAATTTGAATACTTCTATATGTGCAACAAAAATTTCTAGAATTAATGCAATATAAAAATAAAAACAATATTATGAACTTTCAAAAAAATGAGAACCAGTCATGGTTTTTTGTTTTGCTCATTTGTTTCGGTTTTTTTTTGTTTTGTTTTGTTTTTTTTGGAGACAGGGTTTCTCTGTGTAACAGGCCCTGTTCTGGAACTAGCTCTTGTACACCAGGCTGGCCTTGAACTCACAGAGATCTACCAGCCTCTGCCTCCCAAGTGCTGAGATTAAAGGTGTGCGCCACCACCACCCAGCATGTTTATCAATTTTAACTGACTATAGCTAACATATGATAATGAATATCTAAGCTTTTACGTATACATAAAAATATAGGAAAATAATATTTTCTTTCTTTCTTTTTGGCTTTTCGAGACAGGATTTCTCTGTGTAGCCTTAGCTCCGTAGAAAAGGCTGACTTTGAACTCATAGAGATCTACCTGCCTCTGCTTCTGCCTCCTGAGTGCTGAGATTAAAGGTATGTGCCCAGCAGAAAAACATTTTCTACATTTCTATTCCTTATTTCTGCCATTTTTGTGATAACCATCATAGTCCATATCATACCACAACACCAGTGTTATTATATAAATAGTTGAGAACCAGCATTATCAACAGAAGGTCTATAGAAGGGTTTCATGCCAGCAACTAACAGAAAAGGAACTCCAGTGTTGGCTCAGCAATTAACAGCATTGGCTGCTCATCTAGAGTACTCAGGTTCGGTTCCCAGAACCCACACAGCATCTCACAACTGCCTATAACTCCAACTTCAGGGGATACAACATCCTCTTCTGACCTCTGTAGGCACTGTACACACATGTCACACTTACATACATGGGGGCAAAACACTTAACATAAATCAGATGATTGATGGATGGATGGACGGATGGATGGGTTGTTGGTTGAAATGAATCTGACACCTGGTTAGATCCTAAACTTGAAAAAAAAATTCTATGCAACCATAGGAAAGTCCTTTCTGAAAGCTCTACTTTTATAGTCTTTAAAATTTGGATTATATGGTTGGAGAGTTGGCTCAGTGGTTAAGAGCACTTATTGCTATTGCAAAGGACCTGGATTCAATTCCCAACACCCATATATAGTGGCTCACCACTTCCTTGGGCACCAGGCACATGTGTGGTACAGATATATACTCACATACACAAAATAATAAAAAAAAAAAACTGAGGTTGCTGGGCAGTGCTGGTGCATGCCTTTAATTTCAGCTCTCAGGAGGCAGAGATCTCTGCGAGTTCAAGGCCAGCCTGGTACACAGTGAGTTCCAGGACGACCAGAGCTATTACAGAGAAACCCTGTCGTGGGGAGGAAAAATAGTAGTTGCAGTTTAATGATTTCTGCTGTTCTAATTTCTAAAAAATTACTTCAGATGTGCTGTCTTTCAAAAATATTAATCTACTGTTAGATACAGACTATTCTGTTTGAGCCAGGTAGAAAATACACTAGTACTTCTAGATATTCAGAGATACTGATATACCTTAAGAAGTTTTCCAAGGAACAAAGCCTATCATTGGGAGTGGGGCTATTGTTATGACTTTTTAAAAATGCTGCGAGATCCCCAGCGGCAGTAGGCAGCAGAAATGCTGTAGGTCCCAAATGGTGGTAGCGGGCCATGTGGCGGCACGCAGTGGGCACTGGGAGCAGCCAGTACCAGGCAGCGATGGCTGCCAGTCCCCGAGGGTGGCTGGTCCCAGGCAGGGAGACACATGGTGGACAGGAGACAGAAACATGGATAGACAGGACATGTAGAATGAGGTTAAGTATTTATTCAGGGAGCTATGGAGGGGAAGGCAAAAGGGGAGGTGAGTGGGAAGAGGGGGAGAGGGAGGGAGAAAGAGAGAGAGAGAGACAGAGACAGAGACAGAAAGACAGAGACAGAGACAGAGAGAAAGAGAAGGGAGGGAAACGGAGAAGTGGGGAGAGAGGCAGAAGCGAAGCTGTCTCTCCCAGAGGAAGACGTAAAAAGGGAGTGAGCTCAGGCCGGAAGCTGAAGATCAGCCTGCCTCAGCGGATGGGGGAAGGAGTAGGCATGGCTTGTACAAACAATCATAACAACTACAATCTACATTGAGTTTATCTATACCACTGAGTGACATCAGATAGCATTTTCCCATTTCTCAAGCTGATTACTTCATATTGCTCTAGGTTCAAGGTCTTCTATCCCACTTCATTTTTAGTAGCATATGGCCATTGTTCCTAACTGCCAGTATCCTACAGATATTAAACTGTAAGTCAATGTAGCTATAATAGAAGAGATGTACTTTATCCATTATTCTTTAATGTCCAATTCTTTGGTTTCTGCCTCACTATTAGTTCTAAGTAACATTTAAACACCTCCCATTTTTCAAAAGCAACATAAAACCAAGCTTACTTGGACATATAAATGTTTGCATAGCTAAGGAATCTCTGAGGTCATAGAGTATATTTTAGCATATAGCTCTTTAGAACATTAAAAAAGTTTTAAAGCAAACAACTATGACTCAATTTTTAACACAACTTTAAAACTATAAACGCCATTATATCATTTTTTTCTCTCCAGGAGTAGGCTGCTTTGAGAGTCCATACTACTTGACTCTGTGTTTTTATCCCTCCTACTTATTCTTTACATTGTTCTTTTGGCTCTTCTGTTCATGGCAATACAGAAACCACTTGCAGGGCATGAATAGCCCTTTGACTGCTAACTTCAGTATATTCTTCACAGATTTTTCTTTTATCAACTGCTCAGTGCTCTTTTACTAACTATCTCTTCTTTCAGCTCCCATTAGTCACACCTCCAGATTTCCTATTATCTTTCCTGCCAGTTAATGGCACAAGCCTTACTCTTCAGGATTCTTTATCCAGTCCTTGTGCTCTTTTTCATCTGTTTTGCTTTGACTGCTCTACCCACTGAAGACTTGACAGTAGAGTAACGTTCTCGTCATGCCATTTCTGTACTTTAAAAGACTCCATGGTTCTGTGCTTCCCTCAAGATGAATCCTAAAGTCCTTTTGCCTGTAAAGAGTTACACTCCTTCTAGCTCATCTTAACTATGCCAATGTTCTATCCAGATTTTCTATTCCTTGAAGGAGTTGGGCTGTCTTCTGTATCAGGATCCCACCCCCTTATCTTTTCATTTCAAAACATGTTTCCCATAGATAAATAGGTCCTTCTATTATGCCAACACTCACCTTCACTGTAATTAAGTACTTTGTACAGGAACTTAGTACTCTGCTCTGAGTAGTCATCTCACTAATTATGAGTTAGCATATTCCCAATAAAAAAAAAAAAAACGCTAAAGAAGGTTACCTAGAGAGCAGCTTCTAAGTGAGAAGAGGACCAAAAAGTAATCTACATTAGAGAAAAAAAGATGAGAAGCAAAGAGAGTATGAAGAACATTGAAAAATAGATTGGGGGGTTGGTGAAAAGAGTAACAATGAGGAGCTACAGAGATGGCTCATATATCAAAAGCACTTGCTGCCCTTGCAGAAGATCTGGGTTCAGTTCCCGGAACCCAGATCAAATGGTTCACAACTACATGGAACTCCACTTCCAAGAGAGCTGGCATCCTCTGCCTCCCATAGGCACCTGCATGATCATGCACATACATACACTTGGGCACAAGTACATAGCATAAAAACAAATATCTCTAACCGTAAACACTGATGTCATTGAATTGTTAAAGGTCAGTATCTATTGTAAAAAAAAATCAATATTAATCCACTCAATATTAATTATGCACTATAATTAATTGTTGGTGTTGTTGTCACTACCCTTATTTCATAAAGAAACTGGAGGACAGAGATGCTAAGTTGCTAAAGATTACATCTAGGCAGTCTTCCATAGACAAGAGAGTCTCAAAGAAGAAAACCAACCACAGTAAATGTAACAAACTAGTCCAGAAACTTTAAGGTCTTCAAACTTGACAATAGGTGGTTAGTGATAGGGACACACAAATTGGAATAAAATGGACCAAAAAGTTAAAAGAAAATTAACAGGATAAAATAAATACAAATCATATATCTGACAAGGGATTTGTAGGTATAATATATAACTAAAAAACTTAATAGAATACAACTTTAAAAACTGAGTAAGGGATGGGAGACAGCTCAGTAAGTAAGAGCACTTGGTATGCAAAGTATAAGGACTTGAGTTCAAATCCCCAGTACGTCCCCCACCTCCCCAAAAACAAAACCTGAGCACTGCTGCAAGGACCTGCAGTTCTAGTGTTGGAAGAACAGAGAGGCAGACTCTGGGAGTTCAATGACCACTCACCTTAGCCTAAATAAAATGTATCTGGTTCAATAAGAGATTCTGTCTTAAAAAAATAAGGCTAAGATGGACAGACCTTTTCTGGCTTCCACATGTGCCCACAGAAGCATTCACACCCATGTGCAGGCACTACACACTAATGCACATGCATGCACACACACACACATACACATAAATAAGTAAATAAATAAGAGTATTTTTAGAATGGGCAAAGGATCTGAATAATTAGTTCACCACAACAGTTACAAATGTCCAGTAAGAGCATGATAAAAAGATGCTGGACATCATTAATCTCTAGAGAAATATAAATATAACCCATAATGAAATACACTTCTCACAAGGGTAGCTACATAGAAACTAAAACTTTTATAATCTGCTGATATGTAAGTAAAATGGTGCTGAGTTCTGGAAAAGCTTGGCAGTTCCCAAAAGAGTTAAACAAGAATATCTTATGACCTAGGAATTCCACTGCAAGAGAAAAGAAAATGATGTCCATACAAAAACTAGCATACGAACATACATAACAGTATTAATTATAATAGCTCCCAGACGGAAACAACTGGGATGAGATGGATCACAGGTAAGAGCACTTGCTCCACAAGGAGGAGGACATGAGTTCAAGTACCAGTCATAAAACATCCGCCAAACCACATGCACCTGTAACCCCAGTGCTACTGAGGTCAGAAACAAGCTCATCACTGCGGCTTGCTGCCTACCAGCCTAGCCCAAAGTTTAGCTAGCGACCCAGTCTAAAGCAATCCGACAGTGGCAGAGCAGGACATCTGAGGTCCTTCTCTGGTGCACAGACCTTGAGGAGGGAGGAAGAAGGAGGTGGCACACAACTCAACAGAAAAAGAAAATAGATTTGGCAGTTGCTTAGGGCTGGTAGTTGAAATTTAAACAGTAATAAAAAATAAAGATGAAAAAATTTAATGAAAAAGGTTCTAAAACTGACTCTGAGAGTATACTAAGATTTGAACTGAACACTTTAAATAAGAGAATTTTATCGCAATAAAAGTTTTTTAATGAAATAAGAAAGAATATACAAGAAAAATACCTGTTTGAGTAGAGAGCGGAAGCCAAAGGTTAGAGAAGATGTGAATATTACTGACACAAATGAGTGAAAAGAAGAGCTTAATATTTAAAAGACACAAAGCTGGAAAATGTATTTTATACAGCACTGAAGAGGCCAGAGCACGATGTCTGTGAGTTCAAGGCCAGCCTGGGACTAAATAGAAAACCCGTCTAAATTAATTAAAAAGAAACCACAAGTTCAGGTAAAGTCCTGGGGGAGTCACCAGGAAAACATGGTGACACCTTTGAAAGAGCAAAGATAGAGATGACTCATGGTGAACGAAGATCGAATGCTAAAGGCTTAAATTCATAGAGGCAGAAGGCGAGGAGTCTTCAGTTGAATAGGAGAAAGCAAGGGGAGAGGAAAAGGTCCAAAACAGTACTAAATATTGGGAAAACCGCTGATGCAAGAAAACAAAGAAGCATGTAAAAATCTTGTCAAGTAGAACTAAACAATGAGAATTGCAGGAGTTTGGTTTGTTTGGTATTTCTTTTCAGGGTGGGGGGACTGCTGGAGCTTTATGAATGCCAGGCACATGCTCTGCACTGAGCTTTAGTTCCCTTTAACAACTTTTCAGAAATGGACTGGAAGGAGTCTAAGTTGTACAGGATGGGCCTGAACTCGCTGTGAGACTTCTGTTTCAGCCTTGCTAGCAGCTGGGATTACAGGTCCATGCCACCAGGCATGGCTTAAATGTTCTAATGGAGCTACTGCATATGATCAGATGATATGCCCAGCTAGGCTGATCAGGCTAGGGCTTCTAAACCAAGATGGCACATGGCTAGGCTCTTTCAGTGGTAGGGTACTGAGGGTAGAGATGGAAGCTTGACTAAGATCCCTACATGGGGAAGGCAATGCTACCACAGGAAGACAGGCATTCAAAGGAAGAAATGGACTTACCAAGGGGCTCAGCAGAGATGGAAAAATCATATTAAATACATTCTTGATTGTTTATCTGCAAGAACTGAGATTAATGGCCAGCAGAAAGCTACAAGCAAAAGAATTACCAAAAATATAATTACAGGGTTTAGATCAAAGAGCTTCTTGGAATAACACATTTTAAGATGAATAAAGGGAAGCACAAAGCAACTATATTAGTTGCTGAAGTTGAAGATAGGAAATAAAGGCTTGAAATGACCATGAAAGCCTGCCCATTCTATCACGCCGTAACTTGTAACCCAGTTTGACAGGATGGCAGGAAATGTAAACGGGGATGCTTCTGGAGGACATTCAGTAAATTCTACAGCTGGCTTGAAACCTCAGGTTCCTTCCAGGTGATTATGGGAAATGTGATCCAGGAACAGCATGAATTACAGGAAAAGTCAATCTGACATAAAACATTTGCTCTGGTAATCCATAAGGAGATAATCAAGAGTTGGATGTAAAATGATATAAATACCCTAAATAATCTAATGTAAGAGCACTTATACTTCAAAATCCCTTCAGAGTTATTTGACAAAAATCTATGACTTACAACCTTAAACAGTATGAAGAGCTTTGCTTATTTTTCAGGCTATTTTTATGTCAGAGAAACATGAAATAGTTGAGCATGAACAGGTCTCTGTCAGGGGCTAGATATTGCCTTACCTTTACTACCTTGTAGTCACACAAGTACTCCACCTCATAATTGTTTAGATTCCTTTTGGTGATTCCAATCGATTTACATGTGAGCTTTTCTTTTCTACATAATTCCTGAAGAGTATCAAGTGAAACTAGGCAAGGCACACACCAGGCTACAATAAGAAAATAGAATTCTTTACTAATAAAATAGCTACTAGGAGGAAACAAAAACATCAAAACCTCTCAACTGACAATTTAATAGTCTAGAAACGCACACAACAAGAAGCCAATTATGTGTATTTAATAAAAAGTTACATGACAAGGAGCTATTTTTGGTGAATTGGACTTCTATTCTACTGTTTTACTGACAATGGCTAATTCTTGCTTGACCACTTAAAATATTTCATGTCTAGGCTTTCTTAAGACTACATATAAAGGCAAAAGTAAAAAGCAGTAATTTTTTACTGTTATATTATATTCTCACAGAATATAATTGTTCTTTTAATAATAAACAGCCCTCTATGACATATTTTTAGAAACATACCTAATATATATTCTAAAACAATTACAATTTAAAAGTAACCTTTTCTTCTTTCAATCTCTTTTAATAGCAAAGTAAGCTTTTAAATCTGAAACATAGTTCTGCAATTAAATCCATACCCTACCTTTTCCATTTTGGAATACTACAAGAGGAATCTGAGCTCCATTTATTTTGCCCATGGTAAAATGTATCATCAATATGCATAAACCAGAAAAATCTACTTGAAAAGGAGAACACCGTAAGTAATGCTCATTTCCTGCCCTGTTTTCAAACCAGCATACAAAACAATACTCAGTGTAAATAATCCATAAACAAGACTTAAAAGTCACACATACTAATAATAACTTTACAGAGGCCAGCAATGAACTGGGCTCCATCCGGAAATTGTTAGCAAGGGCCCAATCTTTCTGGGTACAGAGCCATTAAAAGTGGTGAAAACAGAGATGACCAAACAAAATGTATCACTAAGGCATCAATCAAGCCGTCTGCAGTTCTGTACTGAGGTGAAGGTCAAGGAAGGGAGAACACAGCTGCTTTAACTTCCCCACATCCCTTACTCATCATCCTTCTCCCCCCCCCCCCCACAAAAGAACTTCATTGCAGAAAACTTAAGCGTCATTTCCCGGCTCCAGTAACTGCAAAAGACTATTTCTGGCACAAGCAAAAGGCAAAGTCTTTTCCCCAAATTTGCAAGAATACATTGATTGCTTAGGTGTGGTGGTTTGGGAGTAAGACAGCTGTAAAAAGTCTTATAAGTCGCTTCCATCTAAATATCCTAAGGTTGTTTTGTGTAAGGCTAATCTCCTTATGCTAATCATCTGCAAAGCATCCTCTTGGTTAGGTACCCAAGGTGTTTGTTGTTTAAAAATGTTTTTATCCTTAGCTGAGAATCCAAAAACACAACCCTAGAATGAATGGAAGGTGGTTTTGAATACGAAAACGTCATAACGAAGACCATTAAGTGTAATATCACAAGGCCCCTCTCAATAGAAATGCTACACTTTGAGCATTTCCGAGTATTTTTTTTTAACCTGCAATCATTTGGTTTACAATATTCCACAGCCTATAACGATGGAGGAAACAAAGTTTCATTGTCCGGATTATTTTATGACATCCCGCTTATAAAATCCTTCCACCACCCCACCCCCGCCACGCTTCAAGGAAGCAGAGTTGAGGGGGATAATAAAGTGTCACCATCTGAGTGAGGCGGAGGAAAGAAAGCTGGAGAACCACCTTTTCATTCCAGGCTGCTTTACAAACCCGGGACTTTCAAAGGGCGCGCGACTTGGGCGCACGCACGCGCACTGTGTGTCCCCGGCTTCAGCATCCACATAAATAACCCGCAAGTTCCAGCCGGGCCCCCCAAAGTTTCCAGGAGCTCAGGGCTGTGTCTGCACACACCCACTTTCTCACGGAGACACTTCACCGCGATGCCAGGCCGGCCGGCCCGGACGCGGGCACCGCACCTCAGCCCCGCTCCCACCGCTGCGGCAGCGCGCGCGCGTCCTTTTCCTGCTCACCCTTGAAAGAGGCGGCGCGTGCACACACGCCACCCAGGACCCGGGCCCGCGGGACTTGGACCCACGCTCGCACGGAGCAGCCGTGTCCCAGGTCCGTAGCCGGCCGCGAGGGTACCGCGCTCGGGGTGTCCGCGCGGAGGCGTCCAGCCCACATTGCCGTCCGGCTGGGCTTCTGCCTCGGGGGCGGACCTGGCGGCCGGTGACACTGAGCTCCAGCCTCACCTCTCGGGGCCTCGGCTCCGGCCGCCGCCATCTTGCGGAGCTTTCATTCAAACTGGCGCGGTCAGCCTGAGCAGCTCAGCTGGCCGGACGCCCCGCCCCAGCCCGAAAGGGACTCCGGAGCTGGGAGGCGAGCGAGGCGTCCTGACGTCACTGGAGGCCGACCCCAGCCGTTGGAGACACCGGGCATGCGCGGCCCGCAGGGGGCGGGTCTGTTGGCAGGACCTAGATGGGGGCCCGCCCCTCGCTGTTTCCACACCTGCTTTGGTGCCAAAGGCTGCAAACCAGGGTACCCTCCCTGGTCGGGTGCTTTGGGTCTCTTCACGGAGGCATGGCATGCGCTTTATAAAATGCAAAATGTGCTGTGTGGCTTAGTGTGCACCGATAGCTTCTTTACTACCCCTGTTCCTCAGCACTTCAACCCAAGCATGCCCTATTTTTTTCTTTCTCTCCGAGTCACTACAGCTCAGGATCTCAAAATTGAATGCACATGGGCTAGCTCGGAGAGACGTGGTCTGTTTGGATCACTCAAAGAGATTCTGGTGAGTTGATATGGCCGTGTAGCAAGCAATTGAACTCAAAGGCAGGGTCTGACAATTGTCAAAATCCAGCCAACCCTGCCAACAGCTCACTTAGTGAAAGCAAGCTTACAAGGTATGCTTGCTTGCAACAAGGACTTACTTTATTTAACATTCTTGCCAGCCTTAAACTGGGTTCAGTTTTTAGCCATGTACACTGAGGGAGAATTGGGTGACTGTCATTTTCACATCACTGTAAATCTGGAAGCTTGTAAGGAGAGCCATTGAGTCTTTCTGTAATTCCATTAGCAAGTCATGTCAGAGGAGACGCACACTGCCTGTCTCCCCTCCATTTCCGCCGCCGTGGCCTTTCTCCACATCTTCATTTCTCAGCCAAAGAAGCCTAACTGCTTTGACCTCTTCTTTTGTTCCTCTTCCACCACCACACCCCCCCCAAACTAAAGTGAAACACACGCCCTCCTGCTTTAAAAACTTCCCCACACAGCACACCTTCCCGTGCCTGAGACCTCCTGAAAAGTCTGTTTTCCTCGCTTACTTTGGACCATTCTCCCCTTTACCCTCTATGTTCTATGGTTTTTCAAATTTTTATGTACATAGTCAACCACAATACATATACAATTCAAATACAATAGACATACAATTCAAATGTCAGAGGCATATTCAAAAATATTTTCATGTGTATCTCCTATGTGCCTTCGTGTATCTCCTATGTGCCAGGTATCTGCTAGACAAGAAAGGAAAACAGCGTCTGTCCTCTTGGAGCCTCTTTCCTGGTGGGAAGAACGAACAATAAGCTGGCAACCCTATTGTCGTTTGGGGGACAGGGTCTCCCATAGCTGAGGCTGGACTCAAACTTGCTTTGTATGGGAGAATCGCCTTGACGTCCTGATCCTCTTGCTTCCTCCTTAGTGTGCTGGGACCACAGATGTGAGCCAACACTCACTGCTCTAATAAACCCGCTAAACCGCTCTAATAGGTCACTTTCGAGTTTAAAGGCCCTACTCTACCCCCTTGCATTTGGCTATCTTCTTGTTAGTCAGGTTTGGACTCAAATGATACTTCTTCAGAGAGGCGTCTTAGGCACTCTGTCTCTATCTTTTCTTTAAAGCATTTATTAAAATTTGTGTCTGTAGAATTTAAAGAATAGTTTTGGTCTTGCTAAGTTTCAGTGAAAATTTAGAAAAGGAGGCTGAGGGCAGGACAACAGCTGGGTAGCATAGTGCTTGTCTGATATATCCAAGGCTCTGGGTTTGATCACAACACTGAGAGTGCTTGTTTGTTTGTTGTTTCTTGAAACAGGGTTCTGGCTGTCCTGGAACGCATTCTGTTGACCAGGCTGGCCTCAAACCCACAAAGATCTGCCTGCCTCTGCCTTCTGAGTGCTGGGATAAAAGGCAGGCACCACCACCACCTTGCCTGAGAAAAAAATCTTTTTTATAAATTACTATTTTATAAATGAAGTGTTTCCTTTGTTTATCTATCAGGAATCCCATCAGTTCTGAGGCATAGAAAAGATCTAGAGTAGGCCCAGCCATTTCAACATTCATCAGTGTCTGTTATCTATCCGAGAACGTCAACTCTCAGAGTGTGGAAGAGTGGACCTGAGACCCTTCAGGAAACCCATGAGCACAAAACTGCAGTCTTAAACTGTGAAACAAGGCTGTATCCCTGGTGAGATGGTAACCAGCTCCACAAGTGTTCTGTGATGCATGCACAGTAACCAGCCACAAAATACAATTCTCAGACATGTCTGTCTCACAAATTGGCACTGAGCATCATCATGAAGATACCAGGAAGGCCTTGTCATTTGCCTTCTTTGTTTTTTTCTCATTGGTGTACTAGAGTTTCCCAGAATTCATAGAACTTATATCGTATACTGACAGAGGAAAGCATATATCAAAATATAGCTGTCTCCTGGTTAAGCCAGATGTTAAGAGACTCGAAAACATATACAATACCACACTTACTAAAAGCTAAAGCTTTGTTTCAAAAGTTATTTTTCATAAATTGTTATTCCCATGAATAACATGTTCGGCTACTTTTTACATTTTAAAATTACTTTAAAAATGTATTGAGTATCTTTAAAAAATCTTTCTCAACTGTATACATATATATATATATATATATATATTATAAACAAAAGCTCTTTGGGTTATCAACTTTATGTACATTTTTCTGAAGGGCAGGATCTCACTATATTTCCCAGGCTGTCTCCAAACTCCTAGGTTCAAGTGATCCTGTCCTCTTCCCTCATTTTCTTAAATACCTGGGACTGCAGGGGAATGCCATACTGCTTGGTGACAAGATTTTTTAAGTGGGGAAAGGGTCCTGAGATTAAACTGAAGATCTTCATAAACACTGACTAGCGACGGCTTTAGAAGAAGAAAATCAAAACTTGCTAAGGGATAGACACCACATTCTTTGAGGTAGAAGGATCCATCTCTTGAAAACACAATCTCCAAGGAACTGTGGAGTTTATCTTGTCCTACTTGAATGTTTTCTGAGAAGTGGTGTCTATCCCTTAGCAACCTTTGGCCAAATCAGCTTCCTTACTAACCAATGGTAATAAAACATATTCACAGCATACAGAGGGGCAGCCCACATCAGACTTCCTTTGGTGATGAACAGTGCTGTGGAAGTGTAGCCATGTAAACCCTTTCCTCCCAAGCTCTTTGATCATGGTGTTTGGTCACAGCAGTAGAAATCCTGACTAAGGCAGGATAAATGTTATCATGGTTACTCTCTGTCATTTTAGATAACCTGACATTTTTTCAAATGACCTGTTTTGTGAGCATACTTTCTTTCTAACATCTAGAAATTTTCATACATATCAAATCTATCAAAATGTAATGAAGTGTGGATTGAATGTTTGGATACCCTCATCTCTTAAGTCGTATGCTGAAATCCCACTTAGGAGGCAGAGCCTTTGGGATGTAACTGTATCACAAAAGTAGAGGCCTCAGTGGAGTTAGCACCCCTATAAAAAGGACCCTTGATTATAATACTAGAAGTTGTATTTCTCCTATTTCTGTATTTGGTTGTATTCTTTTGACAGTGTTATATGCTCTGGCAAAATTATAATTTGACAGGCTAGAGACATGGCTTTAGCAAGTAAAGTTCTTGCTATGCAATTATGAGGATCTGAGATCAGATCTTCAGCACCCACTTTTTAAAAAAAGAGTCATTTGGTGGCTCATACCTGTGTGGTGGATTGAGTAAGAAGGGCTCCTTTAGACCCATATATTTGCTTGCTTAGTCAACGAGGAGAAGTGACATTATTTGAAAGGATTAGAAGGATTAGGAGGTGTGATTTTGTTGGAGGAAGTATCACTAGGGGTGGGTTTTAATGTTTCAAAAACCTATATCAGTCTCTCTCTCTCTCTCTCTCTCTCTCTCTCTCTCTCTCTCTCTCTCTCTCCCTCCCTCAACCTTTGCCTATGGATCAGGATATAGAACTCCCAGTTACTTCTCCAGCACCATGTCTGCCTGCAAAGTTACCATGATCCCCTCAACAATAATAATGGACTAACTTCTGAAATTGTAAGCAAGCCCCCAATTAAATGCTTCCTTTTATAAGAGTTGCCTTAGTCAATGTGTCGCTTCACAGCAATAGAACAGTGTCTAAGACACACCCAGAATCTCAGCACTGAGAGTCAGTAACAGGAGGACCCTGGGAGCTCACTGGCCAGCCAGTCTAGTCATTTAGTGAGCTCCAGATTCATTGACAGCCTTCACTTCAAAAAATAACATAAAGAGCAATGCAGGAAGATACCCAATGTCAACTCAGCCTCTGGTGTCTCACCGAGGGGGTGCACACTCACACAAATCTAATTATAGTTTGACTTAAAAATAAATAAATATGGAAGAAAGGAAATTTCAAATAAGTCCTCATGATACATTATTCTAGAAATAATAATTGACTTCAAGCATTTAGAGTCTTTTATTGTCTTTATTAATATTTTATATGTGGGTGTGGATGTGCCTGCCACGCTGCAGAGTCAGAAGAAAACTTGAAAGGTTTGGTTTTTTTCCTTCCACAATGGGTTCCGGGGATCTAAATCAGATGGTCAATCTTGGCAGCAATCACTATTCCTCACTAAGCCTTTTCATAGGCCTCCAAACTTCTTATGTGGAGCCAGGCGGTGGTGGCGCACGCCTTTAATCCCAGCACTCGGGAGGCAGAGGCAGGCAGATCTCTGTGAGTTTGAGACCAGCCTGGTCTACAAGAGCTAGTTCCAGGACAGGCTCCAAAACCACAGAGAAAC
>NC_022018.1:21093778-21107994 GCF_000317375.1 Microtus ochrogaster
AATTTAAAAAAAAACAAAATTGTTCACAGGCGGCCACAGAACAACACAACAACAGATGTTAAGAGCCCTGACACCTTACAGCTCTGTGGAAAGAAGCTGGAAGTTTCCCTGACTTTTATAGCAATCCTGTATATTTACATAAAACTGCTATTGACACAGTGGAGAACTAAGCGGTATTATTCCACAGTAACAGCAACGAGGGAAGTGTAGGGCAATGCAAAAGGGAAGAATGGGAGGCTGAAGAGACGCCTCGTCAGCTCACTAAGAGCACCGCTATTCTTCCAGAGGCCCTGGGCCCAGCTCCCAGGACCCACGTGCAGCTGACAGCCCTCTGTAACCACCCCTCTGTAACCACCGTTCCAGGGCCTCCTAGGGCACCAGGCACACACGTGGAGCATAGATGTACATACAGTCAAAACACCCATGCCCTTAAAATAAGTGTTTAGAAAAGATTTAAAAGTGAAAGAATGATCTTTTGATTCTCTATATCGCAAAAATTATAAACTCTTTAGCATGCGCAATGTTAGAAAATGCAAGTACAGCTCCTGAATTATTATTACTGGTATTATTTTTACTGCATGAATGAACAATGTTGAGCAATTACTGGTTACAAATTCTTTAAGCAATTGTCTTTAAAATTTATTTCGATTCATTTTCTCATTCTAAAAAAAATGCTCACTTTCATTTTGTAAAAAGAAAATAAATAAAACACTAAAAGCAATAAACATAAAATCCTAAATCATTTTCCAAACCACAAATTAAATATTTTATATTAGTAATTGAACCAATTCAGCTGCTATTTCCCTAGTCCTGAGATCAGATAATGTCATATATACATATGTATATACAAATACATACACACTCATATTCATATATATATATATATATCATGTAGCTTTACACAAGAAATAACAAAGTACTGAAGAATGTATGTTTGAAGCTGTTTCCTTACTTAAAAATATGCTTTCTAAGCCGGGTGGTGGTGCCGCACGCCTTTAATCCCAGCACTCGGGAGGCAGAGGCGGGCAGATCTCTGAGAGTTCGAGGCCAGCCTGGTCTACAAGAGGTAGTTCCAGGACAGGCTCCAAAGCTACAGAGAAACCCTGTCTCGAAAAACCAAAAAAAAAAAAAAAAAGATATGCTTTCTATTCAGTTTACCACTAATTTGATAGAAAATTATCATGAAAACATTTACCTTTGCCTCCTGAGTGTTTAGTGTGCCATCTCCACAACAAACATTTTTAATAATAAACATTCATAGAGTTTGAATAAGTTGTAGACAATATAGCTTAGAAAATTACCATGGAGTTATGGTATTTGTTAGCGTGTTTGAAACAGGGCTTCTCATTATGTTGTCCAGGCAAGTCTCTGGCTCATGGACTAATTTAATCCTGCCCATTTAACACCCCAACAACTGCAGCTACAGATGTGTGCTTCTGTGTCCTATGGGAAAGGTTGGGAACCAAGGAGACAAATCAATGTAAACTGTTCTTTGGGGGCGGGGGAAAACTCTAGATATACTGCCCATGGCCATGAGGTCAGTAGCCTTTTCTCTGTGCTCCTTTCTCTGGTCTCACCATGAGCCCAGAATCAACATGTAAGTAATTCCTCCCGTAGGCACGGAAACATTTTGGTTGTAACAATGTGTAGCCAATACAGGACCTTGTGGTGTGTCCTTAGAGGGCATATCTTACTCTGGCCCCTTGCAGTATTCACTTTGTTTTCTGCCTGCCATGATGTGAGCTGCCCTTCAGGGTTCCCAACCATGATGAGCTGAAATCTAGAATCATGGGCTAAATAGACCCTCCCTCATTATTCATTGGTTGTTTTCAAGACAGGGTTCCTTTGTGTAGCCGCTCTGGCTGTCCTGGAACTGGGAGCCTCCCTCACTTTAAGGTGTTACATTAGTATTCAGTTACACCAATAAGAAAGCTAACAAAATTGGTACTAAGGTCACTGCTCTATCTTTGCCAAATGATGTTATCAGAAGCCTTTGGAACTGGTGTATGGAAGGAATTTGGAAACAACAGAAATGCAGGCTAGAGTAGCCCTAGAATGCTGCAAGCAGTTAAATGGGCAAGTCCTATGGGAGTTTGGAATATCAGAACAGACTTGAGCGTGGACCGTAAAGTCAGGCTCGGAAGATTGCAGACGGTAGTGAAACTTGTTGGGAAGTGGGTAGACTCCACCTTCTGACACAACTTGTCCACGTTCTTACCCATGCCCTAAGATTTTGCATGAGGCTGAATTAAAAAGTAATTTGCTAATTTGGTAGAACAAAATTAATGTAGTCAAATATTGTTTGTATAATTAGGTCTCATCACTTTTAGTTAGATTTCTAGCAAGAATGAGAAGAGAAGTACAGAGTGGAAATGCTTAGAAATAAGATTTGGTTAAAACAGGAGTTGCATCAAAGAAAGTCGATTTAAAAGATTAGATTAGGGCTGGAGAGATGGCTCAGAGGTTAAGAGCATTGCCTGCTCTTCCAAAGGTCCTGAGTTCAATTCCCAGCAACCACATGGCGGCTCACAACCATCTGTAATGAGGTCTGGTGCCCTCTTCTGGCCTGCAGGCATACACACAGACAGAACATTGTATACATAATAAATAAATAAATACTTTAAAAAAATAAATAAAAGATTAGATTATTAGAAAGAAGCCAAGTACTTTATATCAGTAGGGAAAATGACTCGAGGCCATCTCAGGAATCATTGAGACCCCATTTATTGCAGCCTCATGGGTAAAAATGTGTAAATTTGCAGAAACCCTAAAGCCATCTGAGGCACTCTGCTCACAGAGGGCTCCTACTAAGCTGTTTGCCCACAATTTATTTCTCTCTATTGTCAGCTAGTCAGGCACTCAGTGGGCAAGGAGTTCAAGATAGGGGTAGGTACTATTTGAGCTGGTTGTAGATCTTGGGGTCATCCATGTGAAAGTGGTTTTGTAGGTATGCAGGGTCCAGGAGAGTCACAGAGGCTTAAATTTAGACTTCAAAGGAAGAGTTGAGATGCCAGGCAATGTGTGGCAACATAGAGAGGGGATACATGAAATTGAAGATAAAGCCATAGAATGGAGTCCTCAAGATGCTGGAGACAATAGGAGTGTAGAACATCTGCCAAGGAAAGCTATAGGTAGTGGGCAGAGCCAGATCCAGAGATGTAGGTTACAGCCGACAAGGCCATAGACAGGACCCAGTCTGTTGGAGTTGGCAGTATGACAGTGTGTCCTTGATGCCAGACATGGAGCTGAACATAGCGGACAATGAGGACTACTGAGAACCCAAGAACAATAGCAATGGGTTTTTGATCCTACTGTACGTACTGGCTTTGTGGGAGCCTAGGCAGTTTGGATGCTCAACTTACTAGACCTGGATGGAGGTGGGTGTTCCTTGGACTTCCCACAGGGCAGGGAGCCCTGATTGCTCTCCGGGCTGAGGAGGGAGGGGGACTTGATTGAGGGAGGGGGAGGGAAATGGGAGGTGGTGGCGGGGAAGAGACGGAAATCTTTAATAAATAAATTTAAAAAAAGTGCTCAAGAAGAATGTATTTAATGAGATCAGTACTTTGGTAAATTCAGATGTGTTTGGGAAAATCCCTCCTCTCTTTGATAAATCATTAAAATTCTGTTCAGATAAAAAAAAGAAAATATTTATTCAGTACCATCATATGCTAGAATTATGTAGCTTGCTTTTCAAACGTTGGAAGGGTGAACAGCTAAGAGTTTGTCTTGAGTATATAGCTTGTTTGTTTTTTTGAGGCAGGGTTTCCTCTGTGCAATAGTCCTGGCTATGCTGGAACTTGCTTTGTAGGCTACTGGCCTTGAACTCATTGAGATCCGCCTGCCTCTGCCTCCCAAGTGCTAGGATTAAAGACTTGTGCCACCACTACCTGGTTGAGTATAAGTAATTTTTAATTTAGACTTTTGAAGAATATTAAACAATGGGGACTTTTGGAGACGGATTCAATACATTTTTCATTGTGCGAAAGAATAAACATTTGAGATCAGGGGTAGAATGTTACAGATTAAATATAAAATATTCCTCAAAGTTTCGTGTATTAAGGGTTAGGTGCTGGGTGGGAAGGGACTGGATCTTGGCAGTTCTGTTCAACTCAATGGATTGGATTCATGATTTGGTGGATGGAAAGTAAGGGGGGGGTGAGGACAGGTGAAGGGAGTTTCTTGCTCTGGTTCCTTCCTATACTCCTTTGTCTGCTTCCAGTCTACAGTGATGTGTGCTGCAGTGCCACGCCCTCCCCATCATAATGGATGGAAATCTCTGAAACCATGAACAAGATAAGCCTTTTCCCTTTGTAAGCTTTCATCTTGGGTATTCTGTCACAATAATAAGGAAGCTAATACACTACATTCTGCAACTGTTCTCAATTATTACGAAAGGCATTTAAATGCTTGCTCTTATCAAGAAATCAACAGAAGTCTTTTAAAATTAGAACATAAAATTTCCAGTAAATTTTCTTTCAGTCTTAACAACTTACGTCTTAAATATCTTAATTAACAAGTCCCTATTTTCCATTAATAATGGCTAATCTTTTATAAAAAAAGACTCCAATACTTACTAATGAATTGTATTTTAATAGAAACATAGCTTATACTATTCATTGAAAAAGCATTTTATTATAAACATCACTTATACACAAAACCAAATAATGTTGACACAATAGTTCTAAAAAAATTCTTGGTTTATCTGAAGCAGTTACGATGCAACTTCAACAGTGATGGCTTCACATTTCCCAGTCTCTTGGTCTGTGCATGTCACCTGTAAAGATCCATCCCTAAAGAAACAAGAAATAAATTACATTCCATAAGCTCAATTTATACAAACACAAAGTCACTGAGAAGACTGAAATTTTCAAAAGAAGTTTATTAAGGTAAAGATTAAACACAGTTTGGTATCCTTAAATTCAGCATGTGCCATTTCAAGGAGGCTCTAAGATTTCCTGCTATATCTCTGAGACTAGCTATATACTCTGGAAATCCAAGATAATAAAAGCTTAAAACTTTATACAAGCCCAAGTCAGGTCATGGCAAGGTCATCCCAGTGAGTTCAATATCCTTTCTAAGTATGATTTACAGAATATATTGTTTCTAAAGTGAAATGGGAAAGATTTACTTGAAATAAACAGTGGTAAGATGGCCTGGTCGTAAAGAAAAGGTAACAGCTGAATTTAATTAGTAAATTTCCTAGACTAGCTTTTCCATAGCAATAAGGGTCTATAGAAGACCCAAAACACTAATTAGTTGGTATACACGTCTTTCTAAAATAAAAGCTCTCATAGTGGAAATGTCATAGGGAAATTGCTGTAGTGTTGTAACAAATGATTTGCCTACCATGGTTAAGTTAGTCAAACTTTAATGGAACCAAGTTTCAGAAAGTCTTCATAATATTGTAAGGATTTAATGATGTACCTTTTCATAGTAAGAACAGCTAATATATCACGTAATCCATTTTCTTTTTTATCTAAATCCTGAAGTACAACCTGTTTGTGCAAAAACAAAACAAAAAACAAAGATGATTCAGTACTTTCACTGCAAAGGATCAAAATTTAGTTTTTAATCATAACAAACCTTTTAAAACGGGGCAGTTTTCAACTATCCCACCATTTAAAGAGCATTTAGAGATTAGGGTATTAAGCCTTGTTAAGTACGGATATATCCTTCAGAGGAAGGAGATATAAGACAATTAATGATTTTGTCCCTCTTTTATGTCATATCCCATTAACATGACTGCTGCTAAGAAGTACTGTCCTCAAAAACAAAGAGCACTTGGGGGTGGGGAGAAATTAAGCCACTATCAACAGTAACATAGATTTTGCTCCAAAATACTTTCAGTGTGTACTTGGAATGCTACCCATTTAAAAGAAATATACAGAATTTGGGGATTATATTCGTCAGAAGAGGTATTATGAAGTCTATAAAATTTTAGTTTCTGAAAGACTGGTATTCCAAAAAAGCAAACTAGGAGTTTGGCACTGCCTTCACATACGTTGCCAAGATCAAGTTGAATAACCTCACAAACAAGTCACCATCCTGTGACTCATCTGGAAAAGGAGGCAAGAACAGATGGAAGCACAGAAACATCCTCTTCCCAACTTGGTGCCACATAACTCCTGCAATTTGCTTTTTTTAAAAAAAAAAAAAAATTATCTTGTTTATTTTGCAAGTGCATGTGCGTCCTTGAGACTTGATATGAGTGTGGAGATCAGAGGATCACCTGAGTCGGGAGTTCTAGCTATCTGAACATTACCTCACACAGCACCTGGCCTTTAGCAAACAGAAAGTTTGATCTTCTCTTTCCAGTTATGTAATTACTAAGATTGACCAAGAGCACAGAAAAGTGGCAGAATCACAAAATGATTTCATTCTTATTTTTTTTAACACTTTCAAATGAAGGATCACTCATTTTTCATTTTAAAAAAATGAGTAAGAAGAATATTAGCAGACTACATACACTTTGTATTAATGGTGATATCACTGAACTGACTTTAAAAGGAAAAGCTAAACATTTGCCTGGGACAAAGTTAGAGTGTCCAATTTTGTGTATTTACCTGTGCAAACTTAGTCTCCTCTTTAGCAGAGTTCTTCCCCTCAGACTCATAGAGTTCAAGGCAAACGGAAGATATACTGCCAGGGGCTTGTAGGGTGTGCTGTCTTCGGGCTGGCAGAGGAGTCCCGGAGGGAAACAGTACTGTGAATCTGTTAGCACCGGATTCATCAACCCCCTAGGAAGCAGGAAAGCAAGGTGAACACTCTGTTTTTTATCTTTACAACGGAAAATAGCCTGTTATTCCTGCTGTAAAGAAAATATATAGTCCTTGCTGATGATCTGGAAAGTAGACAGAAAACACAGGTACAAGACCCAATTCCACCTCCCTTTGTTTAATTACATATGGACACATAGCTCTCTCTATATATGCTAGAAGCTGGTCTTTAAAAACTGTACTTACTTACTACAGGGCTTATTACACATTACAATGAAACGTAATAAATGAAAACTTACAACAATCACTCTGTAGTAACTTTATGGAGATGAATAGAGAAAACTACACACACCTTAACTAAGATAGCCTTGGCTGAACACTGTATCATAAGAGAGTCATCCCCTAGTTACCTTAACCAAAATATCCTTGGCTGAACACTCTATCATGACAGAGTCATCCACTAAAGTGCTCTCTTTCCCAACAAGAATCCCAGCTTCAATAGCTGCACCAATAGGGATGACCTCATCTGGAGGGATGGAGTTGAGAAGCTCCACAGCTGGGAAGAGATCTTTAATCAGCTGCTGCAGCCTTGGAATTCTTGAAGAGCCGCCACACAGCACAACCTGTAACGTGAAGAATACGATGAGCCACTGTACACATGAGACCGTGTTTGACATACTATGTTATCTAACACACAAACGTACTTAACATATCTTTTCCTCTCAACTAATTTAAATTTAGAATCACAGCATATAAAATATGAACAGAAATATACTGAGCTTATGGTTAATATGAAATCAACTAAATAGAAAGTAGTTAAAATTCTGTCCTATTGGGGGCTGGAGAGATGGCTCAGCGGTTAAGAGTATTGCCTGCTCTTCCAAAGGTCCCGAGTTCAGTTCCCAGCAATCACATGGTGGCCTGCAGGCAGACACAATACTGTATACATAATAAATAAATAAATCTTTAAAAAAAATTCTGTCCTATCCCAATACTTTGTAAGAATGTTTATGTACAGGTATATATTGCTAATCTCTCCATTACAGAACTTTATTACAATTTTTTTTTTTGCCTCTACCATGAAAAAATAGCAAGGGCCTTCAGAAAAGAGATATTTTATATTTGTACAAAAACTATATTTTAAGCACCCAGTATGCTATCTGACTAAATCTCATCTCTGGAGAACTTAATATAAAACTACTCTGTAAATCCCTAAGGATTCTCCTTGATTTATCCAATCAGCATCTGAGACGCTGGTCATGCAGAATGCTGACTAAACACACAGTTGGGGAAAGTTACTCATCCACAACTTTTTATTTAATAATCTTTTTTTTAGGGGGGGGATATATTCAAAACAAGGTTTCTCTGTGTAACACTCCTGACTCTCCTGGGACTCGCTTTGTAGACCAGGCTGGCCTTGAACTCAAGAGATCACCTACCTCTGCCTCCCGAGTACTGGGATTAAAGGTGTGAGCCACGATCGCCTGGCTATTGAATAATCTTTTAATGGATGCTCTCGAACATGTGGTATGAGACAAGAGGTGCCAGGCTAACCTTCAGGTGAGCGTATGAGAAATACCAGGGTTTTAAAAAGTGGGTTTACTTTTAAGAAGGAAATACTTTCCTAAAGTTTTATGACCCTCGTGAATACCCACAGAACAAAAATGCAGAATGTTTTAAAATTTCTCATATTCAACAAAAAGCTGTATTAGTAAATTTTAAGTTAGCACCACCCTCCTCCTCCCAAAAAAACCTGCAAAATTTTGGCTTTTTCATTTTAGGATGAAAAGTACATAGTATTAAACTAACATGACTGTAAAGAGTAGGTTTTAGACTAAATAAATTATTCAAGTACAGAATCTCAGAAATGATATTTCTTCTGCCAACTTAAATTTGAATAGAAAATAGTTTTCATTTATATTGTAATTTGTAATACACCTTCTGTACAGTAACATAGTTAATTGTCTCTTTCAGGGGATGAGGGGAAGGCTGGACTGGGGGGCGGGGCAGCTAAGGGTAGAGATGGTTTCATATAGCCTGGGTTCACTTTGAGCTCTCTATAACGAGGGGAAGGCTGGACTGGGGGGGGGGGACAGCTAAGGGTAGAGATGGTTTCATATAGCCTGGGTTCACTTTGAGCTCTCTATAACGAGGGGAAGGCTGGACTGGGGGGGGGCAGCTAAGGGTAGAGATGGTTTCATATAGCCTGGGTTCACTTTGAGCTCTCTATAACGAGGGGAAGGCTGGACTGGGGGGGGGGCAGCTAAGGGTAGAGATGGTTTCATATAGCCTGGGTTCACTTTGAGCTCTCTATAATACACTCAAGAATGACCTTGAACTCCTGCTTCCACCCTCCCAAGCACTAGAATTAGTGTTCGCACTACCTTACACATGGTGCTCATTATCTGTTCTTACTACTAGTTTTCGTTGTTTTGTAAAATACCTGAAAATGTAGCTAGTGCCTATCTGTTAGTGCTTCTGTGGATTAAATGTTTAAGTGCCTATAAAACCTAACCACCCATTCTCCTTTGCTGTGGGAGAACAGGCCATTGTACTGTTAGTCTTGTCTAGAAGCCTGACAGAGCACAGTCATACCATATCTAAACAAAAGCATTAGAGGTAGCAGATGTTCTCATATGTTCCTCCTAATTTACACTCCATGGAGTGGGAACTGCACATGGCTGCTCCTTTAACCCTCGTCCTGTGTGAAGCCAGGGCAACAGCCACGAAAGCAGAGCTCCAGCCACTGCCTGCTACTCACATGCAACCTGGGCAAGACACAGATGTCTGCTCTGGAAAAGCACTGAGAGGAGCAGGGCAACAGACGAAAGACAGAGGGTTTTCAGTTCTTAAAAGCTTGTATACCCAAAGCAAGAGTCTAAGGCTTAAGACTATTTTACCTCAATTCAAGCAATTCAGAGTTGAACTGTAGTGACAATTAAATGGCAGAGCCCCATGACAAACGAAGAGGGAACTGACACTAACTGACCATTAGCAGCTGCTTCGGACTGTTCCCCGGGGGGCAGCCCAGTTTCTGTTCCCAAGAACCCTCAGAATTAGCTGTACTACTTACTTCTACGGTAAAATACTGCCACTCTCTCTTACATTGTCTATACGGTGCAGATAATGACATTGCAATTGTGCAGCTCTTTCCACTAAACTTAAACAGGGCTCCAGAGGGAAGCCATAAACTTCCTAAGGTCAGAAGAATCCAGACCCACAAGGCACACCCCTAGGTTACAGAGCAACAGTTGCTGGGGACAGCAGGCAGTGGGGTGGGGCTGCCTGTAAGGAAAGGGCCCTTTAGGGAGGCAGAGCTGTCATCCATGCTGGTGGGGACTTTCCCATGATGCAGCTGTCCAGCAGTTGCTTATGTTCTGCAAGTCATCCCCCCATTCGGGAACGATACTGGGTTAAATCTGGCTTCTACTCTAACAAACCCCAAGATCTTCAGGAAATCACTTCATTTCCGAACTTGAGTGTCTCAACAAATTGGGGCAGATGACAGTGCCTGCTTCACAGGACACAACACTTCGACATCTGTCTGTCTCACGTATAGATAAGCATATACTGACATATACAGTAAGGGTGGTTTTTTGTTTTTTTTTTTTTGGTGAGGAAACACCTACCTATGTGAGTTTACCAGATCATAATTAACAAAAGCTCTGAAACAAATCTTTCTACACCATTATTCCCTGTGTTTTAAATCTGAAATTGCCCCTAACACAGATTAGGAAAGGAGAGAGCATTACCTTGTTAATGTCATCTGCTGTGAATCCACTCTGACGAAGGAGTTCTCGGACGGCTTCTATACATTTGTTGAAAAGTGGAGAACAAAGCAGCTCAAACCTTGCTCTGCGTGAACAGATGTGAACATGGGAACAGAGAGAGGGCAGAGCAAAGGCTTAGTACAGTGTGACTTCTCAGCAGGGAATGCCAACTTCCTAAGAACGGGTTTGCAGGTCACTAAGTGTGTGTGTCCATATGTCCATAAGTTATTCACCTACACATCGGACAGTATTTAATATCCAATTCAAAGGGAGAGCTGTCTTGCTCACAGCTGACCCATAAGTGTCAAAAAAAAAAAAAAGAAAGAAAAAAGAAAAAAAGGCTAAGAAGATGCACAGACACACGGTATGCCCAACAATAAATCTGCAGACTCCAGGAGAACCTCCATTTGGACCATTTTGCTATGTTTCCTATGTTCAAGCTTTAACAATTATTCCTAGTTACTTCCCTTTACAGCCTGAGATCACAGTATAAGAATATCTGGTCTGTACTAAGAAAGCTGTACACTACGTGTAACACCAAAACGGACTCCCTCCATGAAAGCTATACTACCCCATTTCATACTGTTCTTTAAGTTACCACACTTTATTAATGAATGCCAAGAACTCAGAAATCTCAAATGCATGGCAAGTTCTACAAGTTGCCAAGAGTGGTGGCTCACTTCTTTGATTCCCCTGTAATCAAATTTAATTTCTCTTAGATTTATTTATGTGTGTGAATGTGCGTATGTAAACATGGAGGAGAACTTAGAGAGTAGATTCTCTTCTTCCATCATGTGGGTTTCAGGGATCAAACTCAGGTCATCAAGCACCTTTATCTGCTGAACCATCTTGCTGACTCACATTCAATTTCTCAAATGCAGATAATTTTAAATTTTGTTACCTATAAAAAACTAAATATTCTTTATGGTTGAAATCTTTTAGATAAATCCTTAACGAAAAACAACAAATTTCAATTCCTTTTCCCATGGATATGAATAAGCAAGCACACACTGAGTATCTGAGCAAACGGCCTACAGCATTCTGAAAATAGAAACCATGTGAAGCTTCTCCACCTCTCGAGAGACTTCAGTACACTCGGACACATTTTCTGTCCTTTGGGCTATGCTAAAGAGCCAGCCACTAACCACAAAGGCTCCCAAACCAGTGTTTTTAATATTTCCCTCTGTCCAACATGACTTTAAACATCATGGGTAGGATTTTCAGAAAAGCCAACAGAAGGGAAGAGCCTCAATTATGAGACAATTATGAGATGGAGAAGCTACCCAAAACCAATCAAGGGAATCCTAAAAACACAGCTTGGGAAGCTGGGTAATTCTAACTCTGCTTCAAAGTAGTCTGTTGTCAGATTGCTGTTGTGGTAATTGCGACAGGCTAACTAGAGTGATCGCTAGTAAGGGTGCAACATGAGAGGCAGGGTGGCATCCACTCACCTGGGTGAAGATGCAATGTCTTAGATCATATAAAAGACAAGCTATGTTAAAAGCTGTTTTATGCATATTAAATCTTGTTTATGAAATATCATAGAAATGATTAAAGTATAAAATATTGGTTAGGGATGTGGCTCAGTTGGCAGAGGGCTTGCTTAGTATGTATGAGGTCCAGGGCTATACTACTGCACAAACTGGTATTGTAGCTCATGTCTGTAGTCCCAGGACTGGGGAAGTAGATGCAGGAGGACCAAGAGATCTAGGTCATCCTAAGGTAATGAGGTTGAGGCTAGCCTGTGCTATATAAGACCTTGTCTCAAAAAACAAAGGGTCGGGGAGATGGCTTGGTGAATAAGAACACTTACTCTACAAGGGTAAAAACCTAGGTTCAAATCCCTAGCACCCATGTAACAAACTAGGCACGGCGACATGTTCCTGTAACCCCAGCATCAGGGACAGTGAGGGGATATCATGGGCAACTTTCTCACTGGCCAGGTAGCCTAGCCAAAACAGCAGGCACAAGACCGATGTCAATCTTTAACAAAGAGCAATAATTACAGAGCAAGAACTTTGTAATCCAACTGTAACACCTATTTAGAGTGATAAAAATAAGCCTCAAATTTATCTCTACCGATAATCAAAGAAAGAAAAGCTGCACATTGGAAAATTATATGGGGGCTGGAGAGATGGCTCAGTGGTTAAGAGCATTGCCTCATCTTCCAAAGGTCCTGAGTTCAATTCCCAGCAACCACATGGTGGCTCACAACCATCTGTAATGAGATCTGGTGCCGTCTTCTGGCCTGTAGGCATACATGCAGACAGAATATTGTATACATAATAAATAAAAAAACAAACAAACAAATATTAAAAAAAAAAGAATGCCAGGGAAAATTATATGCACAACACACTCCCAGAATGTCTGAACTTTCTTTTGTGTATCAGTTTTACCTGGACACATTGCAATCAAAATCTTGACCTTCATACAATGAATCTACGAAACAATTGGCACTTCCCAAGGTTGACAAAGAATGTTTGGCCACTTCAGCACTGTTGATCAGTTTCATCATGGCTCGGGCATTTCCTCTCACGTCATGTTTGAACACCCTAGAAATGTAACAGTGGAAGTTTAAAGGTCCTGGGTTATTTATAATTTAATAATACCATTACAGCAATAATGAATTAATCAAATACTAGTAATGTGGTTTTTAATGCTGCTAAACTTTTCTAAGCATATTGTCTGGGTCCTTTATTTCAGGAAAAATAACCAATTTTTATATTATTTTGAATGGCTGTATTAAGTAACCATCAGAGTCTATGGCAGGTACAACAATCATACTAGAGACTACGTGCCTCACCTTTAAACCAGCACATAATCACTGTGTATGGTGTCTGGGACACTGACAGTTCAAGGTGCTGGGACTGAAGAGATGGCTCAGCCATTAACAGTGTATTATATCTGAGTTCAGATTCTCTACAAGAGGCTGAGTCACCTCTCCAGCCACATAAATAAATCTAAAAAAAAAAAAGTAAAGTAAAACAAAAAAGAAAAGTTTAAATTGGGGAAAACCAAACCAATTCCTTGAAGAGAAACCTCAATCAGGAACTGGGTACTCACCTCTGAAACTCTGAAGCCAGATACTGCGCCAAGGTTTCTGTGAAATGTGCACCCCCTACGTTATCATTGCTGTTAGTTGAAAGAACGCGATACATCCCACTGTTAACTTCCACGACGCTGAGGGATAAGGATGTTCCTCCAAGCTTAAATACCAGAACATGGCTTCAAGGAAAAGGAGAAAAAGAAGGGTGACACACCCAAGACTCAAACATTTCAAAGCCAGACTGCACCTCTGGACCTGACAGCAGCTGTCGCATGCCCTCTCCTGTCTCTAGTCAGTGCTGAAGTCAGCCTTGAACACATTCTTGTGAAACCAAATCACTGCCCCTTTCCATCAGCCACGCTGAAGAAACCCTTTTTATGAGGACTAGACTTCAAACACTAGCTATGAATCTGAACAGAATCAAGTACAGAAATCCTGTTAATTTTACACAAGTTACCACAACAGCTTATGGGTCTAAAGCACAAGGACACTAGAAGCCAACTCCCTTAATTGGTAACATTTTTATATTAATCTATCTTATCTCAAAATAATTTCCTAGTGATTTATACACTTTAGTTTCTCTAACCATGAGAAATTTGGACAGGGTCAAACAATTTGGAAAAGTCAACACTGTATCTAAATTAATTTCTCTAAGCGTGTGTGGCCATCAACTCTGCTAAGGTA
>NC_022018.1:21108229-21111534 GCF_000317375.1 Microtus ochrogaster
GACTGTTTCTAAGCATGTTTAAACACTGGAGTGTGGTGAGATCTAAGCGTGTGTGGCCATCAACTCTGCTAAGGGAGTGCCGACTGTCTCTAAGCATGTTTAAACACTGGAGTGTGGTGGGATCAGTAGCCCTCGAGTGTCAGCTGCAAACTGGATCAGTCTGTAATTACCCAATTTCTACAACAAAATGAGGGTGACAGGAGGACTCTCAGCTTCCGCTTTCCTGCTTTCCCTACCTCCTTCTCAGCTGTTCCGGACTAGTGAGATCAGAGTTTCACGCGCCTTTCCTATGCCAAGGTCAGCACCATGCTGATGGGCAGAACTGCTATAATCGCATTGCAAACTACAGATGTGGTATTTACCTCTTCCCAGTGGGGCAGTCTTGTCCAATCCCATAAGCAAGAAGAGCTGCAGATGGCTCATGTATTAGTCGCAACACATTAAATCCAGCGGCTCCAGCTGCTTCTCTGTAAACAATTTGCTTTCAATGAATCTTAGATCACAACATGCTCAGTCCTATACTTGTAGGGTGCTCTGCTGAAAGGTTCGTGCACTAGCAAATGATACTCAAAGACAGTGCAAGAAATAGAACATGTGGAAAGGAAAGGACTGGAATCCACTGTCTAAAAATACACTGTTCAGAGCCTCTTTTCTTGACAAAATAGTTTGTGTTTACATTGAATAAGAAAAAATAAACTGTCAGGGCTAGGGGGTGGCTCAGCTGGTAAACAGGCCTGCTACACAGGCATGAGGGTCTGGGCTTGAATCCCCAGCACCCACATAAAACACAAGTGTGATGGTGTGTGTGTGTGTGTGTGTGTGTGTGTGTGTGTGTGTGTGTGTGCACATGCGAGCACGGCAGGGGACAGGACAGGATCAAGGAGCTTGATAACCAGGCCGCCCAGGCATATGGTTGAGGGCCAGGTTCAATGAGAGACCCTGTCTCAAGAGACGGGGTGAAAAGTGACTGAAGAAGACAGCTGATGGGGGACCTCTGGCCTCCAAAGGTTCTGGCAAACACACATGCAGACTACACACGTGTGGATACACACAAAAAAGAAATGGGAAAAGATAGCTCTCAAATACATCTACATTTAAAAGAAAAGAAGTTCACTTCTTTTGGGGGAGTCTTTGGGCTCTGAAAGTCTAGAACGGGCACCTTGCCTCCATATAGCTCAGAATATCCCCCTTTGAAGCAACAACCACAGTCATAATCAGAGTTAATTCTGAGGTCAGAGCCAATCTCACCCCTCTCTATGTACTCTACTGGAATATACTGTATCTTAGGAGGTAAAAGAAATCAGTAATTTTTGACTGAATGAAGAAAGCAAATAAATCTCCATGATTGCAAATTTTAGGAGGTGATAAAAATGTCTAAAATATTGTGAAATTCCCCAATTTCTTCACTTTGGACCCACAATTAATTCTCCGCTTGCTACAACACAGGTAAGGGAACTCACACTCATGACACCTGTGCGAGTCAAACCTAACTTTTTCTGCTTAGATGTTAAGAACTAAGATAAACAATAATTAACTGGTTCCAAGAAATCCCCTTTCCCAGAGTCTGGTATTTGACAAATCAGCATCCCTACCTAAAAGGAAGCATTCTCCTCATCTCCAGAAGGGACTCTGGCTCTCCACTAACACACACCTGTGGTGCCCATTAGCTTATCAAGGTCTATGCGAGCTTCTAAACTCCTTCAGCCCCCACTCAACGTGTTCCTGTTACACACTTCAAAGTCCTTGACCCCACCTTACAGATTTCCTACCTCCCAGGGACCCAGTTTCATTAGAACCCTGGAACCCCGCCCCTTCCTCACAACCCCAGCCTCCCTGAGACAGCCTTGGTGGTTTGGAATAAACATATCTCTTTTACCCTTGGAACAGCTATTTTGGTTTCTTTACTGTGCCCATTTTATTCAATAATCACCCTTTTTATTCTTTTTTTTTTTTTACAGCATTCTTATGTATTTCCCACATAAGCTTCAATTACATGAAACAGGCAAAGTGCAGTTCCCAATAAAGCAGCTGAGAAGGCACACAGCATTTAATACTAAATTCTCTTGGTGCTTCATAAAAAGAAGTATTAATGACATTACCATGAAATACAAATGCCACTGTACTGCCTAGGCTAGTTCCAAATGTAACTTCACACTTCATTACTGAGTGTGATTGTATTTCTTCTAACTAACCAAGTTAAGGCAGTACACTTACCCCAGAGCAGATTTTTGCTTTTCTCCAAAATCAAATGGGACGGTAATAACTACATCATTTGCATCTGAGCCCAAGACAGAATGTGCTGTTTCTGTACATTTACAAGGAGACACAAATACATTATGATGAGACACGTCAGGTGATGAAACAAACGCTCTGTAGTTTCCTAACCGAGGCCAAAGATCTTCTCACTAAACAAAACTCCCAATTTTGCCCACCCTGTCCACTCCCCTCCTATGGCTCTTAAGTCATGAGTGCTTCTTGTGGTTTTCATGATGGCGTGTGGTCACAGAACCAGGTACTTCCCAAAGAGCCTGGCTCTTCAGTCTTGGACTGAAAGCTAAATTAGATTGGGTCCAGGAACTAGTTCCAAAGACATTAATGTGAAGATTAATGTTATCAAGCTCAGGACATTAAAACACTGCCTTGCCTCTCACAAGATTTTCTGTTTTCCAAGACAGCGTTTCTCTGTGTAGTCCTGGCTATCCTGCATCTCTGTAGACCAGGCTGCCCTCAAACTCAGGTCCACCTGTCTCTGCCTCCTGAGTGCTGGGATAAAAGGTGTGCGTCACCACAGCCAGGCTCTCACCAGATCTTAACAACTGCAAAGCTGAGCCTGGTAAGGAATATACACTAGAATTCCCCAAACTGTTCTACAAAGTGCACTGACTCTCCCGGCCTTTCTCTGGAGAGGTGATAAACCAGAGGGCAATCAATCTGTCCACATCACCATGGGGAGGGCACTACCGACCTTGAAGTTCTCAAACTGTTTAAACAGCTAGAATCTGTAGTGCGCTAAAGCAGTGCTCAACACGTCTGTGATTTTGGAAAGTTTAGAGTTCAGAATTTTGGGTTAGGGATTCTTAACTGGCAGATTCTAGGGAGATATCCCCAAATTTGAAAATCTCTAAAATTTTAAATACTTCTGGTCCCAAGCATTTCAGATATGAGCTACTCAGCCTGTCCTTACAGGGAAGGTTAAGGTCAGAGCCAATTGGTAGCCAAGCAAAATCTAGTTTAGATCTAACTGCGAATTTGTGGACTCACTCACTGTTTTTTTTGTTTTTTTTTGTTTTTTTTTGTTTTTTTTT
>NC_022018.1:21111673-21134134 GCF_000317375.1 Microtus ochrogaster
GCCTCACTCACTGTTTGTCCCTTCAAATCTTTTTGTTTGCTTGCGTGTGTGAGCGCATGCACACATGCATGTTCATGTTAGGATGTCTTTAACTTGCCAAGAACTCTACAAGTAGGCCACGATGGCCAGCCAGCAAGCCCCAGGTGCACATCTGTCTCCAGCTTCTCACACTGCAAACCACCGTCCCAAGTCTTTTAAAGTTAAGAGTTAGGGGCTGCAGAGGTGGCTCAGTGGTTAAGAACAGGTATTGTTCTTGCAGAGATCCAAAGTTCAATTCCCAGCACCCACATCAAGCAGCTTACAAGTGCTTCTAATTCTAGCTCCAGAAGATACCTCTGCCCTCATGCACATATACTGACATATACACTTGTATGTGTAAATAAATATCACATATATTTACATACACACATATATACATACATGAAGTTGTAAAGTAATTTAACCATCAGTTTTTGTGCAGTACCTTTCATTTTACTGAATATCAGTCTGGCAACATCTTCCGGATTAACAAATTTTGTTTCCTCTCCAGTATCTATTTCGTATCGCAATTTCCCATTTTTCTCAGTGACCTAAAAAAAATTACAATTATGCCAAATATAGAAAAATTTAAATAAGAACTTAAAATGAATTTCAGTTTAACACTGTATGTCATGAACTTTGGCAATTAATTGCTTTGAGTAAAGAGGAGAGAGTAAAAGAACCATACTCACTGAACATTTACTTTCCGAGATGTATTTCTGAGCTTGTGGATCGGCAGGGCTGTTCATAAAGAGATAGAGATACCTTAGCATTAAAAAATTAATATTGTAGATACATAAGGCTGAAAGAAGTCTTCACACCACTGAATAGATACAAAAATATATCAACAATTAAACTGATCAATATAAAAGAGGCTTGAATTTAATGGAGAATTTTATAATAGCTATAATTGTTCTTTGCATTTGAAAGTAATTAACTATTGTTCTGACCTTGCCACACATTTTTGAATGAACTGAACAATGATCTTACACCCTACACTTTAACACCTATGACCTTGCAGACCGAACCAGAGATAAAAAGGAGGTTAAGACTGTAAACCCAGGGTAAAAACTTCACCCCACATTTGTTGCTGGGTTTCTATACATAAAAATTAATACCAAAAACCAAAATTTTGAGCAAAAGTATGGATGTTGCATATGGAAAATTGTACCAAAAGACATTATGTTAATATCCATATAAAATACCAAATAATGGCATCTATGAAATGTAAAAATGGGTTATGTCGCTAAGATGTTAATGTTTGCAGCTGACACTATTTTCACTCATTGCGGCGAACTCCTCGACCAGCGAGAAAGAACGACCACGACACGAGGATTCTTCTCAGATCACGCTTTACTGGAGTGCACTTGGTTGAGAGATAACATGAAGCGAAGGGGCCCGAGAGCACTAAGGCAGCTGCTTATATATGGAATTGGCACATGGGTTGCCCTGTGATTGGTTGCCACCATCAGCTGACACCAGACTGCATCGAGATAGGCCCAGGGACCCCCATTCACCACGCATGCGGGAAGTGGGGGACAGGCAGCTCTCAAAGGCATCGCCAAATATGGAGTATAACCGGCAAGACAGGATGTGGTGCCATCTTGCAATGGCGGTCCTGTCTGGCTCCCTGCAACTCATAATACCCAGGGGGGCAGGCTAGGTGTGCATTATTTTAGAGACATGCTCAGAGAGGGGTGGTGGCTTACGGGACAGAGCCAGGACTTGACCCCAGCTACACTTCAGCAGCCTTCCCTAACACCGTAAGTGAGCACTCTGTGAATTCTGCTATCAAAGAGAGGTAAGAACTCTGATCCTTCACTTAGTTTCATGTAGAAATCGAGACAGACTAGTCTGCCCCTTCCTAGCAGTCTTCCAAAGAGCAGTGGCTATTCTCTGCATGAAGTATTCAGAGCTTAATAGGAGCTGGAAATTAGTAGTGGCCACGTGAGAACCTTATCCTCGGCCGTCTGAGGGGACAGAAGGGTTTACAATGGGCTAAACTGGTCTAGAATCCTGGAATCACATGCAAGTTCACCTTCCCTTTCTCCGATCACCTAAAAATTGAGAATTAATTAGTAGAGGCCAGATGTAAGCTTGCCCCATGTGTCACAGCTATATTAATGATATAACTGGCCAGCAACGAGATCTACAGTGTAGAATTTAGGTTCTCTCTCTCTCTCTCTCTCTCTCTCTCTCTCTCTCTCTCTCTCTCTCAAGAAACTGCCTGGTGCCTGGCCCTCCTGTTTTTCTGAACCATGTGACCCTCATTCCAGATATTTTAAGGGAAGTAGAAGAGAATGAGATTTTGTACCAGTGTTCTACGTTCTGCGTAATTCTCACATATTCAGAACAGAATTCAAGCTGACCAGGAGCATCTACTATATGGAGTTTAAGTTATTAGCTAATAGCATAGGATCATTTCAAGGAAGGGTGTTTACGGAATTGATAGAACTAGAAATTTATTTCTTGACTGTCATGAAGAGAGGGTCCGAGGACAGCGTGCAATACACACAAAAATGACACTGGAGACTCACAGTAGACACAGAGAAAGCAGGATGGAGGTGACAAAGGATCAGCTGTCATCAGAAAGCAGTGGACAGACCCACAGTTTCACACAAGTCAAAACTTTATTTGTCCACACCAGGACTAAGGTATGTAACAGAGAAACAGGCGGTGGGTGGCTGGCATAGAGGGCACCTCATTCACATTGCGGATTCAGGTTGGTCCTACCATGGCAACACAGCTTCTCACCAGCAACGCCATGTCCACCCTCTCAAGTCTCTCTGACAGTTATCAGGGTCCTGGGGTTTGCTAACACCAGCACTCACGTGCTATGGCCTCCTTCGCACTCCCGCTACACTCCATGCCCACATCTACATGGACATTCACCTGTGTGCTGGGTCCTCACAACACCCCTGTGAGGTAGGTAGGACAGACGATTGTTAGTTCCCACATCAGATGAAGACCCTAAGTTACAGAACGGTGAGAAGCTTGTTGGAGGAGGTAACGGGAAAGTGAAGGTCAGGCCTTCCTTGCATGTGGCCTCTACCACCAAACTGTCTCCTTTAGTATTTTGCAAGTGTTCTTGTTAACTCCTCAGGACCTAGTATTTGATTCCCTTATTTTGGTTACTCTGCAAAATACCTCAATTTAACTCCACTTCCGTTCCTTAGCATTTCTCCCATATCGAATAGATGCCCATCTACATATGTCACCATTTGATCTCTATGGCCAGGTCTAAGTCTCCTCAAAGTACTTCTCTGTCTCCACCCCCCAGAATACTTATCAGTATTAGCTTTATTTGGTTACAACGTCATGGCCTAAAACATGAAACAACATACACATATATCCACTTCAATGAAAGAAAGACATCTATCTACGGATGTTCGTATGATGCTCAGAAATCTCACCAGAGTATCAACAGACATCAATACTATCGAGGTGTCCTTAAATCCATCTGTAAACAGTATTTCAAGCATACAGTAATAGCTACTGAGCTCCCGCAGCAGACTGAAAATATTATAAAGAGCTCACCTCCACTTTTACCATTCTAGAACTGAAAGGTATTATAAAAATTATCTAGTAGAAATTCCTCAACCTAGAGATTAAAAAAAAAATGGTGGCACAACTAGGGTAAGTGGTTCAGCCAATGAAAACAATTGTGACAGGATTGGAGTCCAGGAGTCCTAGGCAGACCCCAGTGTATTGCACACACACACACACACACAGCTCATGTGAGTTCTAGGCAGACCCCAATGTATTGCACACACACACTGCTCATGGGAGTTCTAGGCAGACCCCAGTGGTTTCCATACACATTGCTCATGTGAGTTCTAGACAGACCCCAGTGGTTTCCATACACACTGCTCATGTGAGTTCTAGGCAGACCCCAGTGTATTGCGCACACACACTACTCATGTGAGTTCTAGGCAGACCCCAATGTATTGCACACACACACTGCTCATGTGAGTTCTAGGCAGACCCCAGTGTATTGCACACACACACACTGCACATGTGAATTCTAGGCAGACCCCAGTGTATTGCACATACACACACACTCATATGAGTTCTAGGCAGACTGCAGTGTATTGCACACGCACACTGCTCATGTGAGTTCTAGCCAGACCCCAGTGTATTGCACACACACACACTCATGTGAGTTCTAGGCAGACCCCAGTGCGGTCCACACACACACTGCGCGTGTAGCCTCATCTTCCAGCAGTGCGCTCTTACCCCTGTTCATGGCTCCAGGGACCCCACCACTGTTTTGTCCTTTTCTTTACTAATCTATGTGTCTAGCTTTCCTGTAAGCACCTGACCGCAATGTACCCCACTCACCCCCCAAAAAACTCTTAAGACATTTTCTCCCAAGCTTCCTAATTGCAGGAGGACTTTTAAACCCCTAAGAGTCTTACCTGTGTTTTCTACAGCACTACAAGACCTACTAAGAACCAGTTCAGTGACGGCCAATAGCATGGCAGTGTAGTTTATCACCACTATCTCCCCACAGGGATGTTTGTTTGGGTGAGGGCTTGGGCTTAGAGAGCTGTCTCTGGGATCGGCCTCCATCACCTCCCAGTACTCTCAAAACTAAAGGGCAAACAGAGCTGCTCTCTGACACCACGCCCATTAGTCCTATGATCTCCTGTTTATATCACTTAGGAAAAAAAGTTACTCTGGATCTAGATGTGCCCTCAGTAACATGTTAGGGCCCAAACCAAACATCAGCTAACAGAAACAAATGCAATTGGCCACAAGCAGATTGGAAATGGATATAATCCAGGTTGTTTCCATGTTCAAATGGCAACCACAATGTAAACATAACATATGCGTCTAAACGGGCTCAAATAATATGAAAGGCAAAGAATTTACTTACACTCTCCACCTTATAAAACAGTCACTGTTTTACCCTCTCGAAGTCTACCGACACTAACCGCTTACCTCCACAGTGCACAGTACCGGGTCCGCATCTCTACAAAGACCAGGGACGAGTGAAATGACGGCGGGGAAGCTGGTCTGAGAGAAGTGCTAGCAAGTAGGTATGTCAGAGACACAGCGGTGAAAATGTAAGCGACAAAGACACAAGCACAGCTGTGCCCAGACTAGTGACCACAGAGAGGGTAAAGAACGTAGGATCTCAATCTAAGAGGCAGACAAATTAAACTGATAAAGATTCAAACAATGAGGTCACGGGACACCACTACATCTCTGTATGTTGTAAATGACTGTGCTTACCCCAGCTTCGCCTCAGTCAAGGGCAAGTGCATTCATAACTGACATGTATATAGTGCTTTGAAACCCTTTGACATTTATAAGCCACTCGGCCCTCACAACAACCCTGTGAGGTAGGCAGGCAGGAATGACTCCTCCCCTCAACAGATGAGGAGACTGCTGGCAAGGGAAAGATTGCCTCACGGGGTGAGCAGCCAGGACAAGCTAGCTATAGATTTGTTCCTTCCGGTTTCTACCAGTCCGTGCTTCCATTCCTCAAAGGCCTTTCCGTCAGGGAGAATCTCAGGAAAAGACACAGAAAAGGAGCCAAGGTTCTGGAAAGTAGCTGATTGAAATGGAGTTGTACCAGTCTGGGAAATACATCCATCCGACCAGTTCCTAGCTTTTGGTATTTGAAATCAATCTCTGAAGCAACTTCTCAAGCCCTAGCTGGAAAGCACCGGTTGCTTCTTCCACGGCCGTTGCCAAGCGTCTGGCGGCGATGACGGCCTCCCTGCGCAGTTCATTAGCGGTGTCTTGCTGGGCACTGGCCTCCTTCCCAATAGCGATCAGCCTGTCCAGCTTCTCTTCCTCTCTCTTGGAGAGTTCTCGTGCCAGTCTCCTGTTTTCTGCCAACTCAGCTGCAATGGTCCTGGCCACTGAGCACCTTCTTCGCCTCGCCCACCGTGGAGGGGGCTCACTGGTCAGAGGTCTGTCTCCACTAGAGATAAAAGCAACTCTGGAAGAAGCACCTGGAAGCTGTGCTGTGGAACCCAGAGGGTTTCGGCTGGTGCTGGTACAGGGACTGGATTCCCTCGACACACTCAGTTTGGTCATGGGGCTGCTCTGACAGGGAGCAACTGCACCTCTGAAAAGGTGGTGGGAGCTGCTGTAGCTGGGGGTCCCTTGAGAGCACCCTGAAAAACAAAGCCACAGTGTTGCAGAGAGGACATTCCTGCTAAGGGAATGCTTGCAGGCAGCAACAGAGTTGCGACGGTTATAAGAGTAGGGTAGTTCTTAGTAAGGTTTCTTTCCACGAGGGAATAAAAGGAAATGATTCTGTAATAAAACTGGCCCCATAAGTTACCCAAGACCCTTTCCATGTGGCTATGCAACCCATTCTTTCCCCTATGTATTCCTAAGTACCCATTACAAATAATGCCAAAGCTGGACATAGCATTCAGTGTTGGACTCTTGGCAGGCACGCACAAATCATGACCAAACTAGCATGCTTTCAAAGAGCATGTCTTCACGTGCGAAGAGTTTGACTATATATGTAAGCTCAGAGTTAAAAACTTGGAGTACTTGAAAAAGGGGGGTCCAATGAGACAGAAATCAAGAGTTATGCTCAAGACGGTGCTACCCAAACTTTTAACACTACTTGGGACCAAGCAACTCTGAGCCCCAGTCCGGTTCATGCTTGGGAGTTACCTGCACCCGAGGAATCATCCCAGGAGTCCTCAAGGTCACTGGCTTCTGGTATCCGGTCACAGATTCTCAGCTGACAATCCTCATCTGATTCCTTAACTGTTTGCAAAATACGCTGATGACCAGCTTCCTGTGTCCTTTTCGCTTTCCGCAAGCTGGTTCCCTCTTCCCCTGCAGTGACAGAGGCCACTAAATCCTGATCACAGTGCTTGGCCCAAGCAGCAGCCTCCATTAAGTTGTCTGGGTCCGTCACTCTCTGATTTCGAAGAAGCTGGTCCAACGTATCATAAAACGGACAGTGCGGGGGATCCCCCGTACTTGTGGCATGGGCAACATAGGCCTTTAAATATAATGCCTTCAGAACTTTAAACTTGGAGCGGCACTGACGTTCGGTGCGGCGGAAGCCTTCCTGCTGCATCCGCTCAGACACGGCCTGATAGACATCTGCATTATGATGCATAGTCTGGAGGCGCTGGATGTACTCTGCCTCGCCTAGTATAGAGAGGAGAGTTCGTGTCTCCTGTCTGGACCAACGGATGCCCGCACTGCTATTGGTAGTGGCCATAGTGGACTGGGAAGGAAGGCTACTGCAGCAAGCTCCTGGGCAGCAGGGTACAATTTTGAAGGTGTGGGGAAGTTCTGTGTGCTCTCAGCATTTTTCCAGGAGCCAGCCGGTTCTTTCCTCTCAGGGCTAACGGCTGAGAAGTCAGGTCTGGGGACCACACTTCTGGCTAGAAGGCCACAGGGGAATGAGTTACAGGGAAGGTATAAGGATCACTCTGGCAGCAAGCTAAGTAGTGCTTCCTGTGTGTAGGTCAGAGGCATATGGCCAAGACTCTGGGAGTTCATCTACTCACAGGAAGTACCCGACCACGGGCTTAATGGCTTGGGAATAAAAGGACTGGCTCTTCTACCAAGGGCTAAATGCACCCAAGGCTGAGACCTGATATAACCGCGTTTTACAAAAACGACCATGGTCTGGTTAAGTGGCTAGGCAAGGAAAAAAATAACCTGAGCGTGAAAAAGTACTAGCAGGGCTGTGGTCCAGTGGTATGTCTGAATGGTACTCGACTTTTACTAACTTTGGTTTATTTATTGTGGTGTGTCTATGTGTTGTTACCCATCTGATGCTCCACGGCATTCTTGCTAAGTGGATTTAGCTTTCAAGACCAGACAAGTGAGCCTGAGCTGGTCTGCTAATACAAAGTACATAATGTGATAAATGACAGTCACGGCAGCCTAAAGGAAACAAATCAAAACATCACCGGCTTCCAGAGGATAGATCTGGAAATGTTCTCTGTCTTGACTGGCTCAACATTAGTGTCCTGGTGATACTCAACTATATAGACTTGCTGGATGGTGCCACTGGGGGAACGGGTAAATCTAATAATATACTGGTTGCTTTTATTTTCTTTCGTGTGAAACTAGGATTATCTCCAGAGGGTAGGGGTTACTAAAAAAACTGCTAGCTCCTCAATGACTCTGGCTTCAAGATCTATCACAATTCCCCATTTATAATTAAAAAAACATTTGATACCAACTTTTTAATATGCTTAACAATACATTTTAATAACACTACTAAAGCTAAAGGCTATGGGCGCATATGCATCACACACACACACACAAATCTGAATTTGTTCCTAAATATTGTGATATCGAGTTCAGTGTACTAAATAGGCAAGAGCTAGTAAAATAAGTATGTTATGTAAATGAAGTATTACATCTAACTAACAATTTCTAAGTTTTAAAATCATCACAAGGAAATGTCTAATCTTTACATTGTCATTAAATGAAGTGGACCAGGGTGGAGCTGAGGACTACGATGAGTCCTGACTTGCAGGCTTTCCTAATCCACCTCTTTAATCTGGAGAAGTCACAAATTCCAAGTGCCTTGACTCCTCATCGGCCAACAGCAAAGGGCAGTACCCATCCGACCAACTTTTATGGGGATGCTGAGAGGATTCAATAGAATCATAGATGTGAAAGCACTTAAAATACCACCCAGTACTACCACACCAGAGAAAATGACAAGGCCCTAATTATTATGATAATCTATAATTCGAGGAGACGGAAGTCTGGGGAAGGAAGCTTCTACAATCTTCTAATTAAAGTCACAACAGATGATTGATCTGCTTCTTAAGACGTTAATTAAGCTGTTTCCCCAATGATTACAGATGCGAGTCAATTGGAAAAGCAGTTCCCAGAAAGAGGCAGAAGGGCCCCCTAGGAGGAAAATCGATAGCAGCTACATAAATTATGACCAATTTGAAGAGATTTCACAAAACTCAATCACCATGCAGAGAAATCTTCACATTCCCACAAAATTATTCAAGTTCACTCAGTTAAAAAAAAAACATGTAAAAATGCAAACTGCCCAAAGTACTGCTTGTGACTGACACAAATGGCCAAGAGTAAAGGAACGCCAGCATTCATTAATACCATCAGACCTGTCAACAAGAATCCAATTTCTGAGTAACCCCCCCCAAACGACTATCATCAAATAAACTGGAGTATCTCTAGGTTTGCATTTTGCCTAGACCCTACAAGCGTATGTTTTCGGTTAGCACATCTTAAAAAGGACGTTCCATCATACCTTCTGCCAAGGAGCTGCTTCACTTTCACTACTGTGCTCGAGATATTTCTTACTCTACTTTGCTTTGCTGCCAGCCCAACAACCTGAAAGAGAGCAGCACATTAAAGACAATGCACGCGAGTCTTCCTTCATTATTTTCAAGTACAAAGACGGGGGTGAGAGAGAGACCTGTTCATTTTCAGAGTAGGCAACAATGGCTGGCGTGACTCTATCCCCTGCATCGTTCGCAACCACATCGGCCCGGCCATCCTAAAAAGACACAAACAAGGGTTACTTCTTTTGCACTGGAATACACAAGCTCACCGAACATACCTGCAGGGCGTAGACTTTTAGAAGAGTCTTTAGTCAGTGATGGCCATTTAGGCCTTGAAGTAACCATTTGTAAACAATCAGTGATGGTGACCTGAGATTCAAGTGGTTGTTCTTCCTTTGGGATTTGAGAGCCTTTGCACGACCCCAAGTCACAAGACCTTCCTGGCAAACCAGGAATTCTGGCAATGGCTGAGAATTGCTTAGGTTCCTCAGACAACTCCGAGATCAGTAAGAGGTTCTGGCATTTGGAAATTGACTTGCTAAAAGGTCTTTGGTGTAACAATCAATATAAGAGCCTCTGCAAGGTTACTCTGGGGTTCAGTCCTCAGAGACTGGTCCAGCCTGCAGCTTGCAAAGCCTTATTACATCCTGCAGTGTCTCTGTATCATCCTGCTTTACCTTGACATTTATGCCAGTGTTACTTTGCCGTCTATTTGCAAAGAAAAAACGGTTTATCAATCTTAAAAGATTAAAAAAGTTAAAACTGCCACTATTAGGTTCACAGCTTATACTCCATGCATTCCCCCTCCCCCGTTAGCTCTGTACAATAAACCGAATCAAACATTCTATACACAATAGCTAGCAAACATTGCTACTAAGACTCTCCCACAAATACACCTTTCCTCCCTACTTTCCTACAAATGCTGGAGCTAATTCCTCCCTACTTTCCTACAAATGCAGTAGCTAATCCCTTGGGACTTTCCTTATAAATCACGTAACGCTTAAACCTGGAGTGGGTAAATTCCTTGTAGTTGTTCCTTCTGCCTCGATATTGAGGAGAAAAAATGTCACAGCTCCTTGTCAAGTTCTCAGTTCCAGAATCACCAAGTGTGTACAGCAGTGTCAATTCTTTATCAGCTACCCGTCTCTAGGCTGCAGTTCCACAGCACTTCTGGTTGTCCAGAAATTTCAAAGACATCCCTACTCCGGGAATCCTGAACCCGTGATGCCACCGTGACCTGGGTCAGCTGTCACGGTCACTAAGATATCTCTGGCATCCAGGGGATTCTGACATTCAGGATTGTTCTAGGTATCTTTACAAGAATGATGACCCCCTTCTGACTCTGACGTCTTCTGAACCCTCTGGTCATCCTATGACCACGGCCTCCTAAGTGAACCCTGCAGGTTTGAGGTTCCAGAGACTCCTCTGGGTATCTCATGGCCTTCTTGTTACTCGAAAGCCTCAAAGGAGACATCAGCCCCGACGTCCCAGGAGGGAATCCCGGAGTGCCCGATATCCCTTCCGCATCCAGCGGGCTTGGCTGTGGAGGACAAGCAGAGAATCCGCAATATCGCCACTCGCTCGCACGTAAGGTTCGTGGGTCGGGAACAGGGTAGACATCACAAACCCCAGAGCCAGCTTTCTAATCTTACCTTGTAGACAGCAACACAGGCCGATGTGCAGCCCAAGTGCACGCCGATCGCCGCCATGAGGCGGCGGAGACCACAGCAGCTCAACGAGGGACCCTTCCTTCAGCAGGCACAGCTAGACTCTTCGGAGCAAGCCCAGCAGGCACTGCGGAGACTTCACGTTCCCGCCCGCCTACTGCATCCGGCCTGCTGCGCCGGCCTCCCGAGCCGCAGCCAATCAGCATAAGGATCCCGCCTTCCTTCACAGCGGTTAGCCAATAATTTTAGCGCATCACTCCCCGCTCCCTTGGAGCCCTCCGTGCATGCCGTAATGCGCAAGCGCAAACCGGAAAGGACCGGAAGAGGCTCATTAGCTTCTTCGCCCTAGCCCCGTTCACGAGAGCCAATGGGAACTCTTGGCGTAATTGCGTCACTTGTTTCCTGCCTCCTCCCGCTTCCAGAGCTTGCAACAGTAGTGCCGAGGCAGAGGCAGAGCCCGGTCCTAGGCTCAGCATGTGGTGCACGCGGTGCACCAGCCCGGTTGCCCTAGTAACCTTTTGCGCTGGGCTTTGGATCTCGAACCTGGTGCTGGTGCAGGGCCTGGAGGCCGGTGTGCGGCCGGGGCCTGAGTGTGAAGGTGAGCGGTGTGTGACCTGCTTGCATGGCGGCGACACCACGCTCAGCCCAGCAGCTTCTCCCGGGCCAGGCTGTAAATAACATCTCACCCGAGAAGTGCAGCTCAGTCAATAATTTACCTCCCCACCCCCGCCTTTCGCAGCCTGAGCAAAAGCTTGACTCAGTGACACTTGAGAACACGTGCTGCTTTTGCTGTCATTAAGTTGGCTCAGGAAAAGGAGTGATTTAGGATTCCTGTTGAGTTTTGTGCAAATGATCTTGCTTCTAACTCAATTCTGTTGCTCCTAACCAGGAAGACTTGTCTCTCTGTGCCTAAGACATGTTTTGAGGTTCAAACTAATTTGTCCCTTTCAGAAGGAAAATAAAACATGACAATATTGCCAGGGTTGTTGAAATCAAAGACACAGTTAACTCTGGTGAGAACTTTCTAGACAGAAGTTGCTTTACAAAGGAGCACAATAATTCCTTGAGAAGAGAAAGATAAAATAGACAACCTTTTCCTTCTATGGACTTGGCGATCACAACACCTTTATCTAGTCTACCAACCCCCTGACTTTGAGGGTGTTGTACTGCTTAGGTTTTACAAAACCAGCATCCTTTTTAAAGAACTGTTAACAGTAGCCAAATGAAAGTTTCGATAGTCCCTTCCTTTGGGACGACATTTTTCTTTTATTAAAATAATTCAAATGTGTATCTTCTGATCTTGAGAGTGGATGCACTAAACAGGAAATGTAGACTCACAAGCTTCACACTGAATAAGTTGAGTGTGTAGTCTTACTATAAATACTCTTAACTGAAGTTCAGCTTTCTATCAGCAGGTCAACAGAATTGGCTGGCTTGTTCTATATTTCTTTTTTTCTTCTTTCTGCCAAACAATGGCTTGTCTGTCAACTCTACCTTCTGCTGGGTTCTCTGCCTTTCTACAGACTTCCACTGTTTTCCTTTTTTAAAAATATATTTTTATTGATATTTATTGAGTTCTACATTTTTCTCTACTCCCCTCCATGCCTCTCCCCTACCCCCTTCAGCTTTCCCCCAAGGTCCCCATGCTCCCAATTTACTCAGGAGATCTTTCTTGTCTTTTTCTACTTTCTACCTTCCATGTAGATTAGATCTATGTAAGTCTCTCTTAGTGTCCACATTGTTGTTTAAGTTCTCTGGGATTGTGGTTTGTAGGCTGGCTTTCTTTGCTTTATGTTTAAAAACCACCTATGAGTGAGTACATGTGATAATTGTCTTTCTGTTTCTGGGTTACCTAACTCAAAATAATGTTTTCTAGCTCCATCCATTTTCCTGCAAAATTCAAGCTGTCTACTTACTCGGAGGTCCCAGGCTCGGGTGTGCCTGAACCCGCAGAGGACCTGCTTACAGAGGCCCCAGACTCTCTCTCTCGGACCCGCAGGGGGTTCCAGGTTCCTGCCTATTCTCTTTGATGTCCCAGGCCAATGCCCTAACCCACAGAAGACCTGGCTCAGGTCTACTCTTTCTGAAGTCCCAGACTAGAGGCTGGCCCCACGGAGATCTCTGGTTCCTGCCTATTCCCTCGGAGGACCCAGGTTCACTCACGCCCAGGCTTACAGAGGTCCTGGCTCAGGCCTAGTTCCTGGGTGGTCCTAGACTCTCGCCCAGACCCACCAAGGTGTTGGCTTAGGTCTACTCCCTTGAAGGTCCGAAGGTCCTGGATTCATGTAGGAGACCCTCAGCAGTCTCTTGCTCTGGCTCACTCGCTCAGCGCTCAGCGGTTACTCCCCTGTACCTGTACCTGTGGGGATCGTTGACTCTCGATCTGGTCGCTGGCTCAATCCTGATCCTCCCGTTTCCCGGGACTGGGTTTGCTCCTGGCTTCCGCTCCTGGTGGAGCTTGTTCTCTCTGTGTCTTAGGTAGCTGGTTCAGTCCCACTCCGGTGGAGATCACAGACTCTGAGTCAGGTCGTTGGCTCTATCCTGGTCTGCCAGTGTCCCAGGACTGGGTTGGCTCACAGGACTGGATTTGCTCCTGGCTTCTGCTCCCGGTGGAGCTTGTTTCCTCAGGTCTTCTCTGTCCTAGGTGTCTCGTTCAGTTCCACTCCTGTGGAATTTGTTCCCACTGCTTTTCTTTCTACTGTCCTGGTGCCCTTCCACCCTGCACTTTGTCCCATCTCTAGTCCCCTAGGAGGGTTATCACATTGTTCCTTGGTTTTAAAAAGTCTTTCAGTGGTTTCCCAGTTTCCTCCAGGTAGTGGCTCCTGCTTTCTTTTCCCACATATCTGGTATGTTTCTCAGAGGATTCAAAATTTTCATTCTCTGCCATGCAACTGTGTACGTTTTCTACGTGTCTCTAGATGATGTCACTCATGCCATGGTTTTCAGGATCCATTATGCCACACAATAGTCAGATTATTGAACAAATGGATATAAATGTTTCATACATGTTTTGGTGAGCCAAATGTCTGTCTTTCCCTCATTGGATAAATGATGCTGGTCAGAATGACAGATGGGGTTGAGAAATCCTATGAGGATAGGCTGGGGTAGGGATAGGAGACTTTGCAAGACTGGATCTCTCTTGTAGGAAGACAAGATGAGAAGTTGCTTAGAGACTTTGATGAATTCCTGCTCACTGACAGCAAGATCACGGCAGAGCTGTCCTCTTCTTCGCAGACTTAACATGCTTGATAATTAGGTTGATATGTCAGGAGACATTTTTCACTCTGTCAGTGACTCATAACGTTGTTAATCATTTAGATGTGTCTTTATCATTTGCCTCTAGGGAGACCACTGCTCCTTTGTCTTGTTCTGCCTTCCCGGATGTTCCAAAGAGTGCTTTTCTGATTCTGTCTTATCTTCTCAACTTCAAAATGTTGGTGTTTCATGAAGATGATACCCAGGCCTATACTTTCTCCATCTCCCTTTTCCCTGTGGTCTCATCTTCTAAGTATTGCTTGAATATGATGGATTACACATTTATGTACCATCCTAGATCATATCCCAGTTCTCAGATTTATAGTGACGTTCTGCACTTCAACATTTTAGCCAACAATGGGTCATGTACGCTAAAGTGGTTCTATGAAATTATGAAAATGTTCTATCACTCGATGATGTTGAATCACCTGTTTTTAGTCATTTGTTTGTGTTGATTCTGGGCTTAGGCTAATGCATGTTTTGTTTCTTAGTTTTTAGTAGACAAGTTTAAAAAGTAAGAAATAAATTTAGAACTTAAAGAATAAAGATTTAAAGAAAGAAGATATAATGCAATGTTTGTATTTCAAGCTAAGTGTCGTAACAAAACAGTCAAATAGTTTTTTTTTAATTAAAGAATTTATATGGTGGAAAACATTGTAAGCTCTGGTTCATCTATCATGAAAGAAAGAAAACTATTTTGTTTTCCAAAAATTTCATGTAGCCTAAGTGTTCAGTGACTGTCGTGTCTAACTCAGTGTGAACTAATACATGTTCAGTGCCTTCCGTGTCTACCTCGGTGTGAACTAATACATGTTTAGTGACTATTTGTGTTTACCTCGGTGTGAACTAATACATGTTCAGTGCCTACAGTGTCGACCTCAGTGTGAACTAATATACTCTTGACCCTCATAGTGAATCTCCCCTTTCTGGTTCCCTCAGTACAGCTCTGCAGGCTCCATTCATAGTAAGAGTCACGTATAGGCATACCATTTTATTTTAAGGCGGTCTTTTCTGAAGATATGTATGTGTCTCTGATACATATGTACATGTGTGCATAAGCTGCCAGAGGCCAGAAGAGAGCGTGTGATCTCCTGAAGCTAGAGTTTCAGGCGGTTGTGAGCCACCTGACGTGGGTGCTGGGAATGAACTTGGGTCCTCTGGAGGAGCAACAAGTATTAACCACTGAGCAGTTGTTACAGCTCTGATAATTAATATTTCATGTTCACTGTACATTTCTTATGCTTATGTACCATAAAGTGAAACTTGCTTGCAGCACTCAGTATGGTAGCATGTTCTACACACAGGCTTGATCCTCTTGTGGCTGCTGGCTGCATAAGGTCCAGGATAGCTATGAATATAGTTCAACATAAAATTGTTGAACTATATAAAACTCAACAAAACATTGTAAGATTTTGTGTGTGTATTTTTTTCTTGTAGTTCAACTGCATGGTTCTTAAGTATAAACGTTGTAGATGACAATGTAGTGTTGTAATGCTAAAAGACTGGCCATACCTGCCAATCATGTGGCCTGGGAACAATGAGCTGTACACTGTGACCTAGATGTGTAGCAGTCTATAGCATCTAAGTTTCTGTAAGTACTCTCTTTGATGTTCCCACAATAAAGTCACCTAGTCACACATCTCCATCATTAAGAGAATCATCACTACCAAAAGGCTTCCCTGCTGTATCTACTTGAATTATGCGTTAGTCAGAATTCTTCAGAGCAACAGAATCAATACAAAAATGTGTTTATGTGTGTGTATATGCGCGTATGTATGTGTGTGTTCACGTGTATGTACGTGTGTGTTCGTGTAAGTCTTTAACTTACAATGAAGTTACATCCCCATCATATATTGAAGATATAAGCTAACTTACAATGAAGTTACATCCCCATCATATATTGAATATATAAGCCAAGCTGCATTCAGTACACCTAATCTGCCAGGCATCGCAGTTTTGCAGTATGGTACACTGTAGAATGTGGGGTTTAGCCTGATGATTGTGAAGCTGACTGGGTGCTGTGAGTGACTTCCCAATCACATTCTCATTCAGGATGGGGAAGGAAGGTATCATAGGTTATGGCCAGTTGAGATCAGAGACAGAAGCAGTCTACTTGAAAAGATTTCAGGTTTGGTTATTATAAATTACTAAATTGATTTATATGTTTATTTTATAATATAGAACAGGACACTTTTGGAAAAGAGTCAATTAAACTTCTGCAAATAAAATTGATGAGACCAGGGCTGGAGAGATAGCTCAGAGGTTAAGAGTACTAGCTGTTCTTTTAGAGGTCCTGAGTTCAATTCCCAGCAACCATATGGTGGCTCATAACCCTCTTGTAATGAGACCTGGTACCCTCTTCTGGCCTACAGGCATACAGACAGAATACTATATACATAATAAATAAATAAATTTTTAAAAAATTGATGAGACCAATGATCAGCAAATTAGATACCAGTGGGGAAAAAAAAGAAATAGTGTATAACAAGATCTAAGTGATGGACTGTGGATATTGCTCAGTTGGTAGAACACTTGCTAGCATGCATGAAATTCTGGGTTTGACCCTCAGGATGGCATAATATGGTAGTATTCGCCAATAATCCTAGCTCTTGGGGCATGGAGCAGGAGGATCAAAAGTTTAGTGAAATAGGGAATTTGAGGCCAACCTGGGATACATGAGACATTTAGTAGTAGGGGGGAAACTGGCCAAGAATGTATCACAGAGCAATGGAAGGATAAGATGGGAAAGAGATAATAAAAATAAAGAAAACTCCTACAAACATTCATTGGATTTTCAGAATATCAGCAGAGAGGACATGGACGTTAGTGACATCAGTCCTTGCTATGAGAAAAGTCCCGAAAAAAAAAAAAAACAATGCAAAGAAGAAGATTTCTTTTTCCTCCCACAGTTGGGGAGAACACTGGCCAGGGGCCACTGAGGATCAAATACCCTCTCTACCACTTGCCCAGCAAGTTAGGGGATGTCTTTTTGGCCCAGTCTCTCTACTTGTAAAGAGGGTAGTGGAATGTATGCCATAGCTTTGTTGTGAAACTTGAAGAGTTAAAATACTTGCAATATTTGCATCAGAGCCAGCAGCTGCCAGCCCTGGCAAACGTTAACATGGTGGTTACTCATGGCTGCGCCTATTCTGAGTCCCATCTCTCACAACTCAAGATGATTGGGACTGAATAAGGTTCTTCGAGTTAGGACTTAACTACTGTAGTGATATTTCAGTTGTGTTTAAATAAATAAAGCTTGCCTGAAGATCAGAGAGTAAAACAGCCACACTGGTCAGTCATACAGACCAGGCAGTGGTGGCATACACCTTGAATCCCAGTAGTCACACTAGTTAGCCATAGAAGCTAGTGGTCGTGGTGCATGCCTTTAATCCCAGCACTAGAGAGGAATATAATATGGGAGTAGATAGGTCTCGGACTCAGTCTCTCATTCTGAGATTCCTGGACGCAGGATCGCCATTTCAGTCTGAGATAGAGGTAAAAGCCAGTGGCTGACTGCTTTGCTTCTCTGATCTTCAAGTCGAACCCCAATATCTGTCTCTGAATTTTTTGTTTTGTTTTGTTTTGGTTTGGTTTTTCAAGACAGGGTTTCTCTGTAGCTTTGGAGCTTGTCCTGGAACTAGCTCTTGTAGACCAGGCTGGCCTGGAACTCACAGAGATCCACCTTCCTTTGCCTCCCGAGGGCTGGGAATAAAGGCATGTGCCACCACTGCCTGGCTTGTCTGGGTTTTTATTATTCGTGCTACAAACTCTTGCTCTACTGAAAGTATGGTTTTAAAACATCAGTTGAGGATTGCACCAATCCCAGATTCATGGTGGTGGGACATAAATACATGTGCATGCTAAGTAGCTTCATTTGAGGTATTATAGTATAGTTATTCAAAATTTTCTCTATGCCTGAAGCAAAGTTATCCCAAGACCACATCCTATACAAAAGTTATCTTTTAGTGTCTTATCTCTCTCATCTTTTAGTGTTTGTAGTGGATTCTGTCTACTGCATTCATGGCTTTAGTAACAGAACCCCAAATAATGTTTAGGGTTTGAATCCATGGTCACAATACACTGAGCCATACATATATATTTTACAGTTTACCTTATTTTATGCTTAATAGTGTTTGCCTAAATGTATGCATTTGTACCAGATGTGTGCCTGGCACCCATGGAGGCCAAAAGAGGGCATCAGATCCTTAGAACTGAAGTTACATACACATGGTTTTACTATAGGTACCAGGTCCTGAACCTGGGTCCTCTGTAAGAGCCGCAGGCGCTCTCAATTGCTCAGCCACCTCCCCAGTCCTGGATCATAACTGTATTTTTCTCACTTGGTGGGTGGGTCACAGTCATAGATGTGGTAGAGGTAGAATTGTGTAACAGACCTAAGTCTCTCTTCCTTCTAGTATGTACAGAATTCTTAAACCGATTCTACAACTCCTTGCTAAGCAGAGGAATAGACTTTCCTGTGGACACCATAGAGAAAGAGTTGATCACCTTTTGCTTGGATGCCAAAGGAAAAGAAAACCGCTTGGTATGGTAAATTTCATTTTTCTGGTGTGCTTCAAAAACAAACAAACAAACAAGTAAATAAATAAAAGCCAAATTACCAATAGTTTCCTTTTACACTTGGAGTTGGTGTCTTCCTACTTCTGTGCCAGCTTCAAACATACTCATTGTAGACGGCAAGCAGAAAACAAGCTTATGGGAAACACGGTCCTGTGTGTTAGGTCTCAAGCCCTGGGACAAATAGCTGAGGTACCTATTTAACAAATCAAAGTGGACTTGACCACCAGGTACTCCCAGCATCCCTTAGTCCCTAGCCATTACAGGGTCCTCCTGGCTGGCATATTCCACCCTCTAGCCTAAACTTTCCCAGCCCAGGGGCTGGGCTGCCCTATCCCAGAGGCTCTTCCCTATATATTCCTGCCATTTTGCTTACCCCATTCTCTTTGGGGCCTCCTAGCTGTTCTCTCTTTCTCTCTCCCCTCTCGCGTGCCCTCCCCCCTCTCCTCGCATGGCTCAGGGTCATGTCCACTCTGAACTCTCCCAGATGTCTCCGTCTCTGACTATGCTCTCTCTTTTACCTACAGTAAACCTTCCATCTCCTCCAAACACCTAGGAACAGTCATGTCCTTTTCCTTTTATTTCTTTTCTTTCGCATTCATAATGGATTCTTGAGACCAATCCAGTTTTCCTTTCTAAGTAAATCACAGGCAAGCAATTTTACATTTTTTTAAACCAAATTGTAAAATAGTTTCTGATGAGAATTTACTATTATAAGGCTTTTGCATTTGTTACCAAGACACATAGCCAAACCCATAAATCATCTCAGTATTATTCACATGTAATGAATAAGGCTTTTATATTTTCTTTTTTAGATTGTATTTCCTGAATTTAATGTATGGATTATTTCAATATTTCTGTAAAAATAAAGGCAATTTTAGATGAAATCATTTTTCCCATCTTGTATGTTTTACCATTGAGCTATACCTCAGCTACCAGACCAGTTCTTTTTTGCCTAAAGTAGCCATGTTAATGTGTACCACTGACTGACCCATTGCCAAACTCTTGTCACTTACTTGTGTCACGAGCCTTTACATATGTATAAACACAAGTAAAGATTTTTTATTTTTAATTATGCATATGTGTGTGATTCTGTGTACGGTTTTGTGCACGTGTGAATGCAGATGCCTGCAGAGGTCAAAAGAGGGTGCTGGATCCCCTTCAGCCAAAGATACGGGATATTGTGAGCTGCCGGATGTGGGTAGATGTTGGGAGCCCAACTTAGGTCTTAAGGAAGAGCAGTATGAATTCTTAAATATTGAGCCATGCCTCCAGCCATACATACATACATACATACATACATACATACATACATACATACATACGCCTGTTTTTTGAGACATGGTTTCTCTATGTAACCCTGGCTGTCCTGGAATTTGCTCTGTGGACCAGGTTGGCCTCGAGCTCAGAGATTCACCTGCTTCTGCCTTTGCCTCCCGCATGCTCGGGTTAAAGTATGCACCACGACTGCCTGAATTTATATTCTTCTATGTAAAATTTTAAGTCAGGTAACTGGAAGGGCAGTTAATGAAAGTTAAAGACGTGGTGATGTATGGGACACCTAAAATGCTGGACTGGCTAATTCTGTCTTTTCTACTTTTGGGCTGGGTGATCTTTGCTGTCTTGGATACAACATGGGAATAATAATAGCACTCAGTTCTCAGGATCACTGTGAGAAGTAATAAGTTAATCTCTTCGGAGGGGTGAGAGCAGCACCTGGCAGAGCAAACCCCAGTCTCTCGCCATCACAGAAATTATCAGGTGAATCTAATTAGCCTGATGACGAGGCTGGAGTCACTGTCTTTGCCTCAGTTAGCCAGGGTTAAAATTTAGTAGCTGGACTATGAAAACAAGTCTAACCCTTCATTCTCTCCACCCCCTTTTTCTTCTTTTCTTTCTTTTTTTTTATTTTTTATTTTGTTGTTGTTGTTTTTAGAGACACAGTAACAACCCTAGCTGTTCTGGAACTCACTTTGTAGACCAGGCTGGCCTCGAACTCACAGAGATCTGCTTGCCTCTGCCTCCTGAGTGCTGAAATAAAAGGTGTGAGCCACCACGGCCCCACCTTGTTCTTCCTTCTTTACACTGTTTTTCTTGCTTTTATTCATCTCTGGGAACACTAAGTCTTTCAAGTCACATTTCATTTATTTATTTTGTATGCATGTGTGTGGCATGCATGCAGAGGTCAGAGGATAACTTGAAGGGGGCAGTTCTCTCTTTCTACCAGGAGAGTTTCAGGGATCAAACTAAGGTTGTCAGTCTTGGCAGCAGGCACCTTTACCGTCCAAATCTCATCAGCCCTGGATGGCCTCTCATTCTCTTTTCAGTGCTATTATCTAGGAGCCACCAAAGACGCAGCCACCAAGATCCTTGGTGAAGTCACACGTCCCATGAGTGTGCACGTGCCCGTAGTGAAGATCTGTGAGAGGCTGAAGAAGATGGACAGCCAGATTTGTGAGCTGAAGTACGGTACGAGAGACGCAACCATCTTTCCCAATACGTTCCATGTGTCGTCAAGCTTTGAAACACTGGGCCATGCTATGTCAAAGCCAGCATTAGAGGGAAGGGATTTTTCACTCACTGGCAGGTTGATGAGCTGGTGAATGGTGTTTTTGTGTCAGCTGAGCTCCTATTTAAAAAAAGGGAAATAAATTAACTAATAATAACCTTATAGCAAATACTGGCTACTAAAGGATAATCGGCATTAAGTTGGAACTGCCAGCCCAAAGTTCAAGTTCCTAGTTTACTAAGGTGATGTCAGTCATGTGTGTATGGAATATTTCTGAAGATGAATAGCGGAGCCTGCTCGGTGGACCAGGAAGACATGAGTCCTCTGTTCAGTGGCGGTAGGGCCTTGAAGTTGCAATGGGACGACATTTTTATCCTAGGCTTGTTCATCCTTCCGTCAGCTTTCACTTTTAGGAACTGGGCTATTCCCATCCAATCAGGTTTGGCGCGATGACATAGCTCACCAGAGGTGCCTAAAATACACAGCCTGGGAAGGAAGGTGCTGTCCTATTTAAAACTCTATCCTTGGCCTTATAAATTTCACATGGTTAAATCTATTCTTATACTGAAGGATTGTATCTGGGCCAGCCTGTTGCGTAGAGGGAGTCAGTGTGATTAAAACTTTAAAACTTTTTCCCTCAGCTATCCTTAACACCTGAAATCCCACTGAGATATATGCTTTCTTTTTGCATAAGCTGTTGTTTTCTGTCACACACACACACACACACACACACACACACACACTGTATTACTGTAAGTGACCTAACTAATTAGCATCCAGATCTCATTTAGTCTCATTTCCCACCACAGCTGTGAATTGTACACATGTCCCATAGCTACACAGCAAGCACGAAACAGGTTTAAGGTTGAAAGATACCAAAGACAACCTCGTTCTTACTTTGCCAAGCATAGACCCTGACTTCCAGGGCAGGTATTATGGGCAAGCATCCCTTCTAATTGACTTTAAAGAAGTAGGGTAGAGGCAGGAAGCCCTGAGTCTATACAAAACATGTTCATAGAAGGGACAACCTCAGGAGTTCAAGTTCTTAATATAAAATGGCATAGCATTTTCACGGAATTCTGCCACATCATACAATGCAAATGTTATGTAAGTAGTTTTCCTTTTCATATTTTGTGTGTTTGTGTGTTTGCAATCCTGTCTATCCATC
>NC_022018.1:21134234-21143914 GCF_000317375.1 Microtus ochrogaster
AGAGAGAGAGAGAGAGAGAGAGAGAGAGAGAGAGAGAGAGAGAGAGAGATAAATGCATGTGTGAAATAACATACATTTGAAGGTCAATCTGTGAAGGAACAATCTGTGGAATCAGTTCCCTCTTTCCACTGTGTGGATCCCTGGGGATTGAACTTAGGTCTTTGGGCTTGGTAGCAAGTGCCTTCACCCACTAAGGCATCTTGCCAGCCAGCAAATAGTTGTTATACTGTAATGTTTAGGGGATTATGACGAGAAAAATCTCTGTATATGCTCAACATAGATTCAGTATTTCCATTCCTGAATATCATTGGTCTATGATTGGGAGCAGTAGAACCCAAGAGGATTGACTGGTGATTTGCATGTTCATTGGGTCTACCTTGATTCCCACAGAAAAGGAAATTGCCTCTCACTGAAGGAGAATGAAGTCAGCACCATATGCCCTTCTAAGAGCTTCATGAGATTTTTGTTTTGTTGTTCAATCGTGCGTCCTTTCTTACATTTAGAGAAGAAACTGGACTTGGCATCGGTGGACCTATGGAAGATGAGAGTTGCAGAACTGAAGCAGATCCTACACAACTGGGGGGAGGAGTGCAAGGCCTGTGCAGAAAAAAATGACTACGTGACCCTCATCAAAGAGCTGGCCCCCAAATATGTAAAGCCACAGCCCCAAACAGAGCTCTGACTTCAGCTATCAATGAACATGGACAGTAGTTAGAGTTAGTCTAAGACATGGATGTGTTGGTTAAGCTAACCAGGGACCACCTTGGTGGCTGCTCGTTCTTGCTGTTGTACTGTTTAGGCTTGGGATTAACCCGTGCTTCATGCTGGCACCCACGTTTGCAGAGTACGGAGACCTCCGCGTGCATTTCTCAGTGTCCTTTGGAAGGTGCAGTGGCTCTCTTTGCATCACTGTGACAATAATGTCTGTCAGGATCCTTAGGGGAGGGGAAGATTACCTTGGCTTGTGGTATCGGTCCATCATGTCAGAGTAGCTAACGGAAGAGCAGCTCAGAGCATGGGGACAGAAACTCGTCAGAGGCTGCTGTCGCTGTGGTGGACCGAGAAGCCGAAACTGATGTTCAAATCATGATAAGGCTGTAATCTTCCAAGGTCTAGCCCTACTGATCTACTTCTGCCAGCTAGACTTCACCTCACAGCCTCCCCCATCACCTCTAACTGGGGGACACACATTAAAAATGAACTGATGGGGTGGGGGGCTGTACTGGCTGGTTTTGTGTGTCAAGTTGACACAGGCTAGAGTCACCTGAGAGGAAGGAGCCCCAGTTGAAGAAATGCCTTCATGAGATCCAGCTGTAAGGCATTTTCTCAATTAGTGATCAGTGGGGGAGGGCCCATCCCTGGGCAGGTGGATCTGCTTTCTATAAGAAAGCAGGCTGAGCAAGCCAGGGGAAGCAAGCCAGTAAGCAGCACCCCCCTATGGCCTCTGCATCAGAACCCTGACTCCAGGATCCTGCCTGTTTGAGTCTATGTTCGGGCTAATTATAACCACCCTCGAATTGCCAAGGGTTCAAGACCCAAGAAAGAGACTTCTTTCATTGTCCCACATCAGACAGGACTAGAGCTCACTCAGCATGTGCAGGCAGCAAAGATACCTATGGTTTCTAGTGCTATTCTATCAGCTTCAAGCAGCAAACAAGAGTTTCAGCTCTGTTTTCCAGCCATAGAATAAGAACCCCACGATAGAAGTGGTTGCCTTTGTGCTATAGGTCAGGGTGTGGATACCCAAGAAAGCATCCCCTTGAAACTTTCTGGGGCAATGGGAATGTCCCTTATCAGGGCAGGTGATAAGAGAGATGATCATCATATTGATAGAGAAGTATAATTAAGATGTGGGTGTTTTTATTGTACATCAGTTCTATCTAATAAACAGTTGCAAAAGTTATTTGATAATTACTCAACTTAGTTGATTAAAAACAACCATTCATTTAAATAACCAGATGAAGTTACTGGCAATCTGTTTGTGGAGCAGAGACCTCATTCAGACAATAAATATACATTGACAGAATAATGTCCACTTTTAAGTGATGCAAATCAATGCATTTTCAGCTGAGCAATGGAGTGTGAGTGAACGTGTTAGAGAATTGCTGGTTCCCAAGGAGATATGTAGATTGCCTAACTGGAAAAGGAGAATAAATAAAAGTTTTATTGTAATGGCCCAAGGTGGTTCTTTTTTTTTTAGAGGGGTGTAATGAACTTTATTGATGGCATTCAAGAGAGAGTAGGGCTCCCTAAGCCCCTCCTGCTATCTGGGGGTCCGGGATGGAAACTGTGAGGGAGATGCTCAGTGTCAAGGGTTAGTTAGGACAGGGACAGCTCAGCAGCCGAGGGCCTCTCTCTTGCTGTGTCCTTGCTGGGATGGGTGGTCCAGGGTGGACTTCTTACTCCTTGGAGGCCATGAGGTCCACCACTCTGTTGCTGTAGCCAAATTCATTGTCGTACCAGGAAATGAGCTTTACAAAGTTGTCATTGAGAGCAATGCCAGCCCCAGCATCAAAGGTGGAAGAGTAGGAGTCACTGTGAAAGTCACAGGAGACAACCTGGTCCTCGGTGTAGCCTAGGATGCCCTTTAAGTGGGCCCTCGGATGCCTGCTTCACCACCTTCTTGATGTCGTCATACTTGGCAGCTTTCTCCAGGCAGCATGTCAGATCCATGACAGACACATTGAGGGTAGGAACACAGAAGGCCATGCCCATGAGCTTCCCGTTCAGCTCTGGGATGACTTTGCCAACAGCCATCTTGCCACAGCTTCCCAGAGGGGCCACCCACAGTCTTCTGGGTAGCTGTGATGACATGAACTATGGTCACGAGTCCTTCCACAATGCCAAAGTTGCCATGGATGACCTTGGTGAAGGGGGCTAAGCAGTTGGTGGTGCAGGAAGCATTGCTGACAATCTTGAGGGAATTGTCATACTTGTCATGGTTCACACCCATCACAGACATGGGGGCATCGCAGAAGGGGCAGAGATGATGACCCTTTTGGCCCCATCCTTCGAGTGGCCCCAGCCTCCTACTCCATGGTGGTGAAGATACCAGTAGACTCCACAACATACTTGGCGCCGGCATCCCCCCATTTGATGTTGGCTGGATCTCGCTCCTGGAAGATGGTGATGGCCTTCCCGTTGATGACAAGTTTCCCATTCTCAGCCTTAACTGTGCCTTTGAATTTGCTATGGGTGGAGTAATACTGGAACATGTAGACCATGTAGTTGAGGTCAATGAAAGGGTCATTGATGGCAACAACATCCACTTTGCCAGAAGTGAAGGCAGCCCTGGTGACCGGGAGTCCAATACGGCCAAATCTTTTCTCTCCAACCTTCACCATTGTGTCTCTGGAATGAGGCTGGCACAGAACCAAAAGAAGCAGCTGTCTCTAGAACAGGGAGGAGCAGAGAGCCCCAAGGTGGTTCTTGTTTCTGGAGTTTAGCAATTTTTTCACCATGTGGGAATAACCTCCTTCATGTTGAATTGTATTTAAGAAATAACCAAAGTTGAACTGGAGAAATGGTCCAGGGGTTAAGAGTATTAGCTGCTCTCTCAGATGACCTAGGTTCAATTTCCAGAAGCCACAAGGCAGCTCACAATGATCTGTGACACCAGTGCCAGAGGCTCCAACACCTTCTAACATCCACAGGCACTAGGAACCCAAGTAGGAGAAAGATGTACTTGCAGGCAAAATGCATATACAGATAAAATAAAAACAAAAATAAAAAATTAAATATATCTATATATTAGTCAGTGTTCTGCTGTGAAGAGACACCATGACCACAGCAACTCTTAGAAGAGAAAGCATTTAATTGGGGGCTTACTTAACAGTTTCAGAGGTTCAGTTAATTATCATCAGGGTAAGGAGCAGGCAGACATGTAAACATGCTGGAGAAATAGCTGAGAATTCTACAGCCAGATCTACAGTCAGAGGAAGATGAGACTCTGGACCTGGCATGGGATTTTGAAACCTCAAAGCCTACCCCCAGTGACACATGTCCTCCAAGAGTCCACACTTCCTAATCCTTCTCAAATAGTGCTACTCCCTGGTGACTAAACAGTCAAATGTGTGAGCCTGGGGGGGGTATTCGTATCCAATCCACTGCAGTTGGTTTCTATTTTGCACTCAAACTACCAAACTTGTCATTGGAAATGACCTTAGCTATTTGATTTCAAAATTAGGTCATATTTCTGTGTCATTTTTTTCTTTTTTAGGAATCTGGGTAATAGGAACACTATTTAGTAAGTCATTCAAATGACTGACGTTGTTTTCTCCTTTTTCCCAGTGCTGGCCACAGTCTGTTTTTACAGGAATCCTCAGACTTCTGAAGCTGCTCCTACAGAGCAGTAGGGTGTTGAGAACCAGCCTCGACAAAAATACTTCTTACCAGGGTAGGGGTGTGGAAATTGAAGAAATATAAGTAAAGAATATCAAGATGCATAAAAAATAAGACAGAAAATATAGAAAGTATTGGGAGAGCAGTCGAGTGACTGAAATCCTTTATTTTTCCACACTTTTAAACCCAACGTAAATGGGGGGGGGGCGACAAAAGACTTTATTAACTCGATACAAAGGATGTCTCTGCCTCCTGAGACATCAAATCATTAGCATTCTGTTGTCTAGGTAGCCAAGATGCTCTAGATCACAGTATCTGAAGACTGCCCCTCCCCAGGTGACCTCATAGTTACAAAAGAAGGAGCAGAAGTACATTTGCATACCCTGACCACCTGTCAGGATGGCTTGGATTTACTAGAATGAGCTATCTTAATTTCAAGAGAACCAAGCAATCACCTCCTGAGTTGGGGCTGGCAACTATGCTTGTCAATCTCCAAACTCTCTGACCAGCAGACAAGGTGGAAATGGGCCTGCATTTTTCAGCCTCCACAGTAGGGAAGCTTACCAAACTGCATGCTAATAACCCTTGAGGCTGGGGCAGAACCTTAGAATCTACATGTATGTGTGTGTGTTGCAGATGTACACATACATGCCAGTGCTCATGCATGCAGCGGCTGGAGGAGGCTGTCACGTGTCTTGTTCTCTCACTCTCAACCTTACCCCCTTGAGGCAGAATCTCTCACTGAACTTCAAGTTCATACTTTATAGCTAGGCTGGCTGGGCAGCAAGCCCTGGCGTGTGCTTGTCTCTACTTTCCCGTGCAGGAACTCACATACTTGGCTGTTGTGTGAGTCCTGGGGATTCGAACTCAGGCCCTTAAGACCTTCACGGACTGAGCTATCCACCAATCCCCAATCAGTTAGGTTTCAACTAGTATTGAAATATAACAGTGCCATAGGACATGAACAAAGTTTATTCTTTTGTGTAAAAGAAGTCCAGTAGAAGGAAATTCCGAGTAAATTTGGTGGCCACAATGATCCCAGAGAGTCAGGTCAAAACTTTTTTTTTTTTTTTGGTTTTTCGAGACAGTGTTTCTCTGTGGCTTTGGAGCCTGTCCTGGAACTAGCTCTGTAGACCAGGCTGGTCTCGAACTCACAGAGATCCTCCTGCCTCTGCCTCCTGAGTGCTGGGATTAAAGGCGTGCGCCACCACTGCCCGGCTAGGTCAAAACTTTTTGCATCATATTCCAGTGATGGGGGTTAGGTTGGGAGCCTAGACCCCAGTCCTTCGCATCTATCCCAGCTCCCAGGCTTGGTCTGGACTTCAAATCCCAGCAGGTCAGGACCACTCCCCAGGGTACTTAAGTGATCCCCCAAAAGAAAAATATGTGGTCCCCCTTTCTTCCTCCCAGGGGTCAGGCAATGGGTTCATTGCTAACCCTGGGTCCAAGTTGGAGGCCATACTTCCTACTTACAGAAAGTAAGGACCTGCCTCTAACCTGAGCCCAGCTCACCTCCCATCCATGTGCTGCTTCTACACCATTGACCACAATTGAATTGAGCCAGTCAGCTGCAAGGGGCTGGGGCTGTAATATCTTTTTGTTGGGATCCTGGCTATTCGAATCAAATCAGAGTTTTACTAGGAAAGGGAGAAATAGCTTGTGAACAGAAAGCGCCTCTGAAGAGCAGTATAAAATCCTTGTCATGCGCTCAGGCTGTTGTTCCTGGTTATTTACTCTAGATAGCCCTTCCCCTGGCTTTTTGAATCACTCAGACATGTAAGCAGTAAGAGTTTCCATTCTTTTATTGGTTTTGTTTGAGAAGAAGTATTATTTTCTCCTTTATTTTCGCTTTAACTTGTTGCTTCTCTCATCCTATGTGTTTCCCAAGAAAAATCTATAAGCACAGAAGATGTAGAAGTCACACAATCTGAAAAAAAGTGATAAAACTCTAAACTAAAAAAATGGGTGGAGGTCAGGGATTTGGCTCAGTGGGGGAAGCACTTTCTGTACAAGCGTGAGGTTTTACATTTGGATCCCCAGAAGCCACATAAATTCAGACTTGGTGGGGTGCATATCTGTAATCCCAGCTCTTCTATGATGAGATGAATGCTGAAGACAGGAGGATTCTGGGAAACTCCTGGCATAGATAACCTGGAGTACAGAGTGATGAACAGCAAAGGGAACTTGCCTCAAAATCAAGACAAGACAAGGACAGACACCCAAGTGACTTTTCAAGATGCCCTTCAGAAAGAAAGGACGGTTGGTGGCTGTTATCTCAAAATATATTTGGAAAAAATTTCCACCTAAGAAAAATCTTCTTGGGCATATGTTCATTCTGAATGTAAAAACTGTAGTTTTTCTTACTACTTATCATTTTTCCTTCTTGTTACAGTGTGGGCATCTTAAATTTGTAGTATCAACAAGTACTAAAGTTAGGAAATTAGTTGCATTAAGTTAATATCTAATATATGTTTGTGTGTGTGTTTGTGTGTGTATATATATATTTGAATATAAAGGTAAGTAGAAAGGGGAATGTGTAGATATGCTGGTGTGTATTTTGTATTTTGTTTGTCAATTTGACATAAGCTAAGGTCATCTGAGAAGAGGGAACCTCACCTGAGAAAATGCCCACATACATTTCAGACAAGACTATGGAGCATTTTCTTGGTTAATATGAGAGCGTCCAGTCCAATGTAGCTGGCACCATGCCTGAGCAGGTGGTCCTGGAGTGTATAAGAAAGCAGGCTGAGCAAGCCAGAGGGAATAAGCCAGTAAGTGGCACTCCTCCAAGTCTCTGTTTTGGTTCCTACCTTGAGTTCCTGCCTTGACTTCTCTCAATGATAATGTAATCTGCAAGTCAAAATAAACCCTTTCCAGCTGGGCAGTGGCGGCATATGCCTTTAATCCCAGCACTCGGGAGGCAGAGGCAGGAGGATCTCTGTGAGTTCGAGGGGCAGCCTGGTCTACAAGAGCTAGTTCCAGGACAGGCCCCAAAGCTACAGAGAAACCCTGTCTCAAAAAACAAAACAAGCAAACAAACAAAAACAAAAAAATAGACCCTTTCCTCCTCACATTTTTCCTGATCAGAACTTTTTCCCACAGCAATAGAAACCCAATTAAGACAGTAGATGTTGTTAAAAGGTGTTTGCTGTTCTTTCCAGTGATAAAAATATGGGGAATTGTGATTGGGTAGGCCTGGGCAGGCCTGAATTTGTCACTCTCTCTATGGATTGTGGGACTGATAAAATAGCATCCTAAATATGGTAGCTGGGGTAGAGGAGGTGGCTCCCTGGCTGAAGTGCTTGCAGTGCAAGGAGTAGAGTTCAGATCTCCAGAACCTAGACCTGAAATGTGGGGTGTGAGAGTGGGCCCTCCTGTACATCCATCCATAGAAGGCAAATACAGGGATCTCTAGAGCAAACTCGACAGCCAGACTAGACTCTAGCTCAATCCATAAGGCAGAAGAAAGATGTAATGGCTCTTGATGTCAACTTAGATCTCCATATGCATGCTCACACACATGCACATGTGCACACATGTGTGCACACCACACAGATATGAAAATGGAAACAAACATAGTAGTTGACAATGGCAGACCATTAGTTGTTAGTTAAGGTATCTACTTAAGGTACATGCCCTAAATGTGGATTTTTAAAAATCGTCTGCTATATATTAGAGACGCCTGGAGATAATTTAATAATCCCCAAGGCCAGGCTGCACCCTAGAGAAGTTCCTTTCAGTCTTTGGATGAATAGAGAATCTTTTTTTCTTTTTCTTTTTAAAGATTTGTTTATTTATTACGTGTGTATACAGTATTCTGCCTGCATGTGCCCCTGCAGGCCAGAAGATGGCAGCAGATCTCATTACAGGTGACTGTGAGCTACTACTATGTGGTTGCTGGGAAATGAACTCAGGACCTCTAGGAAGAGCAGTCAGTGTTCTCAAGGGCTGAGCCATCTCTCCAGCCCCGAGAGAAAGAATCTTAAGTGTCAAGATTTGGTAAAGCCTCCCAGATGCTTCCAATGTGAAGCTAAGCTTGGGGAATTGTTGCCCTAGGTGCTCTGCCTAGAACTGTGGCAGCTGCTTCCTACGGAGGAGGAGACCTGGTGTGTGAAACTCACACCGGTGACTTGGCTCTCCCAAAGTTGATGGTTGACCTTGAAGGCTGACAAACACAGGATACTGTGTGGTGCGTGTTCTATGGGGCAGATACCCACTCATTCAGATGCTTGGTTTAGTTGTCTACACTGAGTGCATCAGTTTCTCGTCTCATAGCTGTGACAAGATACCTGGCAAAAAGCAACTGAAGGGGAAGATTTGTTTGGGCTGCAGTTTAAGGGTGTGGTCCATCATGATGGGGAGACATGGCAGAAGAAGTGTGAAGTGACTAGTCACATTGCATCTGCTGTCTGGAAGCAGAGAGAGAGGGAAGCTGATGCTCAGCTCACCTGTCCTTCCATCAGAGACTCCAGCCCGTAGGAAGGTTCTACTCAATTCAAGGGGTGTCTTCTCTGTTCTGTAAGCCTCTCTGGAAACTCCCTCATAGACACACCCAGAGGTTAAGGTGACAATGAAAGATTAACAATTGGATAACAGATTAACCCCCACTGAGACCCAAGATGAAAAAACCACAAATAGACAACACACAGTCCCACAGTATGTTACCAAAATCTTTGCAGAAACATGTTTTAGGAACTCAAAAATATTTTTTTGAGTTTAGAAAGGATATGTTTCTCAATAAGAGTTGATAATATTTCCCATTTCTAGATGGAACTCAGAGGCTAGGTAAACACTGTAACCTTGGTACTTATACTAATATTGATGATTTCCTCACCCTTAGGGGCTTGAAGCAGCACCCTGTGACACCTTCCTTAAATCTAGGCCAGATGGTGTCACTAGAAGAATTCAGATCATCTCAGGCTTACTGTCACATGAGATCCACAAAGAACCTTACAATTATCAGAACTTTTTGGAATAGGGGACTTGGATAAAAGATCGTAGGTGACAGTAATTTTATCTGGCCTGTGTGGGTCTCAATCATTAAGTATCATCTCGGGCACTCTTCTCTAAAACCTCCACTTCCCATTTCCCCAAGGCTTCTAGAAGTTGAAAAGTACTTGGGATCACAGACAATCAGGGATCGGGGCAGCTGGCCTGCTCTTTTGTCTACTGATTTTCATGGCACTCTGAGAAGTGTAAGCATCAGATGGCTGTAGCGGAAGCATACTTCACTGGGTCACTTTCCTTCCCTCAACGTCTCTATCAGCTATGGGGTGCGTGCGCGGCGTGAGTGCATGCGTGTACCTGCGTCTGTGCCTGCGTGCGTGCGTGCGTGCGTG
>NC_022018.1:21144613-21149613 GCF_000317375.1 Microtus ochrogaster
GATCTCAGGCGTCCTGCTCTAACACTCTTCACTCTCACTGAACCTGGAGCTCGGCTGGCAGCCAGCAAGCCCAAGGCACCCTCCTGTTTCCTCCTCCACAGTGCTGCAGTTACAGGCACACACAGTCATGTTTGGCTTTTATGTGGTTGTTCAGGATTTGAATTCAGGTCCTCATGTTTGCTCAGCAAATGCTCCTATCCAGGGAGCCATCTCCCCAGCCTGAAGCCATCTCCCCAGCCTGGAGCCATTTCCCCAGCCCTAAAACCATCTCCCCAGTCCTGGGGCCCACTCCCCAGCCCTGGAGCCATCTCCCCAGGCTGGAGCCATCTCCCCAGGCTGGAGCCATCTCCCCAGCCCTAGAGCCATCTCCCCAGCCCTGGTGCCATCTCCCCAGCCTGGAGCTAACTCTCCAACCATGGAAAACATCTCCTCAGTTCTAGTCTTCTTTGATCTTGAGTTAATAGAAGGTTCTTTGCTTCTTTCACAAAGAAATCCAGGTTATATCTGCCTCCGTAGAAAGTTGGCCTTGGGCAGGAAGCACTCCATGCCTAGCTCAGACACAGACAGCTGGTTTTCTGATTGTTAGTGATCCCTAGACTTTGCATTATGTGGGGGAAATCTTACAATGACGACAGCCTTCTGAATATAAAGATGTAAATGAAAGCACGAAGTTGAAAAGGAAGGTGCATTAAAATTTAAGTTCTAGATTTGCCTGTGTGTGGTTGTACCGGCTGAAGAGAAAAGTTCACCAACTTTTCTGGTCCTTGGTGTTGCATCTTAAGAATGCATCTAGTAATTATGCATAATATGGGGCTATTATGAAGATGAAATGAAAGATCTACGCAAAATACAAAAGTGAGTACATAGCATCAAGCAGATATCTCAGTAGATACCATCTGATGTCTTCTCTCCCTCCAACCTTTCTCCCTTCTTTCCTTCCTTGTGGTTTCACTATGCAGTTCAGGCTGGGCTCTGACTCCTGACCCTCCCATCCCAGCCTCCCAGATGCCGAGATTACAAGTGTGCACCATCACATCTGAGTCTGCAAGTATTTTTTTTTTTTTAGAAGATTTTACTTATCCTTAGAGGACTCTATTGGAAAGCATGGTGAGTTCTGGCCCGTTTATTTTATAGATGAGGAAGATGGGCAGAGAGACATTCAGAGATTTGCAAACAGATGTCCAACAATGAATTCAGTTCATCTGATGTCTATACAGGACCTAATCTTTAGACTGAGAAATTTAAGGTTGATAGTTTGGTGGCTTTGAAATTAACTTTTAAAAGTGGTCCTTGAGAAGCAAGTATGCTCATAGATCATGCCTTTGAATTTTTAATCATACTGCAGTGGCCAAATAGTCAAATAAGTATGACCTAATGAAGCTGAAATTCAAAAACTAATCAGGACAATGTGTTCAGGATGGCAGCTATGAACTGTGATGGAAGCTCTCTCTCTCTCTCTTTTTGAAGGGGTGACTCAATGTTTCTGGAACATTCTTTAGTTTTACTCAACACAGCTCTGTGATACTATTGCATCAGGTTAGTTGCGAAATAATTTAGGTCATCTGTTGGCTCAACAACAGTTGAGATGATGGTGATATATATTTATGGACATCTTTATTGCAGCCACACAGACCAGTTCTCTGGCAACACCTGAGAACTGGGCTCATTGGCACACATCTCCTTTAACACTCTGGGGGGCAAGGGATAATTTCAGACTTTACTGTGACTATCATGAATAGCTTAAGTGGAACCAGGGCTGTGGCTGTGACATTTATAAAGGTCTACCAATGATCTTGACCCTTTGATGTTGGCGTCACTTTCTTGGAAATGGAATGGTACAGGAACGACCCCAGGGCACCTCTTCATGTAGAAGACTCATAAAAACACACATGCTTATTTTCTGTTTGCATCTGTAAATTGTACCTTGTATTTCTGGTGATTCTCAGATGAGGTCAGTTTTGCAAGAGAGGCAACCAGGCTTTCTTTGGGTGCTTGCTTCCACATTGCTGTGGTTCAGGTCTATTTGGGCGGTGAGCAGGGTGACAGAGCCCCTTCCAACATTGTCTTAGTCCCTCTTTGTTTGGAATGTTTAGATTCTTCGATGGATGACCTCTGCAGTTCCAGAAGAATTGGTAAATAATATGGAACATTGCTATTCCCAATAAGTCTACCATGCTGTATTACAATACTTGAATATCCTGTCCTGTGGAGATGCCAAAGGACAACTGATCTTTAGCAACAAACACAGCAATCTTGTTTCTCCAGATTCTAGTTCTGCTGATTATGAATATGGTTGAATAATTTTTCACATGTTTGCCTCCTGTAAAAGATGCACAAACTGACCCAGGTTTATAAAGGGTCATACGTACCAATGCCCATTCCAAACAAAAGCTTCCCAGTCTGAGTAAGAGTCTTGATAGGGCTGAAGAGACAGCTAATGAGTTAAGAACACATACTGATTGCTCTTATGCGCCCAAAGTCAGTTTCCTTTAGCAACACCAGGCAACTCACAACACCCTAGAATTCCAACTCCTTGGGATCCTGTGCCTCTGGACTACAGAGGCACTTGAACTTACATGCAAATATCCACTCAGCCCCTTAATGAAAAAGCAAAAGCAGAACTTTTAAAAAGTAGAATCTTGAACTTGAGTAGATTTCTAGGGGGAAAAAGGTGAAATTTGAAACACTTGGAAATTGCCAGTTTCAGGGGGGTAGGAAGAGGATGCAAGGGACTGTGGGTTCTTCTGAAAGGTCTTTACGATTTAGTCCATTGGCTTCCCTTGGGTTTCTCATTACTTTTGAATACACCAGTAATTAATGTGAAGAACTTTGCTTCTCTGACATGTGGTAGTTTCCATCCTGATTTTGAGTCCATCTTTATAATGTAACAGCACAGATTGTTAAAGATAACAAGTGTTCTAGAGAGTATTGGATAGCAGGGAGGGACATGGGGACCTGAGTTTGGGTCCCTAACGTCCATGTCAGAGCCAGGCACAGGGACACATGGTAACTTCAACTCTGGGGATCTGATGGAATTGGGAAGTAGAGACTGGAGGATTCCTAGGGTTCATTGCCCAATCAAATTGATGATCTTCAGGTTCACACACACACACACACACACACACACACACAATATTAAATAGTAACTTAAGTACCTTCTTATAGGCAGTTGGTTTAAGCATGATAGAATGTCCATTGATGACAATTCTATACAGCAATTACATTGATGTACATTTATCTATACCACTGTGGAAAAAGATCTTTATAATATATTTATAATTAAAAAAAGAAAGCCATATTGACTGACTGTGGTGGTAAATGTCTTAAACCCCACACTGGCTGAGTAGAAGCAGGAGAAGGTGCATCTCTGTGAGTCTGAGGACAGCCTGGTTTATACAGTGAGTTCCATGCCAGACAGGGCTACATCGTGAGACTCATCTTTAAAACAAAATGAACAAAAACAAAAACAAACAAAGAGAAAAGCCAGAAAGAAAAGAAAAAATAAGACATACAGAAAAGTTTGGTTAAATTTTCACTTTTATTTAAGTTTTTTTTGTGTGTCTGTTATATGTATGTCATGTAGGTGCCCATAGAGGCCAGAAGAGGGTGTTGGAAACTCTGGGCTTGGAGTTATCTATGTAAGTTAATTATTTCAGCTGTCTTGTTATAGGAGTGAAAAGCTGACTAATGGCATTGCTTTTTGCAGTGTCAAGGTTTAATTTAGGAGCACACACTGCACTTCATTAGAAAATCTCTTTAGTCATTTTGATTTGGAACAGGGATTTAGTCTTTGTTATCTTCCATGGTTTTGATGTTCTTGAAGTTCAGGCTAGTTAGCTGGAAGAATATGCCTCAGTTCGTGTGTGTTCCATGTATGTTAAAGGATGGTGTGTTCGTCTCAGTGCATAGTATCAAAGGCACATGATGTTGATTTAACCCATTTCTGGTCATATAAACTTTTCTCAAGTGGTTAAGATGGTGGCTGTCCAGTTTCTCCATACAGAAGCTTATTAAATACTCTGACAGCATTTTAATAAGCATTTAATAAGCATTGATAAACGCTGATAACTGCCCACTAGGATGTTATTAGTGTTTCTTGGGAAGAGTGGGAGGAAGTATAGACATCTGTTGTATCAGTGAACCATCACCCATTCATTTTGCATTTGCTTTAGCCAATTACTAATATTATTGGTGAATAATTATATAATGCAACCCATTCCTTTTAAAATTATGACTGAGCAGTCTACTCTAAGGTGTAGTCTTTCTTTATTTAAGCCAGTGCTGATTGATTGGTTCTTATTTTGTTGAATGGACTATATCTGTTTTGAACATTATTTCCTTTACTTCTGAAACTGGCTCAGATTTGGCCAACAAAAGCCCCTTGAAGGACCCCATCAGAAAAAAAAAACCCAGGAGAAAGTGCTAGCTTCCTGTTACCAGAAATTCTAGACTTACCCATTACGTTTCCTGCCTTGGCCACTAGAATCAGTTGTTTCTCCACAAAGTTATAGTAATTTTTTTCTTTTAGAGAGAGAGTTCCATGTAGCCCAGGCTGACCTCAAATCTACTACAGAGCCGAGACTAGTCTTGAACTCCTTGATTCTCCAGCCTCCATCTTTCAAATGCTGGGATCAGACAAATATGCCATTGTGTCTGACTTTGGGTGGTACTGGAGGTTGAACGCAGGACTCCTTGTATGACAGGCTACTGAGCTACATCTTCAGGTGTGCCTAGTAAGTTTTTGCTGAACATCATCATATTGGGAGACCAAGATTTAGAGATTAACAGTGCTGTGTCTAGGGTGTCATTGATCCTGGCCCCTCTCAGGAGATAGTGCATCTCCTGATAGATGATTTATCTATGTATACAAGCGTACTTCACCAGTTTCTGTATCCAAATCGTTTGATATCACTGCACCCATGCTAACGCCTGTAACTGCATAAATGATTAAAGACCATTGTGCTTTTCTTTATCAGCAGAGAAAGCTGGCCCCCATTGTC
>NC_022018.1:21152113-21170402 GCF_000317375.1 Microtus ochrogaster
TAGCCCTTCTGTGTTTTCTGAGTAAAGTAGCTTTTTTTTTTTTTTTTTTTGGTTTTTCAAGACAGGGTTTCTCTGTAGCTTTGGAGCCTGTCCTGGAACTAGCTCTTGTAGACCAGGCTGGCCTCGTACTCACAAAGATCCGCTTACTTCTGCCTCCCGAGTGCTGGGATTAAAGGCGTGTACCACCACCGCCCAGCTTAAATTAGCTCTTCTATACTCAGAGAAAACTATACCCCATCTTCTGCTCTTTCCTCAATAGCTTCTAAGAAGTCCTCCTCATTGATGGGGGCTAGCTTGACTCCAATTAAAAAATAACAAACAAAAGTCATCACAAGAAGACACCCTTGACTTCCCACTCCTAAACCTGCCAACGTTGGACAAGTGTACGCTCTTTCCCTCCTAGTACAAAAGATGATCAGGCTGTGATCTTTGCTTTTCATTTTCTCTACAACCGGTGTCAATCCTTCCCGCACCTGCAACCTGGGTTTCCTTCATTCTTTTGAATTCTTCTTATAAACATTTGAATATACCATATTTCTCCTTACCATATATATATGACAAACTTCAGGTTGATTCCCACTTGTTGGTTGACAATTCTTACTTGACACAAACAGAGGTTTTTTTAGATTACTATCATGCTAATTATAGAAATTTTAGAGTGTTGTACTTGTTGAAGTCTGAGATTTGGTGAATCCTATGTAAAGACTGGAGAGTATCTGGAGAACCCAGTACCTCAGAGAGAAGCACTCGGGTATTTGCCCAATTCTAAGCTGCGGTGTCCACTGGAACCAGATATTTGGACTGGCCACTCTTTATTCACAGTGTTAGGCATGGCCTTCACAATAACTTCTAGTCTTTAGGCTCCTTTATTCCACCAGCGCTTCCCAAGAGCCTTCAGGATGAAGCTCACCTTTTTAGCATGGCAGAGAAGGACCACTTTCACCCTCCCCGTGGCTTACTTCCAGGAGTGTTACCTTTTGCCTCTCTACTTTTTGACCATATGAAGGGACTGGTCTCTCCCAAGGGGACTTTGCCTTTTTTGTCTTCTAGATCTCACCGTGTACTTCCACTTCTATCCAGAATATTCCTTTCCCCATCCTCTTGTGTCCCTCTGTTTCTGTATAATTCATTCCTACTTACATTTTAGGACTCACTATAGATGTCATCTACTTCAGGGGCCATAGAACAGGTTTCTCCTGTGTGCTCAGTGACACTGTTCATGCTCCTAAAACATACAGACATCCTGTCCCCATGCATTATCTAGCCTAACGCATGGCTGCATTCCCTTAGGTCATCTAAAAGATTCCTTATTTGACTGAAACAATTTTTTTCTTGCATTGACTCCTGTGCTACCATAACCTACATAAATGATGTTTTTAGGTTGGTACAATAAACTTTCCAATGCACAGAGGGAATACCTACTTTTAGGAAGAGGGTGGAGAATGGATTTAGAAGACAGTGAACCAAGAGGAACATAGTAGGTACAGACAGCATCCTCTCATGGCCTATTAACCTCTGGGTACGTGAGCCCTGAATATCCCAGAGTATGCTCTAGTTATAACTAATTCAGATAAAAGAAGGGAAACACACACACAGACAAACAGACAGCGAGAAAGAGACAGACAGAGGCAAAGAGATCAACACAGTTACACACACACACACACACAAATAGAAGTCTCTGTCACTGTTCTTCGCTCAATTATTGAAGGTGATAAGAATGTTGTTTTAGTGAAACTGACTGATTGGTTGCAATGTCTTCCAATGGGTATTGGGAATTCCCCAAAGTCTTCACAGAGAGGAAGCTCACAGGACCACTAAGAACTGTCCCTTCTGAGTCATTCTTCATTGATCTGGCACACAGAGCATGACTGTTGGCCATTCTGAATCATTTGTTAAACAGCTGATAATTTATATATATATATATATATATATATATATATATATACATATACAAATACATTGACATTGACATTCCACAACTTACACCAACCCCATGCACCAACAATTGAGGAATGTGATCAAAATGAAATCATTTCATTAAGGGTTAATAAAAGATTATAACTCTCTGACACCAGAGAAGCTTTTAGACCTGTCTGATAGTAGATACAGCTGTATATTTTTGCTTTTCTTCTGAAGAAAAAGAAACCAAGAAAGCAACACGGTTCGCTCAAGGACATTTTGCCGTTTGGTGAGAGAACTGTCGCTAGAACACGAGACCTCTGACCTTGCTCCCACTGCATGTTTGAACACATTGCCACAGTGCCGAACACAAGAAACAGCGCCCATGTGCATATCCAGCCAGCAGATGGCGATCTGCTGAGCAGTCCGTCTGCTCGCCTAGTTTCTTACTCTGAGTAGCAGGTGAAGTCTCCAGTTGCGTTGGCTGTTTCTACAAGTTGTCTCGCCTCACGAGATAAAGGGTAGGCAGAGCTGATGTAATAAAGAAATATTTTAATATTTACATTTTATGATTTACTGTGAATAAACATAAAAAATTTTCTATCTTAGTTGTGGAAAATTTTTTTGCTTAGTTTTTTTCCCTTAGTGTCACAGCTGGGAACTAACCCAAGGACTTCCTGCATTCTGGACAGTCATTCTATCACTGAGCCACATGCCAAGGTGTCGTTGCTGAATATCTTTAATACCTCACCAGCCAGTGTCTTGCATAAGTGAGTGAAATGCATGAAGTCTCACTTGCTCTTAGAAGCAAAGGATTCTGTAAGGGTCACGTCAATACCTGTTCTCTGTACATGTGGCACATGCAAAAACCAAACCTGAGAGATGATGTGGTTTCAAATTCTTAAAACTGCATAGTTTTAAAATGCTACTGTCTAAAGTGAAGTATAATGACCATCAGAACTATTATTAGTTTCATTAGTTCATTTTTTCTATGTGACAGAAATGAAAATTTGTCATTTTTGCCATAATTCCAATAGTCATATCTTCTGTTTGCCCCTCTGGAGCAGTTCTCTGTGCATCTCAATAAGCTGGCCTTTGTGGGCTGGACCTTCTGGACGCCCTCTGTCTGGTTTCTGTTTGACTTGAGCAGTGAGGGGCAGCAGCACATCAGTCAGCAGCCTGCTCCCAGAGTTCTAGATTCGTCTGTCTGTCTGTCTGTCTGTCTCCCTCTCACCCTCCGCCCTTCCTTCTCTCTATGTGTATCTGTGTGTGTGTGTGTGTGTGTGTGTGCATAGGTGTGTGCCACAACATACACCTGGAGGTCAGAAGACAACTTCCAGTGTCAACTTCACCTTGTTTGAGACAGGGTATCTTCTTTGCTTCTGGCACACCAGGTTAGGTGGCCCTAGAGCTTCTGGGGCATCTGTCTCTATCTCCTGAGTGTTGGGATTAAAGGCATGTGCCACCAATGCCCATCAATTTTTTTTGGGGGGGGGTGCCAAAGATATCACTTTTAAGCCATAACCTTACACCTCTTGCCCCATAGGTTCAAGGGCATCTTATAATGCAGAATGGATTAATCTATTTTCAAAAATCCTCAAATTGTAAATCTTTTATCTCAAAGAAACAAAAATCAGACTCAACCAACTAAAGAAAAAAATGATAAAAAAGATGAATATAATCATAAGTGAGTGGTTTGACTAGAGTAATAAGCTGGAAAAAAAGATGGATGAAACCAAGAGCAAACAGGATGAGGGACAAGGGAGAACTCTGGGTTTGACTGAGAGAGCCTGCCTCAATGAAGAAGGTAGAGAAATGAATGAGGATTTGGAACACCACATGCATGCTGTGGACAAATGCATGCTCACCCCCACCCCATGTATGTATCCACACATATACAAAAGGCACATACATATTCACTAAACATAGATGTGAAACTAGAAAAAAAGATGAAAATAAGCAGCATACAGAACTATGGTGATAATGGGCCATGGGAAGTTGTGGTCAGGGGAGGCTGGATGCTTGTTAATGGCGTGAGCTAATGGCTTGTTCCTCAGGATGGCAATGGTAGAGTCTCCATGGTGAGCTGATGACATATTAAAGTTATTTCTAACAGCACAATCTAGAAATCTGATTTTCTGGCTTTGTTAGAGACTCCAAGAGCTATGAACATCTTTTTATTTTAAGCCAGGTTTATGAAAGTAGAACTTATATACATAGAATGCAACATATATTTATTTAAATATATGTATTTCTATGTTTTTTTGCAAATGAATATATAGCATTTGCATCAGTCCTAAAATTTCTTTGTGCCTTTCTGTAAACTTCCTGAGTCTTCTACATCCCTTCCTCAGTTCTGGGCAAGAACAGATATTAAATTTGGGTCTTCTTTTTTTTTTTTTGCTTTTTCGAGACAGGGTTTCTCTGAGGCTTTGGAGCCTGTCCTGGAACTAGCTCTGTAGACCAGGCTGGTCTCGAACTCACAGAGATCCACTGGCCTCTGCCTCCCGAGTGCTGGGATTAAAGGCATGCGCCACCATCGCCCGGCTTAAATTTGGTTCTTAAGGACCCAGGACTAAAAGTTTTACAATTTTTAGCAAATTCACTTTGTTTCTTATGGTATAGTTAATGTTATATGTCCCAGTCCATTTTATTTTCTGGGGTGCACAGGTAGGTATTTCCCCAGACTCCTCTGGAGTGGTTTTGGGGTATGTGTCTGTCTGCAGGCCAGAAGAGGGCACTAGACCTCATTACAGATGGTTGTGAGCAACCATGTGGTTGCTGGGAATTGAACTCAGGACCTTTGGAAGAGCAACCAATGCTCTTAACCACTGAGCCATCTCTCCAGCCCTCTACCTTATTATTTTTTTTTTTTGATACAGAGTTTCTCACTGCTTGAAGCTTGTTCACTAACTGGACTGGATGTCCAGTAAGCCCCAGGGAACCTTCCGGCTCTGCCTGCCTGTGCTCTGGGATTATAGGCTATTCCACTGTCTCCAGCCTTTTACATGGGTCCTGGGAATCCAAACTCAAATCCTTATGTTTGCAAGGCAAGCACTTTATGGATTAAGCCATCTCCTAGCCCTGGGAAAGAGAATTTTAGCATATAAAGGCAGGGCTGTTTTATTTGAGAAAAAAAAAGTGAGCTCCTTAAATACAATTTTAAAACAAATTAAAATGTTCTCAAATCTTCTCACAAATGTTTGAGACATTATTGTGAAATCATTTTTAATAAAAAAGTATGATCCCATTTTTAATTCCCTTTGATTTATAAACATATACAATAAAAAGGGAGGAGATATAAAACCAAACAGTGACACAGCTTTACTTAACAACTATGTTTGTGATTCTGATTCTTGAGTCCCCTGTTCCTTGAGGCCACCCTCCTGTCCTGGGTGATCTTACTTCCACATTTAGAAGAAAATGGCCTTTCCTGCCACTCTCGGTGGCCTATGTTGAGCCCCAAAATACAATTGTGCATGTTGTCTTATGGAACGAGGTCTAAGATCTGTGGTGAAGAGGAGTCTTCCTTACGGCAGAGGCTATTCCAGCATCTTCACCCTGGAGCAGGAAATAACAAGAAATGGGAAAGAGGGAGAGTTAAGAGTCTTGTCTCTGGGTCTTCATGACCAGGAGTCCAAACGGGCCTGAGAAGGCAGATGATCAGTTCTTCTTGTGGATGGCACAGAAAGTAGGCAGGGAAGAGGTCAATGACGTCTAGCCCTTTCTAGTCAATGACGTCTGCTTAAACATCATGGATTATTCACGATCAGCTGAAGTGTGGAGGAGGAGGAACAGTTACACAAGTATTTGGGCGGGGCTCATGAAGTATAGGGTAGTGCAGCCGAAGGCCGTTGTGGCAACACATTGATTAACAGGGTACCCAAGGAGACAGTGGGCCTAGGTCTGCCGGATGTGAAGTCAGTCAGCTTTTACTTCCGGGATACACCGGGTTTCCCTCACAGCGCCACTGGCTGAGGCATTGTGGGAGCCTGCTTGACCTATTGCGGATTCTCCAAGTTGTTCGCAGGTATGAGTCGAATGTTAGGAGCTTCGATTCTCAGTGCTCTATGGAAGATGATTAATTTTAAGACATTCTGATGATGGCGTGGAGTGACGTCCTTCTTAGGTTGCTATGGCCAACCGTAGTAAGTGTTTCAGTGGGTTTGGGTTGATTAGAGCTCTTAGTAAGAAGTCTCAAAAACCGCTCCTCTAAGCTCGTGGAGAAGTAAAGGAAAAGGGCTTGCTTTCCTGGAAAATAGGGAAGGGCAACTGTGGATGCAGTTGCAGGCAATGCTTGATCCGGAAGTGTCAGGGCCCTTCTCTTTATAGCTCTTAAGTTCTGCTCTGTGTTAGCTCAGCTGGGTGAGCTCTCCCCTCGAGGCAAGATGCTAGCAGCTATTCCACCTTTTAAAGATTTAAACCTGAGATTTTAAATGTACAGGTTTAAAACCAGTAAAATCCAGCTTGTTTATTCATTACAACTGGAGGTGTATGTTGTCTTTAGGTAGACAAATCTAAGCAACTTTTGACTTTCATACCAGAACTTCAGTAAGTCTTTTCTTAGCCCTGCTCCTAAGTTCTGTTACTTAGGTACAAGAGCTCCCAAAGGGTCCTGAAAGGCTTCTTTTTCATTCATTAATAATATTATGTATGGTTTTGTTTTGTGGGAAGTGTTGAGTTTCTGGTATTAATGATCATCTTCTCATGCTTTTTAGTGTTGCATGTTGAAGCCTGTGAGAGAATTCCATTACCGTTGTTGTACTGATTTCTTGCAGAGTCTGTGTATACACAATTAGTGCACTACATTATACTTGAAATTTCTCCAGCCTTCTTTTTGGTGACTGTGTGATATTTATTTGTACGGATGTCTTCTTATGTATTAACTTGTCTTCTGCTGGTTAATGGATTCTATGATTTTTAAACTGTTAGCAGCGCTTCCCTTTGCACACAGGTATCTGTGAAATAAAGTCTTAGAGGTAGGTCGAAGAGCATCCGAAAGTGCCCCTTTGACGTGTGTGTGTGTGTGTGTGTGTGTGTGTGTGTGTGTGTTTGTGTTTGTGTAGGTAGCATTGCACACTGGTTAGGAGTGTGAACTCTGGCCATAGGCTCCCTGGACTAATAATTTGCCTTTCTTCCTTATCAGTTTGGTGGCCTTGGGCAAGTTACTTAAATTTCTATGTCTTGTTTTGCTAATGGGTAAGATGAGAATAATATCATCTTTCTGCTAGGGTTGTAAGGATTAAATGAACTAATTTGCTGAGATTCCTCAATGTCTGTTATCTGTTCTCGTTCAGACCCGGGAGCTACCCTAGTAAAATGTTCATATGTTGCATGTGCCAAGAACTGGGATGCTGGTTTATTTGAATACGCTCCTGATCGGACACTCAGCATTCTGGAGGTGGCAGCAGGACGATCAGGAGTTTGATGTCAGACTGGCATACCTGAAAGACCCCTTCCCAGAATGAAAGAGAGAAAATAGCATTGTTAGCCCTGAATCTGCTATTTTAGACAATGTTTCTGCTTGTACGTGAATGAGCAGATGAATAAAGCTACATTGAAGAACTGCCTCTCATTTCTTCCTTCTCTTTCCAAGCACCCAAAAAGCCTTGTTAAGCATCATAGCCACCCTTACCTGTAAGGACTATTGAAGAAAGTATGTAATGATCGTGCCTAAACCTACTGTAACAGACAGATGGGTAAGAGATGAAACTGTTTCCATGCCCCCAGAAATGAGGGGGCCTGCTGAGAGCATGAACTTCCTGCTCCCTCCTGGGAGGAAGGGTTAGACTATGTACTTCTATTTTAAAAGGAGAATGACCTTTTGACCCTGGGAAGTCTGGTACCTTGAACTTGGGGTGATCCTCCCACCTTTGTCTGCTGGGGTTAGAGGTATGTGCCACCAAACTCAGTTCCACTAACATTTAATGATTTGGAAAGTGGAAGGGTCTACATGAATTGAATTTATTTAATTTTTAAATCAGGTAACACATATACCCAATTGACCGGCACTCAAAACATGCACAGTGCCTTCAGAAGTGTGCCATACTACATAATTCTAATTCTTTGCCTAGTCTTTTTTTATATTGTTTAAAAAATAACCAGGAACCAGATGCTCAGAAAACAGATTCATGGGCACTTATAGTTACCAGATCTAGCATGAACTCTGAAGCCAGGACGCTGTTATCAGGGGAAGATTCAGGAAAGATCCAGAAAAGTCTTCATGACATTAGGGACAAACATAGATCTCTCTGGATGTACGATCCAATGCACTTTCTATTTTAATAATGAAGCAGGTGCCAGGGTTGTGGCCTCTCACGGGGGTCTTCATTTGCCATAGATAACTGGGTGGTTTCTGTTTTGTTTGGGTGAATAAATATTTGAAGGCAGAAACTGTAGAAGGTTTTGCGGCTGTTGTGATGTTATTGATACACGGCTGACACTGTTATGGTGGATGCTAACAGGCTACATTATCTTTATGCCTCCAAGGTAACCCGAAGCAGCTGTCTATTGCCTTGGCACTACCTTACCCTGGAGCGTCTGCCCTGCCGGGGACTGTAACCCGAGCCAACTGCCTGCCTCACAGAGGCTTCTTTAGCTACTGACAGCAGGAAAGGAAGGAAGAGCGTGAAACCCCCCAGGATGAATGCTTCCTTGCAGGGATAGATTGGGAGACCGTCTTGGTGAGGATGGGCAGGCCATCTCCTCTTCAGGCACGGAAATGGTGACTCGAAGACAACCCGGAAGAAGACTTCCTTTTCTCCTTTGAACTCTGCCATGTATCGCTACAGGTCATGTCGGTGTGGAAAGCGAGGCTCACCAAAAGCCTGACGTTCTCATCTGGAAGGATGCACTTCTTTCCATGCTCGGCTCTGCTGGCTTGTTTTGGTAACACCAGGGAGAATGCTGCCTTTGATCAGTCCAGCTCAGCTGATACTCACTCCACCATCAATGTCCAGCCCATGGCCAAAGCAGGCAGGCATCCAAGTCACCCCAAGGTAGAAGAAGAAAGAGCTTCGGAGAAAAGGCGAGATTCTGATATGCACTCAGAGCAAAATGGTGGTGCCAATGGCAACAACAGCAAACACAACGTTGTCCAGCCCGCAGAGACCCTTGAGAATGTGCCCCGGTGCCTAAGTGATGAACCAGACCGCGAGGCAGTTACTTTCCAGACATCCATCCCTAGACCATCAATTATTGACACGCCGAAGGTGAGTGAGTTTTCCCAGTGCTGTTACAGATGGGGAGGTGTGGGGAGCATTCTGTCATTTTGGGAACTCTCTGGCAAACATCCTTGTTTAAATTCATTACTGAGTAAGACACAGGGAATTCTCACTCATGAGAGGAAGTATGTGGAAAGGCTTTTAAATTCTCAGCCTGTTTTCTGAAGACTTAGGATTAAGTCTTCCCTAAGAATGATAACGAGTTCAGAATCTGTGGCAGTGGCGAACTCAACTTTAATGAAGTGGTCTCAGAACAAACAGTGTCTCCAGAGGGTATATGATGTATGCATATATATATCCACACACATGTAACACACACATACATATGCTTTTTAAAAAACTGACTTATGCTGGGCAGTGGTGGTGTACGCCTTTAGTATCAGCACTAGGGAAGCAGAGGCAGGCAGATCTCTGTCTATTTGAGACCCGCCTGGTCTACAGAGTGAGTTCCAAGACAGCCAGGACTACATACAGAAAAACCCTGTCTTCGGAAAGCAAAAACCAAATCAAATCAAACCAAATAAACAAAAAACTGATCTATAACTTTATTTTTTTTTTTGGTTTTTTGAGACAGGGTTTCTCTGTGGTTTTTTTGGAGCCTGTCCTGGATCTAGCTCTTGTAGACTAGGCTGGTCTCGAACTCACAGAGATCCACCTGCCTCTGCCTCCCGAGTGCTGGGATTAAAGGCGTGCGCCACCACCGCCCGGCTGATCTATAACTTTATAGGTATTAAAACCCACAGTACAACTCTGGGATTTCAGAAATTGTCTTTAGTGCTTCGAATGTATTGTGTATAGAAAATTGGGAATGATGGGGAAAGTTGGAAATGTAAGCAGCCCTGTGTACACAGCAGACAGGAAGTGATGAAAATGATATTCATAAATTGCCACGTAGTAGTGGCACACACCTTTAATCCTAGTACTCAGGAGGCTGAGACAGGGAGATCTCTGTGAATTTGAGGCCAGCTGGTCTACAGAGTGAGTTCCAGGACAGCCAAGGCTACACAGAGAAATTCTGTCTCAAAAATAAAAACAAAACAACGAAAAAAAATCATAAATGGATGCGTCTGTAACTTTGAAGATTTAAGAACAGGAAGCGGAAAGGGCTTTGGGTTCTGGCCACACTACTCCCTAAGGCCCAGTCTTGAGTCGCTGTCTTTCCTTTTTTTGTCGTCCTTGAATTTCGATTTTTGCATGTTCTGATTTGGTTGTGGACATGATATCACATTTCTTGGCAATCCCAGTTAAGAGGGGTGATTGAGAAAGAGTTTACTAACGGGTATATTCCCAAAGATGTTATTTAAGTATATTGTTGTTGTTGCCCTATTAATCTCTTGCCCTATTAATTTAGGACCAGGCTTTTAAGAGCTGCAAAAGTTTTGAGATGTTCTGATTTAAAACTGTTTTTTTTTTTTCTCAGCCAGTTTAACAAATAATAGTTTTTTTTTTTTTGGTCTGATTTTCTGACTTCGTCTAGAATCTTTTTAGAAATAAACTGTAACTTGTCTAACAGCAAAGATAAAGTTAAAACATAAAATATGGTTCTAATTGACAGTCTATAGCAGTGTTTCTCAACCTTGCTAACGCTGAGACCCTTTAATCCAGTTCTTCATGTTTTGGTGACCCCAACCACAAAATTATTTTTATTGCCCCTTCATAAATCTAATTTTGCTACTGTTATGAATTGTGAATGTAAATATCTGTTTTCTGGTGGTCTTAGGTGACCTCTGTGAAATGGTCAGTGGACTCCGCAAAGGGGTCGCTATCCCACAGGTTAGGACCACTGTCTGTAGTTTTGTATTAAGGTAGTGAACGGAGATCTGAGGGTGTGGATTGGTAGTAGAGCCTCGCTTAATGTGCTCCAGGCCATGAGCTCCATCTCCAGAACTGCTAGGGAACAAACAGATGATTAACTTGAACTTCATTGTTTGGATTTTTCTGTTCTGAAATTGGGCAAAAGGTTTCACCAAACCCTGTCTAACAGCACTGATTTTCTTTTTGTTAACATCGCTAAGTCAACCCCCTAAAAAAAATCAACATACTTGTTTAGCTTTCTGTGCATACCCATGTATAGATTGAGATATCTGTAGTGGATCTGGGTACACATCAGGGCCAAGTTCACATTAGCTACCTGTTCAAGGGATGAATACAGCACTGCCTGGCCGAGCTAGAAGCGTACATTCTGTTTGGGAAGGGGGTGCAGCGACCCAGCATCCCATCCACCCTCTGTTGCTGAGTTAGTGGCAAAGACAAAGGGTTGACCTGATTGGTTTCTGTGACCCAGGGGGCTGACCCGCATTTCACAAGAGGCAATGGAGCACAGTGGGAGTCAGTTCTCTACTTCTTCACTTGGGTCCCAGAGATCAAACTCAGGTCATCAGGCTTGATGTCAAGTGTCTTTACTCACTGAACCACGTTGCCTGCATGAGCCTTAGAATTTTCAAAGGCACAATAAGGGAAGGACGTTGTGATAAAGGAGTCAGGTGAGCAAGACTACTTATTTATAGGAATTGAATGCAGCTGAGAGTAGGCCTATCAGAGTGACCAAAACTGAGGCTGCACGTTGTAGAAATGCCTGGAAAGGTACACGAGGCCCAAAGCGGGGTACCTGGGATGCTAGGGTGAGAGAAGTAAGTGGCAGTGGGAGCTCTGGGAATCTTGTGAAGAGCTAAGTCATGTACGGGGTTTCATCAGCTGTGAGACAGAAAAGTGGTAGAAGGAAAACGCCATAAAATTGAGGGCCAGAGCATGTGATTAGAGGGCATTCCATGGGCAAGGTGATTGGGCATCTGTGGTGGAATATTAGTTAAAGATGTGTTACATTTACAGTTATGCTGTGCAACATTTGTTTAATGGTGCAGATGTGTTGCATTCTTTTATGTTGCATTTGTTTAACTCCATGAAGCTGTGTTACTTTGTCTAAAACATCTGATTGGTCTAATAAAGTGCTGAATGGCCAATAGCTAGGCAGGAGAGAGATGATAAGTGGGGCTGGCAGGTCAAGAGAATAAATAGGAGAAAAGGAGGAGAGTTAAGAGCGAGCAAAGGGGAAAGAGAGGAGGACACCAGGGGCCAGCCACCCAGTCATACAACCAGCCACAGAGTAAGAAGGGAAGAAAGGCAGATAGAGTAAAGAAAGGTAACAAGCCCACATGTAGAAGAGGAGCAATGGGTTAATTTAAGGTAGAAAAGCTGGCTAGGAACAAGCCAAGCTAAGGCTGGACATGTATAAGTAAGACTAAGTCTCCGTGCATTTATTTGGGAGCTGGGTGGCGGGCCCTCAAAGGGGTAAAAACAAACAAACAAATAAAAAACAGCTGCCAAGGACAGGTATCTATTGTAGTTCCGAATTCGAGAGCTCGCTGATACAGAGCACCTGCAGCCTGCCTGCCTTTCTTTTCTGCACATTACATGGAGGCTCTCAACTAACCCTAGTGAGGTGTTACAGTCTCATCTGGCTCAGTTTTCAGAGGAAGACATTGGCATTTGCCCAAGGCCACAGAAGGAGGAAGTGGCAGGCTCAGGATTAGAGTCTAGTTCTCTCTGACTCCGAAGTCCTCCCTTTGAAATAGCATGTGCCTCTATAACTAATTACACAGTGCTTGAGGACCTAGAACCAAACAGTCCCATATAAGCCCACTTCCTTTTCAATTAAATTTAAAGTCCACCTACATGCATATGGTGTATATTTATGGAAACATACAGTATATAAACATCTATCAGCTGGGCTATGGCCTTGGGTTCAATCCCTAGCACTGTAATATCTATAAATGCATGCATGTGTATGATTATAATTATTAAATTTAAAAATTAATTTGCATAGCATTTTCTGCCATGGTCGCAGGTATGTAACACTATGGAAAGGGGTATTTTTCATTTCTGTCAGTGACAAAGCTTTGCTGGTGGCTATGGGGAAATTCTGATTAAAAGTGCCAGAGGCTTCTTTGTTGTTATCTGAAGAGTCTTCAGTGACTCGATTCCCCTAGGTGGATGATGAATGGGCTAGCTTTATTACAATCTTGCCTGGTGGCAGATGTATTTCCCCTTCAGGTGAACTGATCCTCTTCATGGAAGTTGCTTTGGTAGCCTTAGACTATAACAATATCAAATAAGGACATTGCCCTCAGCCATTTTGTGATTGGAGGCAAAAGAGGGTCATTTAAATCCGAAGTAGCATCTATTCTAAGAGGAAAATTTGGGAGTAATGAAATAACAAACTAAGAAGAAATGAAAGGGTTTTCTTTGGGGTAAAGAAAGGCATATGTATCTATCCTGAAAAAGTGATGTCGGGCCAGAGAGGCAGCTGAGCAGTAAAGGCACTTGTTGCACAGGGCTGACAACCTGAGTTTGTCCCCTGCATTGCATGCACAAACCGACAAAAATCTAGGTTTTTTAATTTAAAAAGCTATCTTCAACTTTTTTCCTTCTTTCTTACTTTTATTTTTGATAGAGTCTTACTATTTAGCTCTGACTGTCCCAGAACTCGAAATGTAGACCAGAATGACTCTGAACTCATAGACATCTACCTGTCTCTGCCCCTCCAGTGCTGGAGTTAAAGGCATGCAGCCACATACTTGATTTCAGCATTTGTGTGTGTGTGTGTGTGTGTGTGTGTGTGTGTATGTGTGTTTGTGTGCGTGTGTCCTTTCCTGTTTCATGCTTTAAATCAAGGTAAAAAGCTTAGAATTGGAATGTGTCTTACAGTTTTGGGTACCTATGAATTGCCATTTTTCCCTTGGTAGTGGTCTGACTTCTAGGAGAAGGATCTCATAACCGGTAGAACCATGCAGATCATAGAGTACAGAAAGGCTTCTGTTTATTGCTTTAGCTGGAAGTTACTGCAGTATTCCTCTGTGTGAAGACAGCGCTGGCCTGGGAGCTGTGTGTGAATGGATGGACCCGTAAGTCGTTTGCATTCTATGGGGAGAGACAGACATAGAGGCAGGCAATATCAGCAGAGTGAGAGAAAGCTTAAGCTGTAGATGTCTTACAAGCTCAGGAGGGGGCTCCCTGAAAAGACAGGCCTTGGGAAACCGGGGACAGTTGGTAGACGATTGAGAGAAGGGCTTCCATTGTATACCGTACCCTTCTTAGGTGGCTGGAGCCGCTTCATTCTGCTGTAGCTTGGTACTATAGGTAGAAACTCAGAGTAAGCAAAGCAACACACTAATGAGAGCTTATGCTGGAGAGGAGCACTTCTCCGTTGCTGGTGGGAGTGCAAACTCGTCCAGCCACTTTGGAAATCAGTGTGGCGGTTTCTCAGAAAACTGGAAATCAATCTACCTCAAGACCCAGCAATACCACTCTTGGGCATGTACCTAAAGGATGCACACTCATGCCACAAGGACATTTGCTCAACTGTCTTCATAGCAGCGTTATTCATAATAGTCAGACCCTGGAAATAACCTAGATGCCCCTCAACCAAAGAATGGATAAAGAAAATGTGGTACATTTATACAATGGAGTACTTACTACTCAGCGGTAAAAAACAATGGCATCTTGAAATTTATATGCAGATGGATGGAACTAGTAAAAACCATCCCAGACACAGATAGACAAACATGGCATGTACTCACTCATAAGTGGATATTAGACATAAAGCAAAGGATACCAGCCTATACTCCACAATCCCAGAGAAGCTAGGTAACAAAGAGAACCCTAAGAGAGACATGCATGGATCGCTCTGGGAAAGGGAAACAGACAAGATCTCCTGAGAAAATTGAGGGAGAGTGGAAGGAGAGGGAGAGGTAAGGGGAGGGAGGAGGAGAACCTAAGGGAACAGGATGCTTAAGAAGGGGTAAGGACTGTGAGGGAGAGAAAGGAAAGAGATATCTTGATTGAGGGAGCCATTAAAGGGCTAATGAGAAACATGGCACTGGGGAAATTCCCGGGAACCCACAAGGATGACCCCAGCTAAGACCATAAGCAACAGTAGAAAGGATACCTAAACTGGCCTTCGCCTGTAATCAGATTGATAACTACCTTAATTGTCATCATAGAACCTTCAACCAGCAACTGATGGAAGCAGATACAGAGATCTACAGTGAAGCACTGGGCCGAGCTACCAGAGACCAGCCCAAGAGAGGGAGGAGCAAGAATGTGAGCAAAGAGGTCAATACCATGATGGTGTTACCCACAGAAACAGCTGACCTGAACTAGTGAGAGCTCACTGACTCTGGACTGATAGTGGGGGAACCTGCATAGGACCAAACTAGGCCCACTGAATGTGGGGGACAGTTGTGAGTGAGACTTGGATAGTATGTGGGGCCACTGGCAGTGGAACCAAGATTTATTCCTAGTGCTTGAACTGGTGTCTAGGAGCACATTCTCTTTGGAGGGATACCTTGCTCAGCCTAGATATAGGTGGGAGTGTTGGTGGAGGCCGCTTGTTAGTTTCCCGACCACCCTGACTCAATATAATAATACAGAAACTTTATTATTTGTAATACTGTTTGGCCAATAGCTTAAGCATATTTTTAACTCGTTCTAAACTAACCCATCTCCATTAATCTTTGCATCACCAGATGGCTGTGGGTTACTGGGTAAAGTTTCATTCTGCGTCTGTCTCCAGTAGGGCTGCATGAGTTTTCATTGACTCTGCCTTCTTTCCTCTTCTATAGGCTGGGAATTTCCACCCCACACCAGGGGAGGGCCTTAGTCTGGCCTCAAAGTGAAGTGTCAGACTTGGAAGCTTTACTCTCTGAGGAGTTGATGGGAGTTAGGGGGAAGGGTGAGGCAGGAGGAGGGGAGGGAGTGGGAATGGGTATTTAAATATGTAATAGCTATGTAAAATGATTAAAGATTATATTAAAAAATTCTTAACAAAAAAAAGTAAAAAAGAAGAAAGAAAGATGAAGGATCCATGTGGACTAAAGGCTTTAGAGTACTTTCCAGCTGGGGAAAGCTTTTGGTTTGGTTTGTTTGTTTTTGCAATATTTTTATCTCATTCTTGCTCCATGTGGGGTAACCAGTCTGACATAGGAAGAGAGAATAATTGTGGCTAGGGAAATCATGCTTGGGTGTATTATAACTAAAAACATCTATTATGTGAAAATGAAGGGAAACACCTTAGAAGGACAGTTGCATTTTGGATCAAGCTGGTTTTGCAGTCAGATGCAGCACAGCCGCAAGCCATCCCTGCTACCTCAGTGGCCTGGGTAAAGATGCAGACTCAGGCAGGCACCATTTTTTCAGGGTATAGACCTTGGCTTTGCTGTCTTTGAGACCGCTATCTTCTTCCTTCATCATCTTTCTCTAAAACACAGTCTTACAATCTTGATGCAATTTTTTAAGAACCAAACATATAAATTAGAATGCCTGTTTAGTCATGAATTTTGAGAATTAACTCTCAGGGTTGGAGAGACCACACCGTATGTTCTCTCCATTAAAAAATTTCAAGCAGGAACTGAGGAGATCCCTTAGTTGGTAAAGTTGCATAAGCATGAGGAGCTGAGTTTATTCCCCAGGACCTACATAAAAAAGCCAGGCATGGTGGTGCACACTTATAAACCGGGTGATGGGGAGGGAGAGACAGATAGGTTCCTGAGACTCATTGGTCAGCCAGCCAGCTAATGTAATAATCAGGCTTTAGGATAGTGAGAAACCCTGTCTTAAAAAGAAATGCAGATGTCTCGGAATGATGCCTGGTTGGAAAGACCTCTGTCTTCCACATACATTCTCACATACACATACACCTCTGCATGCACACATGCACCACATGTGCAGAAACACACGAACTTATAAGTAAAGATCAAATTGGCATGCAGGCATGCCTGTAGACTATTTTCTTTTCGCTAATTGAAGTTGGATGGTTCAGCACGCTATGGGCAGTGCAGTCCCTGATCAGGTGGGCCTGGGCTGTATTAGGAAGGTAGCTGGGGCTGGAGAGATGGTTCAGCAGTTCAGTACACTGACTGTTCTTCTAGAGTACCCAGAGTCAATTTTCAGCACCCACATGGCAGCTCACAGCCCTCTGTAACCTAGGTTCCAGGGGATCTGACACCCTCACACCATGCACATAAAATAAATGAATAGTTTTTTTTAAAAAAGGAGAGAGGTAGAAAGGTAGCTGTATGTGAGCCAGGAAGAAGCCAGTAAGTGGTGTTTTTCAGGGTCTCTATTTCAGTTCTGCCTTCAGTTCTTGCCCTGACTTTCCTCACTGATGGACTGTTACAGGAAGCACAAGTTGAAATACATCCTTTTCTCCCCTGGTTGCTTTGGTTAGAGTCTTTTTTCCCAGCAACAAAACATAACAAAAGCAATATCACTGGGAGAAATTCTGTAAGCTACATACTCATCTTTTTGGTACAAATTAAATTTCACGAATTCTTTTCAGAATGAGAGCACCGTCGTCCCCCCGCCCCCCCAATAGACATGATGTTCGAATCCAACAGAACTCTAGCTGGCTGTAAAACAGAGAGACGTTTCCAATCAGAGAAGTTTCCTGCTGAACAGATGACATAACCTTTATACGTGTTTGAGTTTGCATACTGAGTCATAGGCTTCATGTGGCATTTTTAGTGCACATATGTGTCACTATGCTTTCTTCTTACTCGCTCTTCTTCCCAGCCTCTCTACATCACTCTTGCTGGCTCCTTTCTTCTCCCGAATCATGCCGTCTTCTGCTTTCATGGTGCATGTATTTCATTGCTCTATTTTTATTTTTCCCTTCTCCTTCCTTCTTATTTTACTTAAATAAATATTTTGTTAATTCTTTCAGAATTTCATATAATGTACTTTGATCATATTAATCCCCAATCCTCCACAACTCCAACCGAGATCTACTCCCATTTCTTCCCAACTTCATCTATACAAATTTAAAAACTTCAGTTTGTGTCGTCCATGTTCTTCTGGATGAGGGGCATGGGGCACAGTGGACCTCCCAGGAGTCACCCTTACAAAAACCTGACTCACCTTTCTTCACAAACTGTGAACTGTTTATAGCTCAGTTAGGGGTGAGGCTTACAAACCCCTTCCATCTCCATCCTAGGCTTCCGAACTCCATCCTAGAATGTTGACTGGCTTGATCTTGTGCAAGTCTTGGGCAGGCAACCACAGCTGCTGTAAGTTCATGAGTGCAGTGGTCGTTCCTTCTTTTTCTTCTCTTCATCTTCCTTTAAGACCTCTCCTCCTCTCATATTCACCTTTCTACTTTCATATTACACACT
>NC_022018.1:21171360-21187879 GCF_000317375.1 Microtus ochrogaster
CATGTGATACTTGTCTTGTGGATCTTACGTAGTTTGCTAATATAAAATGATCTCTAGTTCTATCCACTTTGCTGCGCATGTCAGATTTTGTTCTTCATGACTATTAAAAGTCCACTGTGTATACATATACCATGCTTTCTTATCCACCCACTTGTTGATGGACATTTCATCTGGTTCCTTTCATTAGCTGTTGTAGATATGCTGTCAGCAATAAACATGGAAATGTCTGTGTGCTCTGTTGATTTAGTGGCTTTTAGACATTCTATCCAGGAGTATTATAGCTGGATCATATGGTAGCCTTGTTTATACTTTTCTGAGGAACCTTCACAGTGATTTCATAGTGGCTGCATAAGTTACATTCCCACCAACAGCATGTCAGGCTTCCCCTTTCTTCTCCATCCTTGCCAGTACTGTCCCTTGTTGTCTTGGTGATAGCCATTCTGACTGTGGTGAGATGGAAGCTCAAAGCAATTCTAATGTGCATTCCTTGGTGGCTGAGGATGTTCCAAGCACTTAGTTTTCATTGTATTTCTTCTTTTAAAAGCTGTCTTCTCAGCTCATTAGACAATTTATTGATTGGATGATTTGGATTTGGGGGCTTAATTTTTATGTTTATTTATATGTCCTATATATCAATCCTCTTGACATAATTTTTAACTCAAAAGCAAATTACAGACTCATGCAATTACTATTAGTTGTCTAGTTCCATTTTATGCTCCTGAGCAAAACAACCATCTTTACTTCCTCAAACGAAGAGGATGTCTGAAGGATGAGGAGCAAATCCCATCCCTTTCCAGTGAGGCACTGGTAGTTTTTCAGGACAGGTTTCTACCATCAAACGATGTTAAGCGTAGTACAGGATTCTGCATGATATACCTGTCCACTCAGTCAGGAATTTTCCAAGACAGATATTCAGCTGCATTCGAACTGGAAAAAGAGAGAAGCAGCTTCTTGGCTACTCTGAGATGGAAAACGAATGGTCCTTGTAAAACCATGGAGTTTACAGTTGCAGCTTGGCTCCTGGAACTCGTCTATAAAAGACTCTAGAGGACAGCAAATATGTAGAACTCTCAGACACTTTAGAGCTGGAGGGAATACAAATTCCAAACTAAGGAACAAGAGACAAGTGTGTAATTTAATAAAAATTGGAATTCCTGCTTTCAAGTGAGGTGGTCATTCCTTTAAAATCCAGTTGAAAATGACGCCCAATTAAGCAGATTGTTATGTCAGAGTAAGAGGTCGCCCCCTGTCTGAGCAGTACCTAATCCAGTTAGAGAGGGAAGAATCTAATGACCCCTTTGTGACTCATTTATACTCTTATTTTTCTTTTCTTAAGCCAGGGTCTTGTGCAGCCTCATGCTGCTCCTGAACTCATTAAGTAGCCAAGAACGACCTTAAACTGGTTCTGCTGCCTCCACCTGTAGAGTACTGAGATTCCAGTTCTGTGCTGCCATACCAGGTTTGTGAGGCACAATGACTGAACACAGGCCTTTATGTATGCTGGGCAAGGGCTCTACCAACTGAGCCACAACCTTGGCATCCCCAGCCCCAAGTTTTACAGAGTGCGTAAAAGACAACACTATGCTTTTTTTTTTTTTTTTTTAAAAAAAAATAGACAATACTCTTGACCATCTGACCCAAGAGCTACTAAGGAGATTCTAATTGACAAGACCCATCTCCCTAAGAATATCTGCATCTGTCTAGTAGGAATTTCTGTCTTTTAGATTATATAACCTGGAGTCATGTGTTAGCCAAAACAGTTTTCATTCCACTGCTACACTTGCTGAATATGCTGGAAAGTTGAACACGTCTTATGCTCCAGGAGCCACAGGGCCTAGCTGAATGAATGTGCTGTATCAATCATGGGAAACTGGAGAGGATTTTTTCCAGCTAAGGGCTCTGTTAACCTGATCTGAACTGTTGTTCATTTTCCACTCGTCTTCTTCCTCTCCAAAGAAAACATAATTCATTGACTTAACACTTTTTCCACCGTGTGCTTGACACACTTGGTTTTGTGATTCTGCACTGGGGGAAGTGGAAGGTTGGAGAGCGAAGGCTCTAGAGGAAGGGGAAGCCTCCACTGGAGCCATTGAGCTGCAGGGGGGGGGGTGTGGACAGACTCATTCTGGAAAGCCAGTGTTTGTCTGTCGTGCTTCGTTAAATGGAAAATGACAGCTTGGTTGGAACCCAAGTCCTAGGTGTGATTTGATTGTCCGTTAGCCCGGCACTGAGCTGTCTGAGGGACATGAGAGCAAAAGGCAGGAGTGCTTTTACCAGTTTCTCTCATAATTCTGGACTTTTGACATTTTGATATTTTTCCTGATTCGTAGAGAACTTAATGTCCATAAAATATTTTTAGCTAATATGATTGAAGTATGCCATATATATAATCTTGTACTTTTATGGGCTACCTTCTAACTCTGAAGGGCTAGTCAAGGGCTTCTGATTCATGGCTAAGCTTAAGGGGTATTGGCAGTCAACATTCAGAACCCACAATTTCTGCAACTATTATTTAACCCTGAAAGGTTTCCGTACCCCAGTATTAAGTCTCTCCGCCGATGCAATAAATCAGATCAGGTAAAATTAAATGTCCAAGTTTAATGAGTAAAACACTCTTGGAGGGTCTTCCGGCCCCCAGAGAGGAGATGGGGAGAAGAAACTGGAAAACCACATGGCAGGTCTAGAAGCCTACCAAGGATCATTCAGTGTATAGGGAGGGCCTGATGTTTCCATCTGCCCTGAACATCTACAAAGGTTTGTTCTTGTCAGTATCCCCTAAAGAGGAAAATATAAAATGTGTGTGTGAAAAAGAAATATCTATCTATCTATCTATCTATCTATCTATCTATCTATCTATCTATCTATCTATCTCTCTATCTATCTCTCTATCTCGTTTCTTTATTCCTTGCTTACTTTTTCTCTTTCCATCTTCTCTTCCCCTCCTTTCTTTCTGTTTTCATTCTCCTCTTCTGTCCTTTCAATCTCCCCTCCCCAAATTTCATCTCTCTTTCTTTTTCAGAGTCTGGCTATGTAACCCAGGCAGTCTTCAAACTTGCGATCCTCCTGTCTCAACCTCCAAAGTGCAAAGATTACAGGTATGTGCCATCATACTGGGCTTGCATAGCAGTTTACAGTGTGTTCAGCAATAATTAACCAAAGATGATTTGAAATTATCTTTATGGGTCAATTGGGTAGATTATGTGCAAATATTATGTACATTATATAAAGTACTTGAGCATGTTTGGATCTTGGTGTCTGTAGGTCATCTTAGATTTCATTCTCGGTGAATACTGAATGATATCTGTATTAAGAAAAAAGTAGTTTGATTTAGCAAAAGCCAAATAATTTCAAATAAAAGAATCAACATGCTATTTCTTCTGTGTTCTTAGTAATTGGTGTCAAGTGTAACTGTGAGGTTTTCGAAGTCTGGGTTCGTTCCCAGGTCCATAGAATGGGGGGGGGGAGCAGCACTTGCTGTTAGGCATTAGCGTGCCATGAAGAACAAAGTGCTGCTTTTACCTTTGTTTGATTTTGTTAGGACAGCAGCCAGACAAACAGCAGCTGCAATAAGACTGTAAGCAATCAAATGGCACTGAGCGCTTGTCTCTGCAGCTTGGGGTGAAAGGCATTTATATGGTTGTAGGTACTTGTTTTTCCTTCCCACCCAGTGAATTTTCCATGACCTTTAGTTTGATTATATATCACTGTCTTATTATAACAGTAAACCTCAGATTTATGATCCTTCTCTCTTTTTCCTTCTTCTTGTTTTGGTTAGTATCAAAATTCATGTTTTCTTGAAATATTCAGAAGCCTGTTCTACAACCAATTCTCCACTCTAGAAAGACTTTCTGCCTTAACCCATATTCAGTTGCTGCCACATGACCATGTAGGTTGAGGAACTTATTTTAAAGTATTTATTTCTTGCAGTTCTGGAGACTGGAAAGTCAATGGTGAGGGAACACATAGGTGACACCCTGCTCGCTGGTGGGGACGTCTAGTTCTGAGTTGTGTGTCACATGGTAAGCAGAGCACAGCTCAGCTCTGACAATAATCCATGACTATACCCACCCATAGATGTGTGGTTAGCAGAACCCTGATGGCTTGATCACTTCTCAGAGGTCTTACCTGGTTCCATTTCTCTTTTTGTTGTGCATGTGTCGTATGAATACATGTGTGTATGTATGTATGTTCACATGTGTGGAAATGTGTGACATCAGGCATCCTTGTCAATCACTTTCCACCTTATATGTTGGTACAGGGTTTCTCCCATGAATCCAGATCACTGATTCAGCTAGTCTAGCTAGTCACCTTGCTCCAGGGATCCCCTGCATTTAACTCCCGAGTGCTGGAGATGCAAACTTTAGTCTTCACACTTGTGGACAAGTACTTCGTCCATCGAGCCGTTTCCCTGGGCCCTGACCCCTTAATATCTCAATTTCGGTATGAGTTCTGGTGGCAACAGTCAAATCACAGCAGATCCTTTTGTTCTTCACTTTTGCATGGTCTGAACATCCCTGCTTGTACATGTCCCATCATCGGTCCCCAGCAAACCTCCTTTGGCAAGTTTTAAAGACTCTCTGTTGAATGACCCACTAAGAGGGCTTTGAACTCCTGGCTTATTTGTTGCAGGAACACATGACTGACAAGTCTCCAGCCTTTTCTCTCCAGCATTTTATTAGCACCAATACCAGCTGTGGGAATTTTCGTGAGTGTCAGGGATATGTTCCTAGGAGCCATCTCTTTGTAAATAATTGCTGAGTGAGTTCACAGTTAAAGTGGCATTACTTGGGTAGGACTCAAATCAGAAAAACAATTTCCAGCCCGTCATTAATTTATCCAGCCAGTACTTACTAAGAATATATGACATGTTCTCTTGAATGACCACATAGTCTCACTGGCTTCTTTAATAGTTTATCATTTGTAACTCTGGATTTTTCCAAGAAACAGAACCAACAGGATATATGTGGGGTAGGGGTGTGTGTGTGTGTGTGTGTGTGTGTATCACAAAGAGAAGGAGGTAGAGGTGTTTCAAAAGCTTGACTCACACACACGATGGGAGTGAAAAGGTCAAAATCTACAGTGTGGTTCTGTTTGCTAGAACTGCCCAGCTCCTCCTGTCTGCATACAGAGTGCTTTCTTCTCTTTTCAGAACCTCACTGATTGCTCTGAAGGCCTTTAATTGATTGGACGACATCCACTTTATTGATTTCAATTTTTCTCCAGTCAACTGATGGTAGACATTACCCTCCTCTACAAATTACCTCCCTAACAATCCTAGATTACTGTGTGATTAAATACCTTGGTAGTATAGCCAGGCTAAGTTGACACCCTAGACTGCTATTATAAAGCACTTGATAAAGAGAAAAGACTCTTGGATTTTGGATCCAGAAAACCTGGGCTCTAGTCTCAAATTGCAAAGTGGTTCTCAAGACCATTTATTAAACATTCAGAGCTTAGTTTTACTCTTTGGAAAGTTTTACTCTCGGGGGAAGGGGCAATAGACAGGAAATTTCCATTTGGTTCTACAGTTCCGAATCTTTCAAGATAATTCAGTATCTTCAATGCTTTTTCTCCCATCTTAAAAAATACGTGCCTCCTGTTGCAGACATGGTGCTAGGCGGTTGCAGCCATGTGAACAAGTGTTCGCTGGAGAGGAGCAGATGAGAAATGAGCGTGTAGGTGGCTCCCAGAGGCAGCAGTCTTGAGGGAATTGATGCAGACGGTTGAAGCTGAGGATGGGGATGTGGCATTGCTGTCAATGAGCATCGGCTTGGAGGATCTGCCAGTTGCTCCTGGCTCCACTACTGACAGCTCTTCTCTCTGAGCCCCAAGCCTGAGCTGTCGCCGCTGTGACGAGTGACTTTCTTCTCTAGGGTTTCTCCAGAACCCCTGAATCGTGTTAAGCTTAGCTTAGAGGTAAGTTGGTGTTAAACACAACTTAGAGAAGGTCAAGCCACAAAATTTGTACATTTGCTGACTTAGTTCAGATGGTTGATTTCCTTTGAAGTAGGCATTTTCCTTCCCTTGGCAGTGAGAATATTATCAGATATATTAAACTGTCACCAAACTGGCTCTGAATCCGTGCCTGGCCTCAGAGCAGACGGTATCTGAAATCTGTAGCTAGGGATGAAATCCAAGCCTTTGTGTTAAGAAACATTTCTCATGCTCCCCAGGTCTGTGTATTATCTTTGACTGAGGAATTTTGAACGAGAGGAAGCTGGTGAATTTTCAGGATATGATGGGTTGCTGTAAGAGAAGTGAATTACCCGTCTGGTTACAGACACACGGCAGTTATGATGTCACACAAAACTCACTTGTGTCTCAGATGAAGTATGATTGTTATTGCATGATAAGAAATTAAATTATACAACTATTGCTTGGTTGTTAAAATGCCCAGAGTTAGAGTGGGCTTTTCAGTGGCTTCTCACAGTGGCCCCAAGATGGCATCCAAGGATCTTGCTGCTCTGTTACAGGTTCAACTGCTTTTAGAAGTTGGCCCTCTTCAACATGTGTGTGCATGCAGAGCTCAGCCTGTGCATATATACCTGTGTGTGCTCATATAGTTGAGTATGCAGTGCTGTCTCTATGTGTATAACTGGGATCTGTTATTACCTTTTTTTTAAACCATCTTTATGATAATGTTATACCTAGCTATTGAATTAGATGTTTTATAGTGTGATTAACTTTGTGCTTCTGGAGTACTTAGGCTCTTAAAATTGTAAAAGTTTTCCATCCATAACATTTTTGGTATATAATATTCTGTTTGCATGGCTAAGTTTTCTCTGATATGTGAAATACATATATGCATATGTGTAAATGTGTGCGCGTGTGTGCGTGTGTAGAACGTTGAAGTAGAAAGAGGACTCTGAGAAGGGACAGAGTTCTAAAGACAATGAGAGAGTGAGGAGGAAGAAAAAGAGTCATGGAATATATATGTTCTGAAAACAGACAGGGCAGCTACTTGGAGGAAAGGGACCAGCTAGGGGTGTGTGTGTGAAGTGTATGGGGGAGGGCAAATAAGAACAAATACATAAACTTGTATGTATGGATCTGTCACAATTAAATCCATTTGTTTTTATGCTAATCAAAAAATTAACATAACGCCAGAGTGAGATGGAAAGACCACTCAGTGGATGAAGTGCTTGTTGCAAAAAGCATGAGGACCTGAGTTCGAATTCCCTGAACCCACATAAAAGCTGGGCATGGCAATGTGTGCCTGTAGCCCCAGTTCTGGGGGAGGGGTTGGAGATAGGCAAATTCCTGGAGCTTGATGGCCGGCTGTTCATGCAGGTAGGCTCCATATTCATAGAGAAACCTTGTCTGAGAAGATGAGATAGAGAAGAACTGAGGAAGACACCTGACATCAACCTCTGACCTTTTTCATATGCCCATATATGTGAGCTACCTGTGTACACCTATACACATACACATATGCCACATACCCGTGTGCACATAAACATACATGCCAGATATTGCCAAGCATATTGGTCAGATCTTACATGATAATGTAGATCATAGCACAAATTTCCTTCCATTGGTATTGATTGTTTGTATCTTATACCCAAACTCTACTTATTGGCAGGTGATAGTTACAAAAACAGTATGGTTGTAAGACTGCATTTGTTTTTAGTTATTTTGCTTTTTTTTTGTTTTTTTTTTGTTGTTGTTGTTGTTTAGATAGGGTCTTGCTCTATAGCCCACACTGGCATGAAACTCATAATCCTCCTGCCTCAGCCTCCTACATGGTGGAATTACAGGTATGTATCAGCACTCTAGGCCTTGGTTTATACTTTCTGGCAGATAAGAGCACTGTAGGAACTTTTGAGCATAAAGGATACAAAGCTGGGTCCTCCCAGGGACCCCTTTCTTTCTTCTTTCATGAATGTGAGAATTGCCTTTGAACAGCTGAATGAGGAACACAGCAGATAAGGCTCTGAAGCCAGGTGGATGAGACAGGAAGGAGGGTCGTAACCTTTTGTTGGTGTTTTCTTAGGTTGTCATGAAAACAGGAAAGATGGATGTCCAGCTGTTCAGAGCCAAGCAGTGGTCAGTCTCTCTGCAAAAGCCCCATGCCCGTGTAATGGAATGGCAGGAAGCTGCAGGCTAGGAGTCATAGCAATCTGTCCTTACCTTAGCAAGGTTTACAGAAGGAACTAGTCCCTAAAACACTGGGAATCCAGAGTGAGAGACTGTGGCCAATCTTCTGTCTGATAACCTTCCTTCCAGCAACTTGGGAAGCTGTCCAGCTCTGCTAACCACCTTTGACTTTGACTCTCTTTGAAAGCAGATGTGGGGTTCAGGGTAGGCGTAGAGTTCAGTCTGGGTGACTTATAGCCCTCTTCCAAGAATGCCTCATCTTTGTCCTCTTGTCCCTCTGGCTCTAAGGGTCCTAGGCCAAGGCATAAGATAGCCAGGACTAAATCTTTAGGCACTTGGTCATGATCTAGAGGACTGGGGATACCCTAGGATTTCTTACACACTCCCAAAGAACCTCATATACAAGGTCACTTCCTCACCCTGCTCTCTGGAGCTCCGTCCAATGTTGGGCATTCCTCATTGATTGCACTTCCCAGCCTTGGCTGCTCACCTCCTAAAGGTGTGGAGGGGACCAGCTGTGATGTCAGAGTGTGCTCAGTCGGTTGATGCAGGACTAGAGTCCTGTGCAGGAGAAATTATCCAAACACTGAAGGGTTTCCCCGATATGTCTCCTAGCCTTCCGAGCTGAAGGAAGTCCTTTAGAAAGTCACATCTCAGGGTTTGTTTTGGAGCATCCTCTTGTTTGGGAAGGCCGGGTGGATTCTTTGTGTTTGGATTCCCTCTCTCTCCAGGACATTAGTGCAGAAGGGAGGGAGGGAGCAGATGTTGCAAGGCCCTTCCGTACAGCTGGTGCCAGTATCCTCTTCCTCCCTCTCATTACCTAGTGGATGCCAGCAGCATGTGGGACCTTCCCAGATGTACTGGCATAGAGATGATGCTGGAGGCAAACCTGCAGGGACTATCTACAGAACTCGAGAAGGAATGACAAAGCTGAGTCTAAGCTTCCTTCCCGTGCTATCCGGATGGCACATTGCACCCTGTGGGTCTTCTAGTGCACATTCAGGTACTCCTCCACCGGCAGGTCCTACTTCTGCCTATCACCCTTCTCTCCAGAGAGCCATTCTTCAGCCGCCCTCCCTGACAAGTGAACATACCGTCGTGTGTGGTCTGTCAGAAGCACAGTGCTGAGGACTAAAGCACAAATCTGGCAATTTTGGCCATGGAACTTCTGGGTTTTAAGTTACTGCTGCCCGGAGGAGCAGCCTCCAGTAGCACAGGGCTTTGACAGGAATCCACGGAATCGGCCAGGCTAAACTTTTCTATCTGAGGGGGTTAGGGAAAAAGGCACTCACAAACTCTCTTAATGGTTTCCCTCTTTATTCTCTCTTCCCCATCTCATGATGTTTTACAGCTTCTATATCCCAACAGAATCTTCCAGGCAGTACAGTAGTCAAAGCAGTTGCATTCCATTTTTCAAGTGAATGATTACAGCGAAAACCATGGTTTTCATCTCCCTCACATGATTAAACATTTTATGTGTTATAGGTGCAAAACAAATTAGCCCAAGAACCCACATGCATTCATACCCACACAACTTGTTATAGATTGACCGTATGGCTAGCAAGGTGTTTTTGTCAGGTCTTTTACTGGCAGGCTGCATTTTCCAGTTACAAAGACAGGGCCCATTACTTTATTACTTATATGAAAGGTGATCTTATAAGGAATCTTAGAGAAATCACAAACATAAACTTTTATATATGAGAAAGTATCAGTCTGCTCTACTTTTAATCTTTAGGGTGCATATCCATTCATTAATAGTTTTTTATATCAGGAGATTGAAAACATAAAGATATAAGGAATTAATCATCCCCTTTGGTCATCAGCCTGTCCTAGCAAGAAGAGTACATCAGTCAGTAATAACTGGGCTACCTTGTTCTTGTTCCCTGACCTTAAAGAGTTCTAAAACTTTAGATTGTCTTCTTGGGTTTTCCACCTCAAAGTTATCTAACAACAGCACTCTTAGTCTAACTTTGTTATTTTCAAAGCTTTGCTTCAGCTGCGATGCATTATGAGACCTGCAAATACATCTCCCAACATTAAGGTTCAAAGATTTTAAACTGGCTGGGCTATTGGGACTCGATTGTTAGTCATTAACTTGAGCTTTAATCCATGCAGGCCCTTGAGTGAGACCTGCAGACCCTGGCTGTGAAACATATTTTTGTATTTATTTTTATTCATCAAAACTCTGTATGACTTATTGTTATTATTATTATTATCAAATTAGACAGTACAGCTTAGGGAGTCATCTTCTTGACAATCCACAGATAAAAATGCCCAGTAGAATAGGACGTTTCCAGGAGACAAACACAGTATGTTACAGGCAGTGGAGATCTCCCCACATCCACTCACGCCATGCTAGGTACCAGAAAGAGAGCCACAGTAAACATGTAAAGTCACAGCAAGCAAAAGACATTCTGGGGTCTGCAGTCCCATGGCCTTGCTAAACAAGACTGGCCCATTAGAGAATTCCCTTCGGCTGGGCTCACACCAGGAACTTCAACTGCAACTCGGGCCTCCTCTGGCATGGCCATGGCACCCAGTACTAGGATTATGATCTGGCTGGGGCCGGGGATGTCGAGTGGGCACTGCCATGAGGACCCCTGGAGTGGGGTTCTCTCCAGCACAGTGTTGCAGAGACCCTGATGGCCTGGGTGCTAGGGCTAGATTCCAGACCCTGCAGTCGCACGGTCTCCCTGGTGCAGAATGGAAAGACATGAAAATAGAATTTCCCCGAAACCCATTTTAGAGGAGTGCAAACACAAGGACATCTGGATCTGTGCAAAACACAAGCATACAAGCAAGAGTGGTGCCGCTCCTTTGTATGCTCTCGGTTTCCACAGATTTCCCAAGTCTTGAGAACTGGCTTTTGTCTAGAGCAAGGCCTTCCCTGGGGAGGAAGTATTTAGAAGGCGCCTGTGAAGGCCAGCAGTTCCACTTGGACAAGGAAGGTGTTAGGAATGCTACCAGTGGCATTTCCTCCGGTCTGGTCCCTCTGTAGCTTTTTCTCCACTGTCTCTTTCAGGGCAGTGGTTAGTCTGTGCACGATGTCCCATGCATTGACTGGTCAGGTGGTCAGATGTGAGTCTTGTCTGTGACTGTTCGATCTTCTCCCCAACACATTCGCAGTGTCACCAAGGGAGCTTTGGAATCATGTCCTATCTCAGGAAGAGTGACTAGGTCTGGAGAGGTAGCCGAGTCTGTGAAGTGCTGGCCTTGGCAGCATGAGGGTTTGAGTTTGGTTTCTCAGAACCTACATTAGAAAGCTGGTCATTGTGGCATGTGCTTGTGATCCTAGCACTGGAAAGGCAGAAATAGGCGGCTCCTGGGGCTTGCTGGGCAGCCAGCTATGCCTGCTTGGAACATTCTAGACCAGTAAGAAACCTGTATCTCCTGTCCTGCTGACTTGAACATCCATGGCGCATACTACTAGGAGTAGGAGGTGGACTTGCATTGCGCCTTAGTTTTCAGAAAGCCATTCTGCCACTCACTGGAGCAGGGAAACAAGTACGTGCTGAGCACATGGCTTTGCTAAACAGATGATTCTCCAGTCTAGCCTTCAGCAGCAGGGCAGAGTTGCACCAGCTCGAGGGGTGAGGCAGCAGGAACTCAGATGTCAGGTAGTTTGAGAAGAGGGTGGGGAAGACAGGGAAATGCCGGAATATGGGGCTGTCAGGGAGTTCTGAGCAAACAGGCATTTGGTCACATGGGCAGGGAGAGAACCTCACGGCAGCCACAGTCCTTTACTGTCTGTCAGTCACCTTCAGCCTCTTCTGATAAGCTAGCTTTCAAGAGACTGGCAGACAGCAAGGTCCGGGTTTTGTTTCTTCCTAGTGGCATTGTTCCCTGGCTTACAAACCCAGCCATTTCACCTCAGTGATTCCTCCTTGCCAGAGGACTAGCTGGACCCAAGCTCTCTCTATTTGTCTCGTCTGGTGCTAAACTCAGAGTGTACCAGTTAACACATGGGCCTTAACTATGACATACATTTGGGATCCTTTTCTTATTTTAAGAAAGTCCCAAGGGATCCCCACGGCACAGTCAGATCTATTCTTACATCCTAGTTTGAGAAAGGCTAAAATCCAGGCCAGATGGCACTTGAGCAAGCAGGCCACATGATCTCACTTGGGACTATTCAGGTTTTGAGGGCCCTGGAAATTTACCTAGTTTGCTTTGTGATATATCTTGGTTAAAAGCTACTCATTTGGCATTTTGAGTATCAGTCAGGTGTTATAGTCACAAGAAACAGGGACAGAATCATCAGGATGCTGAGGAATTAGATTTTGGGCTACTATCTGGGAACACCACTTCAAAGCATGCTGCAGAACCAGCCTGGGAAAATAGCTGCACTGACACCCGAATTCTTGGGCTCTGTTGCCTGTTATACAAGTATCTCTGTTGTTGCTAGCATAGGAATGCAAATTTGCTTAATGGGCAAAGTTCCCAATTCTACCTACCTTAAACTACAGGCTTCTCATTCAGTCTTAGGGATAGGCCAAGCATCTTAGATAGGAGGTCCAATGATGTAGAAATGGGAAAGAATGCGATGTTGAGCTGTTTCTTCAGCATCCTTGATCTGAGTAGGCTCTGTTGCCCCACGAAACTCCAAAGGGAAGCCCTCTAGACATAGGAGGAAGTTGGAAATAATGGGTGGTTCAGAAGAATGGCAGATACTTACCATCCTCCAATAGATGTATTCTTGATCTCCATGAACTGATTCCAAGCTTAAGGACTTCCATTCATTCACTGTGTACTCATTGAGCACTTCAGATTTATTCTGAGAATGACCTGTTTCTCGTGAACCCAATTATTTAGTTGGGAAGTTGTTCAGAATAAAATGGGATAGTGAGTTTATGGCGGGACTCTACCCTGAGATATGTCGTCAGAGGATGTGATACATAAATGGAATGTAGATGATAAATGGGAAATAATTGTCACGGTATTAGAGGGGGTGGGGGCTTAAGAGGAAGAACCGTGTCTAAATATGGTTACGAAATGGGACCTGGTAGAGTTTGAAGTGAAAGGACCGGCAGAGACAACATCATGAGAGCTTTTCATGCCATACTGGGGAGTTTGGATTTTGTGTCTAAGATTATGGAAAAATTATTGGTAGAAATTTTAAGGCAAATTATTTTATAGATAATGCTTTGTCATGGAAAATAAACCGCATGGGACTGAGCACCCTACTGATGAGCAGATGCGTCAGTAGATAATTGGAGAGACTTAGGGAAGGAAGATTGAAGAATGATATGATGTCACATGGTGACTGGCTGATTGTGGGGTGGAAGCAAGGGGAAAGCACAGATGACAGCTAACTCATGGCGTGGGAACCTATGTGGAGAGTGACATTAAACTTAGGGAAGAGCAGATAGATTTAATTTTGGAAATAGCGGTTTTGAGAGCCTGTGAGGCACTGGGGTAGAGATATATTACAGGCAGAGGGAGCTGTGAACCAGAGCTTCAAGGAGTAGGCTAAGTTGGGAATAGAGGCTGGAGTTTATGGGACTGACCTTAAAAGTTAACTTGAACGGATTGAGAAGATTAGTAAGGCGCATCTCTGGATGCGTCTGCGCGGGCATTTCCAGAATTGACATGGAGCTTATAGGAAAGACCCACTCTGAATGTGGGTAGCATTGTCCAATAGCATGACTGTCTGGATGGAACAGACAAAGAAGAAGGAAGCGTTAGAACAGATGTTGGCTCTCTCTGTTTCCTGGCGGATGTGGGGCGAGCAGCTGTGATCCACCAAACCCCTCCACTATCATGGTCTACTGCACTGTAGGCTAAGAAATTGTGTGACTAGACAGCTATGGGTTCTAAGGTCTGACACTATGAGCCAAAAAGAGTCTTTCTTTTAAATCCCTTTAAATTCTGTCTCTCTGGTATTTGCTACAGCCATGAAGAGTCGCTAACAGAGAAGATTCACATCTGGCTGCTGGTAAAGTCATGTGCATGAACAGTGTCGTAGAAAAACACAGAATGAGAAGACAGGGGAGGAAAGTTCAGTGTGCTCCATGATAATGGGTAATTAGTATGACAGAGTAGAGGCAGCCTGAAAGGGAACTTGGAAGGTCTAACTCGGAGGAAAGAAGGAAAATTAAAGAGAAAATTGGAAGGAGTGAGTATAAAGCCCAAGAAACATGAGTGCTAAAAAGCATATCTGGTGTTCTTGGATGTGCGGCCTTCAACTGGAGAGTGGCTGACTCCCAGGGACTCTGGTGGCCTTTTGTTTACATGGCAGATGCCAGCCTTTTAATGCTTAGAATCTGACCTACTGCCTTTTCCATCCTGCCTCAACCCCACTACTACCCTAGCCAATGAGTGAAAGAGAAACAATTCATCCAACGTTTAGCAAATATTTAGTGAGCAGCTTCCATATCCTAGTTATTGTATTTTTGAGTCCATCCGTGAGTGAACTAGACAATGATGACTGAGCTCCTGAAACCCAGATTCTCCGGGTGAGACAATAGCTAGATGGACAGCAAACAGATAATAAATTTATAAAATGTCCAGAAAAAAATAAGACAAGATAAGAGAAATTCCTATTGCATGGGAATTCCTATTACATGGCATGAGATTGACTTGTTAAATGGTGTGTGTGTGTGTGTGTGTGTGTGTGTAGGGAGGCTTCACAACTATCTCTCCAAATGTAATCACCAGCTTATTGAACTAAAGTCACTAATGAAAAAGAAAAGGACGTGTTATGTTGCTTAGAGAGAGTTTTAACAACCAGCAGGATCAGTAATGCACGCTGTTACGCTGTCTGACATCAGAACAAGTACAGTGCCTGACGCCGATGCCCAGCCTGTGTGTCCATCTCTATAGGAACAGTTATTACTGTTGGGTTCATGGTGGTCGCGCAAAGATGGGGACAGACCACCAAAGTCTAGTAAACCAGAAGCAAACTTTATTCCAGGAAAAAAAAAAAGAAAATTAAAAATATATATCTCCATGGGGCACAAAAAGCTTGTCAGCTAGCTGAGACCACAGCTAGAGATGGACTTGTAAGGCTGTGGCAAATGCAGGTTTCTGAACTCCTCCTTTTCTTTTTTTTTTAAATTATTTATTTATTATATATACACTTGCGCCAGAGACGATGCCAGACCCCATTACAGATGGTTGTGAGCCACCATGTGGTTGGTGGGAATTGAACTCAGAACCTCTGGAAGAGCAGTCAGTGCTCTTAACCTCTGAGCCACCTCTCCAACCTGAACTCCTCCTTTTCATAGCAAGAAACAACAAGCATTAGGCAAAACAAAGAATTTTTACGATCTCAAGGTAAAACTCACATACAAATTGCAATTTTCTTTAACAGAGTTTTTAGCTAGACTGCTGTTTGTGTTTTAGGTCTTTGTTTTTGCCTGGCACTCCCTGATGGTGTTTGCCAAAGCTCTGCACTCCCCCTAATGCTGTCAGTTTCACGAAGCAGGGACACAGCTTAACAGAAAAGTCACATACATCCCACCCTCTAAAGGTTAACTCAGCTCATATCTGTTGTTGATCATGGGTGGCCAAGGTGTTATCTTAGGGCTAATTCTCAGTTTGCAGAGCTGACCCTGAGTTTGCAGAGGGTTTTGTAGACAGATGGGTTGTAAAGCGAAGTAACCCTCTGTTAATAGTTAATCCTTAAGCTTCCGAGAAAGCTGCCGACAGCCTGCTCTCATTCTCCTAGGCTTACAACTTTGTTGTATTTATTTATACATTCTTATTTCTGGAATCTACATTTCTATATTATTCTTGGACTCTTCACCAACATTCCTTTTGAATGGTTCTGCAGCACTTAGTTCCTGGGCAATATTTATTTAGACAGGTGAGGAATTATGTGGGGAAGGAAAAAAAAGTTAAACACTGTCTTGCTAATTGCAACCTCCAAACTAAGCAAAATGTTGGATGTGGGGTGCAGGCAGGCCAGTGATCCTAGCTACTCAGGAGGCTGAGACAAATTCCAGATCTCTTGGTCAACTTAATGAGATCCTAGCTCCACAAATGAACAACAAACAAACAAAAACCCAGGGTTGTATCTCAGTGGTGGAGTGCTAGCCTGACATGCAAAAAGCCCTAGGTACAATTCTTAGTATCATAAATAGACAAAAATCAGTTCTGGGACCAGGGGCTGATAGGTTTATAGAGATTGTATTTAAAGTGGTTTTCCTAGGATTTCAGACTTAGAATTTGTATTTTAAGTGGAAAAGTTATCCTTGGACCCTCCTGGAGACACTGAAACTTGGAAATTTGGACCATTTCCACTTGGTGTTTGTTTTCCTCAGATTTCCTTGAGAGCTTTCTGATAGATGCTGTCTAACTTAAAATATGGGGTCGCACATGTCCCATTTCTTGCTCCCTGCTGTGACAGACAATATCCCCTCTCTCTCTCTCTCTCTCTCTCTCTCTCTCTCTCTCTCTCTCTCTCTCTCCTCCCCTCCCC
>NC_022018.1:21188374-21189292 GCF_000317375.1 Microtus ochrogaster
GATGTAACATGGTCTTCTGCTCTGACTTCATAGGCTGCTAATATTCTGTCTTTACCCTTTACCTTGGTTTCAACTAGCATAAGATCATAGCCCAGGAAATTAACTCTTTATAGAGAAAAGGGCCTGAGTCACTGAAACTAGCTTCAGAGAGAAAAATTCTCACCTGGGCACCCTGCTAGAGTAAAAATCAGGGTCCCCAGAAGAGATTCCTTTTAACTCAACCAGCTAGATGCTAATGTAAATCAAGCCCACAGATTAGTATAGCTACCAATGCTGTGCTCCCAGCCACAGGGGAACTTCACAGCCACGCCCCTCTGAGACTTAAGGTACCTCCTGTTTCTTGTGACTGTGAAAATGCATGCTTGATACCATTGTTACCGCCTTGTCTGTATGCCTATATAAACTGAAAACTTTGTAGAGGTCACCCCTTTTTTATGCCTTATATCCTTGTGCCATAACCTTATGTGTGTGTGATGCTTTGCCCTTATACTTTATAAAAGCATAGGCTTATAAGGGCATAAGAAGCATAGACTTCTTCTTCTTTTCCCTTCTTTCATCTTCCCCAAAGAAATAAAGATACATGTAGGAAAAACCTGCCTTAGTGATCAGTTTGTTCTTCCCATCAGATCCCATTCCCAAGCCAGGTTTTGCTTATCGTAGAAGTTCTATTCTAAACCCCGAGAGAGTGCTGAGTCTGGTACTCAGTACTTCCAGATAAGAAGCCAAGTCCTAATATCCCTGGTTTGATTATTCTCAGGACTCAGTTGGGTGCTCTCAAGAGTTTCATGTATCATTTCTCAGCCACGGTGGTGGGGTGGTGGTTTGAATGAAAATGGCCCCCTTAGGCTCACAGGGGTGGTACTATTTGGTGTGACCTTGTTGGAGTGCGTGTGTCACTAGGGAAGACCTTAGAGGTTT